>NC_051863.1:197285720-197614470 GCF_015732765.1 Culex quinquefasciatus
TTTGCGAACGTGATCACTTATACTCGTGAATCAATTATATTGGCACAAATGCGAGAAACGGGTAAAGAGTGCGGTGTGTGACGCACAGCGAGCGTGACGTCACAATAAAATTCACCGCGGGAAAGCTTAGAACAAATATTGAAGCGAGGGATAATATTTGCAATCGAAGTGTCTTTTTTATCATGCACTTGAACGTGAACGTGATTTGGCAACAATCGGGATGAATGATCGGGATTGAGAGAAAAACAGCACTGGATTGAGCTTTGAAAAACGTCAGTTTTTATTGCCGGAATCTGGCACATTTGGCCGAAAAGACAACTCACCGCACTTATTTTGCCTTTAAAATCATGGAGGAAAATTGTATTCATTTTTAGCTGCAAAAACTTTATTTTTTTCTGTTCGAACTCAAAAACTCTCAAAAAAGGGTTTTGCACTCTTCATTTAGGAGATACTACCTATAAAATTGCTCAAAAAATGAACTCAATATTTTGACCTCCAATTAAAATTATGCATTCAGATTCAAATCCAGAGCCGGTTTCTGTGCGTGTGTGGGAATGTTGATAAAGAATATGCACTTAATTTTCTCGGTTTTGGCTGAAATAATGTTGTCTGGATGTTTTCTTCTCGTTCCAGTTTCGGGTCCCACAGCTTGTTATTAAAAATAGTAAAGTAGTTGTTTAAAAGTTATGATTTAGAAATATTTTTTAAACATGACATAAAGGGTGATTTTCAACATAACATAAAATGGCCGCCACGAAACAACCGTGCTCAGGGATGCCATTTTTTCAAAGGCGGTGTCTGTATTTTCTTGACAAAATGTTTGCTGTATTTCTTGAATCCAAGGAAATAATCATGTTTGAAAATTAAACTAAAATTACTCTTTAAAAATTGTAGAAACTACTTAATTCAAAAGAATTTCAAAGAGCTGTACATTTTTAAAGACATTATTATGTTTATAATTGTTTTTCAAGAATTGGTCATGTTTAAAAGAATGCAAAAATAAATAAAACTTTCTTTTTCAAATTATTAATCTTGAAAGAATGAAAACTTGATTTTTTACCTATTTGTTATAAAAAAAACTGCTCGTGTTAGAAAAAAACAAATAATAAAAAGTTATGTTTAAAAAAAAAAGAAACATTTTTTGCAAATTACGGCTTATAATATTAAGAACCCAATAAACTCAAGAAAAACAATCATAATAATCATAATCATAATCATCCTTAATAACTCAAAGAACTGTTTGCATTTGGAAGAATGCCAAAATCGTGATAATTATTTTTGAAAAACAATTTATTTTCTAATAATTTTCCGTATTGTTTCAAAATACCTAACCTTGCTTAAAATAATTCAAAAATTAAAAGGAATGATTTTTCAAAACCAACTAATTTACCATGAACTAACATGACCAAAAAGAATACAAACGCCAATAACATTTATTTTTGACTGAAGTTCAATTTATTTACAATTTTGGCCGTTGCAATTATTTTTAAAAAATTATGTTTTCAATTTTTGTGGAATTTCAATGTACAACAAATTTTTGTTTCGGCTAAAAAAAAATCTCTTCAATACTTGGATATTTTGAAAACTAATGATGGCAAAACAACTTGGCAGGAATCTATGACATTTCCCCGAAACCCACATTCCCGAAAAGACATTTCCCCGAATGCCACATCTCCGAAAAGACACTTTCCCGAACTGTCATTTACCCAAAAATCATTTCCCCGAACAATCCATTTCCCCGAATGGCCACATCCCCGAATGGCGACTTCTCCTAAAAATCATTTTCCCGAATGGCCACTTCCCCTAATTTTCCACATCCCCGAAAATCATTTTCCCGAATGACCATATCCCCGAACGACCATTTCCCCGAACGCCACTTCCCCGAACCCGGTCAGGCGGGTATGCCCGTTGCCCAGAACCGCGCGCGGTTCTGGACAACGAGCATACCCGCCTGACCGGGTTCGGGGAAGTAGCGATCAATGAAGTGTCATGTTCACAATTGAAAGCTAAAAAAAATTCCGAGTTTTTTACGATAGTTTTATTCCAGCTTCACTTAAATTTTGAATATTTTCCAAGTCTGTGGAGTAAAGGATTCGAATTCCGGATTCTGAGATTTAGTTACTCCAACTGCCTTTCAAAAAGAACTGACTCCACCGAATCCAACGAAAACTCCGACTATGACAAATGATGTAGAAGGAGAACATCTTGAGCAGAGTACATATTTCTAATGAACAAATCTAAATAGCTGCGTGCCGCTCAATACATTTGCCTATTTTTCTCATTTCGTCGCAGTCGAGCTAACTTGTCGTACGTCGATTTTTGGCCAAATTGTATTAAGAACGCCATTTTGTGTAGCCTCTGACCTACATAGATACCCAAAATTCGATTTCAATTCTGAGATATTCAATAAAAACCGAAAAATGTCGTCTCGCGCTAACTTGACACACTCTGAAAATTGATGTAAGTGCGACAACTGGTCAAAGAGATTTCAGGGCAGAACGCTTTTGACACACGTACAAGTTAGACTACCGTACACATTTGTAAATATAACTCGGGACTCCAGCAACCAAATTCAACCAAATTTCAGGACAATGCACAGAATGGTCAACCAAATAAAATGTGATTGTTATTGTTTACATAGTGACTCTATTTTTCGTTAATTAAAGGTCAAAAACTAACACGCTTTTTTCTCGGAACGTCAAAAAGCGACAAACGACAAGATAGCACGACAGCGTCGATTTGATACATTGATCATTTCGCTTTTTTGCATTTAGGGGAAATATACCCATTTTAATCACACTAAGCCGTTCGACCAATTCTCATCACTTTTGCCGTTTTCCGCTATTAAATCAACATTTTCAGATGTATCAAGAATGGAGGGTTGCTTGCTCACTTTTATTTGAGCTATCTATTACTTTGGAACAGTCAAAAACACTTCATGAAAGCTGTAATTCATGATCAAAGTGCTAATAGGCCGATAATATAAATAGGCTGAGAAAGGGTATAGTTCCCCTAGTTGAAAATCAAAATACAGTCCAAGCTCGGTTATCCAAAGGCCTTGTCAAAAGTTCACTTCGGGTAAAAACCCCTAAACTACTCTAAAGTGATTTAGTAAATTTAAACCCAAAATGGCGGTGATGAAATATAAAAAAATGCATTTTTTAATTCAATAATTAACTAATTAATCTAGAACAAACTGATTCCTGCGCATTGATTCGTCGCTTAAAGATATCGTTGCTGTGCAATCCTTACCACGTGGATACCGTTTTGGAAATGTGCTTTGCTGAAAATTGCCCATACAAAAAAATCTTTTTTATTGAACTTGGATAATCTCAAAAACCCGCTTTCTTGAAGTTTCCGCGTAGTTTATGAATGGCCTACGGTTATTTGTATTTTCTTTTTTTCATATTTAAAACCACACGTAGGAGAATTTAATATTATGTTTATATCTAAGTTAGTATCATTCGGGAAAACTCAACTTTTGGAGAAATAACCATTCGGGTATATGTAAATTCGGGAAAACCACAGTTCGGCAAAATGGTCATTCAGGTAAATGACATTCGGGGATGTGGAATTTTCGGGAAAATGATTTTCGGGGATGTGGAAATTTCGGGAAAATGATTTTCGGGGAAATGGCACTTTCGGGGAAATGATTTTCGGGAATGTGGAATTTTCGGGGAAATGATTTTCGGGGATATGGGATTCGGGAAAGTGGGA
Organism: Culex quinquefasciatus; assembly: GCF_015732765.1. Classification (NCBI taxonomy): domain Eukaryota; kingdom Metazoa; phylum Arthropoda; class Insecta; order Diptera; family Culicidae; genus Culex; species Culex quinquefasciatus. Next base: position 197,289,438 of record NC_051863.1, read on the forward strand.
TTCGGGAATAAGGGATAAAACCCTTGGCAGGTGTAAAATGCACTTTAAAACAGTTTTCGACCCCGATCAGAGTTGAGGGACATAAACTTTAAAAAAGAAATATATGCAATGGCCTTACTTTTCATGGTCATAAAAATTGAAAAAGAAACTAAAAACATATAAACGTAATCGTTTAAAAATTAACCCTCTACTGCCCAAATTTATTTTTTTTCAAAAATTTTTATTTTTCCCGTGTTCAGGAGGTCATTTTGAGCAACTTTTGTTCTACGAAAAACTTTACTTCGCTTGTTTTATGTTTTTCTTGTTTCATTTTTAGTATTTTAATTTGCATTTATCTTGTTTATTTTATGTTTGTTTTTGGTAGTATTTGGCCTACTCTACCACCTACTATCATTACATTTTGCCTATCAATTTTTTTCATATTTTTACAAGTAACTTTTTCAATTTTTTGCAGGTTTTTCACATTTTCTGCTATAAAATGGAACCATTATTATTTAAACTGTAAATAAATGCATAGAGGCATAGTCTGGGGCACTAGAAAAATTACTACATAATTCTTTTTACTTAAAATATAGGAAATGTTAGTAAAAAACACAGCCAAAATTGACCCCAAAAAAAATTACATCTTTAAAAACATTTGCAAAGTCACATAAAACATGTCAAACTTCCAACCCTAAAATTTTCCAAAATTTTAAAAGTTCTTCTTTCCAATGCTTTTTGAAGATCAAAAATTGGTTGAAAAATTGATTTTTGGCGATTTTTTAAATCGAAGCCCGTCTAGAGGCGGGGTTGGATTGTAGAGGTTTAAAAGATTCATGTTTGCAAGAATGCGAAAAATTATAAAGAAATAGAAATTATTTTCTGTAAACCATTTTATTTTTTGAAGGAATTATTGTAATTTTTAAATTTATAAACTATGTACCGTCATAAGGGTTGAGCTTGGGTCATGCAAATTTCTACATTTTTGTATGACCCAATCTCAACCCTTAGACCCATTGTCACCCTTGATGACGGTATTACCATGTTCGCAAGAACGCAAAAAAAAACACACAAATGATTTATGTATAACATTTTTTTAAATTTATTTTTTGGTAGAGCTACTCTTGTTAGATTAAATACTACAACTCACAAAAATGATGTTTTCAGTAGAGCTGCTCATGATTAAAAGATGGCAAAAAGTCACGGAAATAAACAACTTTCGGCGAAACATCACAATCGGCGAAATGTACCTTCGGTGAAACGGTTTTAGAAGAAATGTTTCGCACCCCTTTTGTTTAATTTATCTCTCCACACTTTTCTGAATCGTGGTTAAGCGAGTGAGTAAATAAGCGAGTGAGTGAGTGAGATATCGTGAGTAAGTGAACTGAGCGAGTGAGTCTATCCATTCAAGTGAGTGAATAACAAAGCAAGTAAGTGAGTTTCTATGTTGTGAGTGAGTGAATTAGTGATTGAGTGGTCAGATGAGCAAATGAGTGATTGGGTGAGTGATTGATTAAAAGAGCAAGCGAATGAGTGAATTAGTTTGTAAGTGAGTAAGTGAGCGAACGTTTGAGTGAGTGAAGGGTTGAGTATGTGAGTAATTGAAATAGTAAGCGAGTGGATGAGTTAATAAACGAACAGTAAGCAAATGAATGAGCAAACGAGAGGGTGAGTTAGTGAGCAAGTGAGTAAGTGAGCGAGTTATTAAGTGAGTGAAACAAACTTAAGATGTCTCATAGTACATAGTACATAGTACATTTTATTCAAAAATCTTTATTTTCTAGACGAATCTTCAGGGAAACCCCCTTCACCGATTTTCAAACGATCTCAATCAGTACGCTATTAATCTCAAACATGTACCCAATAAAAAAATGTGTGTTTCCTCGCACACCTGTTTGTCGCCAGATTGCACGAACAATCACGACGCAATGAACTTTTATGCTAAAATAACCCCATAAATTGATTGAGGTGGGCCACACGAACAAAAAAAGGCGAAACTCCTTTACAACATCAAAACATGTTTTCTCACGTGCAAAACGAATGTGTAATGGGACTATTATCGCTTGATAGGGTGGTTCTGGTTTTTCTAAAAAAAATTGCAATTTCCATGAAAATCTGCTGTTTGAACCGAAAAATTCCATGTTTAGAAATTCTGAGGATCATTATTTTTCAACGAATAAAATTCAACCCCGTAAAAATGGTCACACAACCACTTTCTTTTGATGCAATCCTTCCTTTATTTTTTGCAACGGACAAAGGTTTGTTCTGCTTAAGTGCTGTTCGTGCCAAAATTGCCCCCACCGACCAAGGGTTGATGTCGTGCCAGTTGTTGAAGTCGTGTCGTGAGTCGGGGGTAATTGCTTCTCACGTTCTTTTGTCACGTCATTCAAAGACGCTACACCATCATACCAACATACCCATAAAGATTGTTCGTGTCGAGAATGGTTGATTCGGAGAATCATTTTGGGGTTTCGGTTTTGATGTTGGCTTTGGGGGCGAATTTTGAGCTTGTTTCTTGGAAAAAGTTGTTTATGTTGAACTGATAAACGTATAATAAACGTGATTTCCTTTTCTGGCAAAATTGTCTAAAATAGACGAGAAACCCGGAATGATCCAAAATTTAATCAATCAATAAAACAAATATTCTTATTTTAAATCGACCTTTGAACATCAAATTAAATCTTGATTGATTGAAGAATCCCATCTGGAAAATCAGTATTTACCCAGCAATTATCGTTTGATCTGCGAAAAAGCTCCAAATTCGCTGTCGCTCACATGACTTCTTCCCTTTTGACTTTATCCGTTCACAAATTTGTTCTATTCCACTTCCACCCTCATCAACCCCCGCTGCTAATAAAATCAAATACATTTCCTTTCATGGATGATGTGAAAATTTACTCCCCCACTTTTGCTCGTTTTTCCTCCGCCCACCCCAAGTCAAAAGTCGAAAAAAGTATCTCACCCGAAATAAGTTTAAATCCCCTGCCCAAAATATGTACACCATTGAAAGCTCACACCACCACCAACACCCGCATCAGCCAGATAGGATTTGCTGTGCCTCTTTACTCAAAGCAGATTGGATAAATTACGATCCGGCTTACGGTGGGGTTCTGAATTGGCTTGGTTGAAGATTGGGTTTGCTTCTTCATTTTCTTTTTCTTTTTTTGTTGTGAGGTGATAAAAGCTTTTGAGAACTTACGCTGCGATAATTTGAAAAAAGACCAATTGATATTGCATTGCCTTTGAATTTTGGAATATATGGAATTTAATTTGTTGCGTTTTTTCACATTTATGTGACTTATAATTCAAAATTGTAACATAAAATTACAGAAATCTCAGATCTTTCAAATGAATAAAAGGAATATACTCAAAGTGGCAATTCAACCAAAGTTTACAACATCCAATCTTAAAAGTCCTTAAATCCAATTTAAAAAGAAACATCTTGCCACTACTACAGGATTGATCATAGAATAGAGTTGCTTGACTTTCCAATTTTTTTTCCTGAACGGAAAAAATATCTTTTGGCAGTTTTTCTAAATTTCTATCAAATCTGCATCTTCTGACATAAATAATTCTTGAAAATATTACACTTTTCAAATACAGTGTTCCTTCCATGTTTCCCTTTTTCAAAATTCTCAAAAAAATCAGAGGGCAAAAAATATCACTTTAAATTCAAATTTTATTCAATCAACATTTACAATCGATTGTATACCATTAATAATATATTTTAAAATGTTTCTTTTTTCTATTTTGGAGAAAATATAGAACATAGAAATTTTGGAATTTTAGTCTGAGATTGAAAACAGGCGTATTACAAAGTGTTTTTAAACTATTTTTTGGTTTCTTGTTTTCAAAATTTTAAACTAGCATAACTGCATTAATAAACAAACCTGAGACACTTTGTTCCAAAATATTGAAAATTTTAATTAAAATTTGAAAATATTGAATGCATCGTTTTTTATGTCTTCATATAATAGTCACTTTAAACCTTTCAGGCTCTGATGGGTCATATTGACTCAAAACTAAAAAAATAAAAACTTTCCTATAATTCAAAAAACAATGCAAATATTGCTTTTCAAATGGTTAACATTAAGCGACTTTATACGTTTTTCCATACAAATTTGGCAGCTGTCCATATAAAAATTATTTATGAAAATTCAAAAACCTGTATCTTTTGAAGGAATTTTTTTATCGATTTGGTGTCTTCGGCAAAGTTGTAGGTATGGATACGGACTACACTGGAAAAAATAATACACAGTAAAAAAAAATTGGTGATTTTTTATTTCACTTTTTGTCGCTAAAGCTAGATTTGCAAAAAAAAACATTTTTATTTTTGATATGTTTTAGAGGACATCAAATGCCAACTTTTCAGAAATTTCCAGGTTGTGCAAAAATCTATGAGCAAGTATGAATTTTTTAATCAGTCTATTTTTTTCAAAAAATCGAAATATTGGTCACAAAAATTTCAACTTTATTTTTCAATGTAAAATCAAATTTGCAATCAAAAAGTAGCTTAGTGAAATTTTAATAAAGTTCACCGTTTTCAAGTTAAAGCCATTTTTAGGTAGCTTTTTTCATTTTTTTTTAAATTAGTCCACATGTTTGCTCACTTTTGAAAAAAATATTTTTGAAAAGCTGAGAAAATTCTCTATATTTTGCTTTTTTGAACTTTGTTAATACGACCCTTAATTGCACTTATTTAAAAAAAATGAAAAAAAAAATCAAAAAAGTTACCTGAAAATGGCTTTAACTTGAAAACGGTGCCTCTTACCAAAAATTCACTAAAGTACTTTTTGATTGCAGATTCGATTTTACATCGAAAACTGAAGTAGACAAATTTTTGCGACAAATATTTCGATGTTTTGAAAAAATCTGTATTAATTAAAAAAATCATAACTCGGTCAACGATTTTTTGCACAACCTGGAAATTTCTGAAAAGTTTGCAATTCATGTCCCCTAAAACATATCAAAAAATAAAAAAACAAAAATAGTTGTTTTTTGCAAATCAAGTTTTAGTGACAAAAAGTTAAATAAAAAATCACCAATTTTTTTTTACCGTGTATCTTTTTTTTCAGTGTAGTCTATATCCATACCTACAACTCTGCCGAAGACACCAAATCGATCAAAAAAATTCTTCAAAAGATACATATTTTTGAATTTTCATACATAATTTTTGTATGAACAGCTGCCAAATTTGTATGGAAAATTATATGGACAAACTAATGATGCAAAATGGCTTCTTTGGGCATACCGAAGGCACCAAAAAAGTTTCAGTCGGATTAAAAAGTACAAAAATTAAAATTCTAAAAAAAAAGACCGATTTCGTAGAGAATTGCTCCTAAATAAAAATATATATCGTTTACCGAATGAGTGATAGTTTATGACAGCGTTGCCAGAAATCCAAAATTTTCCGAAGAGATCAGTTTATAACTGTTCAGCAACATGGCACTGAATGTCATTTTGATTTTACTTGTTAGATACTCGCGATCCTGAAAATTTGCATAACTCTCAATTATGTAAGGACATTTTATCAAAGGGTTGCCAGATCTTCTGAGTTTATGGCTTAGAAAATTGAGAGGCAATTTTTGTTACAAACACACGCATTTCTTCTGTTGATTACAAGGAGCTAAGTCTATTTGGCTCAAATTCTACAACATTTCTCTTCTAGTGGAAGATTTTTTTTTGTATTTAAAAAAATAATTCATTTGATACTAAATTTAGAATAGATAAAAAACGGAAGCTTTTGACATTATTTTTCTCACCAAACTGCCCCCGCGCAAAGAAGGCTATCATCATAGAGCTTGCAAATCCCTCAAAAGTCATGGCCTGCTGTGGGTCCAAAAACCAAAATCTGCACCATGTTCCAAACTTTAAATTCACCGCACGCAAGGTTCAACCGAGCTGACAATGAATGTACCTGCGTGTTGTTCCCGAGGGGGAACGGCGCTGGCTGGTTTCCAACCAAAAGTTTTCAAATTAGCTTAGGACGACAACGGGATGTGGTTTGGAAATTCGACAGATTTACACTGTGAAAAGTTGCTAGGTTGAAATTATTTGAGAAATTAATTTATTTATTGTAATTTTGTAATTGTTTAATATATAACTTTTAATTGAAAAAAAAAAACAAAACAAATTTTGTAAATTTTTCATCAGTGTTCCCTAAACCCGTGAGAAAATCTGTACACCTTTTGTTATTTTTGGATTTGTTTGAAAAAAGCTGTGTGTGTGTGAGTGTTGTTACATACGGTGGAGCGCACTTTCCAAGAAAAATGCTACGCCAATTTGTCATCTTCGGTGAGTGTTTGAGTTTGGTGTCGCGAGAACGCCCTAAATTGAAATTGATAACTCAATTTGTGTCGAACCTGGTCGGATTTTCCAGCCCAACCGAGGTGTCATCCGTGGCAGACATATTGGTGCAGACACTGAATAAATTATCCCCTGTAATTAAATATAAATATGAGGGGCCGCACTCATACATACGTGGACCTTTTTGCCCTGTGTGTTTGAGCAGGGTGGATGTAATTTGGCTTGTGGTCGACCTTTTTGGAAGGGGGGTGCCACCCTAGAAAACTCTGAGAGGTGATATGAGGAACTGTTTGTGTTGGGTAATTTCGTTAAGTGTGTTTAATTATGATAACGTAAACGTGATGGACGCAACACACGAAATTAGCATACTGCTTTGTTTATGGAGGCCTTAAGGGAAGTGTGGCTTAATTAAAACTTCTCCTGAACACTACTTTATCGTTTCTGTAGAATGTAGAAAATTTAGATTGTTCTAGTTGTTCAAATGTGAAAGATTGTTTTTTCCATTGACAATTTTTATTTTGAAAAAAAAAACAATTTGCATTTATTAGTTCAAAAAAGAAAATGCATTATTTTGTTTATTGAACCTATTCTAAAATTTTCGAATTGATTTGCCAAAATCACAAATTCAATTATAAATCACCCATGACGTCAAGCCTGAAACGCATTATTGTCGCTAATGCAGTAAATTCTCCACGAAGGGTTTACGGCCCAGGTCATTAGTAATCTGGCGCTAGGTTAAATTTCGGTCCCAAATGGCACATCGCAGCAGGGCCTAGCCCTGACCTTGAATACTGTTGGCACTGTGGTATCCCGGAGGATTTTGGTCCTATCCCAACAGCAGTGCCTGCCAACAGCTTATCCTGTTCTGGGCGTGCCCAAACACACAAACACACACACTCGTATTCACCGTCGCGTTATCTATACTTTTAATTAAAAACTATAAATTACTGGACCCGGTTGGGTTTTGGTCGTAAAGCACCCGGCAAGCCTGGACGACGATCCGGACCGTTGGTGGTCATGTATGAATGCAAATATGGCACGGTGGGAAATTATTTCCGAAAGGATTTGAACGCACACCCAGACTGTGGCCGGATTTGGAATGTCTGGCGTTGAATAAAAGATTTCATTTGAATGGTTAAATCTGTTGGCTGCTGGCCAAACTGTGTGAGATTTAACGGCACTCTTGCTGACTGGAGGGACACTGTCTGACGATATGGTAATTCTGTCTGGAGAGACAATCTTCGGAGAACATATGAACGACAAAGGAGAAGTTTTTTTTTGCTTTCTGGCAGGATGAAAAGGTCTTTGATCTCGAAAATTAATTGAGAATCACTTGGAATTGCAAAACACACATGCCATTAGTTTCGTAGTTCTGGATATAAATTTATTCTGAGTCAAATTATTAACTGAATGTTAAACAAACGCCTAAACTACTCCAGAAAAAAATACTTAAAGATATTTTCAAACTAGTATCAACCATGCAGTAGATCTTTCTTCAGCATCTTCAACTGGTTGATTGAGTTGAAGCCGAGGGGCGTGACAAAGGCCTTAATATATTAATTTTTGGTATTTAATACATTAAGGAATTAAATTCCTCATGTCATTTGAGATTTGACAGCGCCTCACCTGCTTTGAAAACATTGGTTGGCTTCGTGTCTCTTTCGCGCTCGGCTGTCAAGTTTGTTTTGGTTTCGCGCTTGTAAAAAAATGAACTTGTTAATTATTGTAAGATCGAATATTTCGATAAACCGCTAAGTTCTAGACATTCTTGGTCGCGTTGGATAAAAAAGAAAGATGCGGAGAAGATTCTGGAGCAGGACGGTGTAAACGTGCCATAGGCGGAAAAGAGTTGAAGCCGGCAGAATTCGATTACAACGGCCAGTAGCAAATCAAAAAGCGGCAAAAGTGCGGTTTCATCGAATACGAAGATCCTGCGATGCGCCTTGCAGGATGCAGTTCAAGTCTAAAAACAACAATCAGACGCAAGATCAGACGTCGGACACTACCAATATTTCGTTGCAGCTGGTGGTGGCTTGTGACAGCGATGCCTTCAACAAGCCGGCACCGGAGGAAATGAAATCCTGTGCATTTACGCTCGGTCCGCCAAATGATTCATGTAGCTGGCCGCTTTAACGCTCGCAGGTTTAGGACCGGGGTCCAATGAAGAGCAAACCAGGGTTAGTTTCTTGGAGTGGCATTTAGTTAGGTGATGACTTTTTGGTAGATTTGATTGAAAATATACAAATAAAATAACTCAACTCTGTTGTTTCATTTATTTCAACAAAAATCGTATCAATTCTGGAACCGTGTTGAGTTGGTCATTTCTTGAAGTGTCTGGAACAGCAGCGCCGAGTTCCGACTGAGTATGGGGGGCAAATTGGAGGGCAGCCTACTCGCCAAGGAAAGGGTCAAAATGGGGGGGAGGGGGCTCGGGACCTTTGCCCCTCCCCCTCCTAGGTCGGCCCCTTGGTCTGGAACAAAAATGCCACATTGCCGATCGCTAAGGACTTTGGTGCATAAGCTGGATGTGAACAAATATACAACATTCTGTTCCCGGAAAGAGTCCTCATTACGTTCAACCGGCGATTGCTTTTCCGCCGGGTGATGGAGGTCGTCACGGGTCTAATGGAGGTCGAAGACTCGGCAGTGATGAGGGTGGCAACGGTAGGACCATTTTTGCCGAAATATGTGGCCGCGTAGGACCATTTTTGCCGAAATATGTGGCCCATGGGAAGAATTGGAGTCGAGGAGCAAACGCAGCATCCAGGTGTGTCTCAATGTGCAACATGATGGCCTTCTCCAATAATTCTTCCGCCTGGGCCAGCTTTGATATCGTCCAGCACGTCCTGTTTACCACCCTGGATGGCGCTGCGTACTTCTCCGGTTCGCCTGTGCTGCGCTTGCACTTTGTTGCTCGACCTGCTCTTCGAGGACGCAAATTTTGCACCAAAAACAACAACAAACACGCGCGGTGTCAAACTGTCAAATCAATGTAGTGTAAGGAGAGGTGGCGATGTTTTGATCGTAAACAATCGTTAATGTATTTAATTTCTGCCGTTAATTAATTAAATAATTTAATTTCTTACTATTGTCGCGCCCCTCGGTTGAAGCCATAACGGACAACGACACTAACAAAACCAACAAACGTACACTTAAATATACCCCGCTCATGCACACGCAAAACCATTTCGCAAACGATCCATTCGGTTTCGGCGTTTATGGCCAAACACTTGACTCTTGACGACGGACCTGCCGCAGTAAGTGAGTCTTTATTTTTCGATTTTTTTTTCTTTCTCGGACCGTTTTACGATGAAACAACAGCACACAAGAACCCTTTTCGGACCAAGTCTCGTTTACAATCGAGCAGATAGCAAAATAAAAAAAAAGCATATCGTCGAGAGGCCCCAGAAGTTATTGGATCGGTTATCGGTTTGACCTTTCCTGCTTAATGGTGACTGGCTTTATATGAGACTTCATTTTTCATGGATATTGATTGAAGTTTGATTGGTCGAGAAATTCACGTGTTGAAACAAGAGTTGAAACTTTAACGAGAAAGTCTACAAAAATTCAACGATTTTCTAAATGTCCCTCCCATTTTTGACCATAGGAAAAAGAAATTTATTTTAGCAATCAAAACATATTTTAGGACTAAAATGATTAAAATGACCAAAATGAACAAAACGACCAAAATGACCAAAATGACCAAATCCACCAAAATTACAAAACGATCAAAATTACCAAAATGACTCATAAAACAAAATGACCAAATCCACCAAAATGAACACAACGATCAAAATGACCAAATCGACCAAAATGACCTAATAGACCAAAATGAACAAATCGACCAAAATTACTAAAATAATTATCAACATGAATACAACGACCAAAATGACCAAATCGACCAAAATCAACAAAACGACCAAAATGACCAAATCCACCAAAATTACAAAACGATCAAAATAACCAAAATGACTCAAAAATCAAAATGACCAAATCCACCAAAATGAACACAACGATCAAAATGACCAAATCGACCAAAATGACCTAATAGACCAAAATGAACAAATCGACCAAAATTACTAAAATAATTATCAACATGAATACAACGACCAAAATGACCAAATCGACCAAAATCAACAAAACGACCAAAATGACCAAAATGACAAAAATGATCAAATCCACCAAAATCAACAAAACGATCAAAATGAACAAATCGACCAAAATTACTAAAATGGCCAAAATTACCAAAATTACAAAACGACCAAAATGATCAAATCGACCAAAATGACCAAAACGACAAAAATGACCAAAATGACAAAAATGACCAAAATGACCATAATGACCAAAATGACAAAAATGACCAAAATGACAAAAATGACCAAAATGACCAAAATGACCAAAATGACCAAAATGACCAAAATGACCAAAATGACCAAAATGACCAAAATGACCAAAATGACCAAAATGACCAAAAAGACCAAAAAGACCAAAATGACCAAAATGACCAAAATGACCAAAATGACCAAAATGACCAAAATGACCAAAATGACCAAAATGACCAAAATGACCAAAATAATCAAAATGACCAAAATTACCAAAATTACCAAAATTACCTAAATGACCTAAATGACCAAAATACCAAAATGACCAAAATGGCCAAAATGATCAAAATGATCAAAATGATCAAAATTATCAAAATGATCAAAATGATCAAAATGATCAAAAAGACCTAAATGACCTAAATGACCTAAATGACCTAAATGACCTAAATGACCAAAATTACCAAAATGACCAAAATGACCAAATCCATCAAAATCAACAAAACAACCAAAATGAACAAAACGACCAAAATTAAAAAATCGACCAAAATCAACAAAACGACCAAAATGAACAAAACGACCAAAATTAACAAATCGACCAAAATCAACAAAACGACCAAAATGAACAAAACGACCAAAATTAACAAATCGACCAAAATTACTAAAATGGCTAAAATTACCAAAATTACCAAATCCACCAAAATGATCAAATCGACCAAAATGACCAAAACGACAAAAATGACAAAAATGACAAAAATGACAAAAATGACAAAAATGACAAAAATGACAAAAATGACAAAAATGACAAAAATGACAAAAATGACAAAAATGACAAAAATGACAAAAATGACAAAAATGACAAAAATGACAAAAGGGGAGAGAATCCGGTTGTCAAACGCGCAGGTCACGTTGTTTTGGGTGTCGTAAAAAGGGTCGTGTTTTCTAGTGAAAACAAGTGAATTTCGGGTCGAAAACTGTATTAATCGTTCGGTCGTCGTGTGTTCTATCCGGAGAATATGAAGTTTTCCCTGGATCTTGTAGTTTTGGGACTATTTTGATTGTTTTTACGAAAACACATTGTTTTGTTTTGGTGTGATTGAAGCAGAACACAGGAAGAGCGGGAAATGGGACAGTTTTTATGCGAGTGAGAGTGAGAGATTTACGAAACAGAAGCGAAAAAGAAAGATGGGAGGCTTCCTTGGTAGAGTGTTAGTGGTGTTGGTACCGTGTGAGGTGGTGAACGATGGGGAGATGATTTAAAAGAAGCTGGTACAAATAAAACAGTGTGTGTGTCAACAGTACGGAAGAATTCTGCCAGCGTGCTTCACGATTCCGGTCAATGATAAGCAGGCTGTCACTTTTCCTGTAGCGGACGGCTACAGAGTAAACAAGCCGACATGCGATAGTGTTGGTGTCCAAGAATGACAGGCGGCCAAAACGCTCATCTTGACTCGGCGGCTTGTTTGTTGGCGGCTCAGCTGTTTGCGGAGAGAGAACGGATGATTTCTCTTGTCTGTCACGAGTGCCTCGTTGGTAGAGAGCTGTCAAGATGGGTTGCAAGAAGCACAGAGCAACCTTAAGATGGTGTGCTCAGGTAAGGTCTTTCTTTTTTTACAGGTTGTGTATGTGAGACACAAAATGCGCTTATTAAGGTGAGTCGTTCTACTTTATTTTGTTCTTTTTTTGGGTTTTAATCATCCGTTTTAAAAATCTGAGAAAAATAAATTTCAAAACTTTCTAAAGATTTTAGCATAAGTAAATCCCTATCTTGAACTTGAGTTACCATAATAGAAGTTTTTTCGGGCTTTTTGAAATTCATCCTAGTCTTTGATTTTTTTATTCAAGGGATAGTTTTGGGATAGTTTGAATTTAATTCATAAATCCATTGTATTTTCTGAATAATACTTCTTCCATTTCATCGACAGAGAGCGAGTTGTGGCGCTATAACCGCGGCAAATAGTGTCCAGGGCATTTGTGGAAATACGATGTCCCATCCTCGAGGGTCCCGGAGCACCAAAACTTCTTAGCATGGTGGCTCCCAACGATTAATTGCCTAAACAAACAGGAACGTGAGCGGGGATCCCCGTTTCTTCCTCCCTGCAGATTCAGAACTGTATTGTTGTTTGAGCATTCGTGTTCAAACTCAATCCATTTCAACGAATCATCTTCGCGGTAAACTTTACGCAGTTGGCCTGGCCGCTTTAACGTTTGTGATGTTTCGAAGCAATTTATTGCATTGGGGCACTGCAATTGTTAATAATGACAAGAGGATGCTAGGCGTTAATCAACCTAAGGCATTTTCCAGGATGCCCTCGAAAGACTGGCTGCGCTAGGGTTAGATTAGATTAGATTAGATTAGATTAGAAAAATGACAAAAATGACAAAAATGACAAAAATGACCAAAACGACCAAAATTACCAAAATTACCAAAATGACCAAAATGGCCAAAATGACCAAAATGACCAAAATGACCAAAATGACCAAAATGACCAAAATGACCAAAATGACCAAAATGACCAAAATGACCAAAATGACCAAAATGACCAAAATCAACAAAACGACCAAAATGACCAAAATGACCAAAATGACCAAAATGACCAAAATGACCAAAATGACCAAAATGACCAAAATGACCAAAATAATCAAAATGACCAAAATTACCAAAATTACCAAAATTACCTAAATGACCTAAATGACCAAAATACCAAAATGACCAAAATGGCCAAAATGATCAAAATGATCAAAATGATCAAAATGATCAAAATGATCAAAATGATCAAAATGACCTAAATGACCTAAATGACCTAAATGACCTAAATGACCAAAATTACCAAAATGACCAAAATGACCAAATCCATCAAAATCAACAAAACAACCAAAATGAACAAAACGACCAAAATTAAAAAATCGACCAAAATCAACAAAACGACCAAAATGAACAAAACGACCAAAATTAACAAATCGACCAAAATCAACAAAACGACCAAAATGAACAAAACGACCAAAATTAACAAATCGACCAAAATTACTAAAATGGCCAAAATTACCAAAATTACCAAATCCACCAAAATGATCAAATCGACCAAAATGACCAAAACGACAAAAATGACAAAAATGACAAAAATGACAAAAATGACAAAAATGACAAAAATGACAAAAATGACAAAAATGACAAAAATGACAAAAATGACAAAAATGACAAAAATGACAAAAATGACAAAAATGACCAAAACGACCAAAATTACCAAAATGACCAAAATGGCCAAAATGACCAAAATGACCAAAATGACCAAAATGACCAAAATGACCAAAATGACCAAAATGACCAAAATGACCAAAATGACCAAAATGACCAAAATGACAAAAATGACAAAAATGACCCAAAAAAACATAATGACCAAATCCACCAAAATGAACACAACGACCAAAATGACCAAATCGACCAAAACGACCAAAATGACCATATAGACCAAAATGACCAAATCGACCAAAATTACGAAAATGACCAAAATTACAAAAATTACTAAACGACCAAAATGATCCGATCGACCAAAATGACCAAATTGACCAAACTGACCAAAACAACCAATTCGGCCTAATCGACCAAATTGGCCAAATCGACCAAAATGGTCAAAACGACCAAAATGACCAAAACTACCAAAATGAACAAATCGACCAAAATGAACAAAATTACCAAAATGAACAAAACGACCAAACTGACAAACAGGAACGACAGTAACGACCTAAATGACCATATCCATTTTTTAAGAGGATAAGGGAAAATCTCCACGATATCCCCAAGTAAGTTTCGCTTGGAGATGGACGGTTTTTGGGAAGGTAAAAGGTCTAGGATACGCTCTAAGCTAGCGTTGCGATCATTGGCATAGCGTGTTTAAGGTTTACAGTTTTATTCTCTAGGCAAGGTTTCGGATGTTGCTGTCGGGTCAATTCCCGTTTAATTATTAGAGAAACACCAAAAATCAACCACACGGCTTCGTTCCTTCCAAAAAATATAAGCGAGATACCTTTTCAAAAGGTCCTATGTACGTAGGAAATCCATGGTCATTGATTGTTTTGAAAAAGTAATCTAGATATATTATCAAATCTTATCACAAACAAGCCATTTTGACTTAGCTTGGCTTATTTTTGATAAATTTTGTAAAGATTGTTTAAAACAGAATGTAATGGAAATACACATTAGGAGAAAGGAAGGACTGAAAATGGTTTTAACTTTCGCTTTTATTACTAAACCCAAAATTCAGAATCGAGATAATCGTTCTCTCAAAATTTATTGAGGGCTCAGTGCCAAAATCGATAGAATAATGGTACCAACTCACACCATCATAACAAATGAGTTCATTCGTTAGTTGAATCAATAAATCTCCAACAAGTGTCATACATCGACTTCTGACTTCTCCATGGTCACCAAGCTGTGGTGGCCGAGGCAGCTAAGTCATTGGATTGGTTTGTCAAAGGTCTCTGGTTCGATTCCCGTTGTCGACACTTTTGGTTTTTTGTTTGACGGATGAACTTTTTTTGCAAATGAACCTCGAGAGAATAGTTCTATCGCCCATCTCGAGCTGTGTTCTCTGCGTCCGTGAATGGTACCACTATTCTCTCGACTCGAGACCATCATTCTCTCGGACTAGCGCTGCCAGTTTTGGGTGTATGGATTATATTACTCAATTTTCAGGGAATGGTGGAAGGCGTCACTTGACTGAGACCACTGTAATAACTAAACAAACATTTCGATTTTCTACAGGTAGGGCTATAAGAAAAGACAAACTTCACTCCTTATAGGACGAAAAATATCTCATAGCACGACATAACAAAACTTCCAGCATTACAAAAACGAGGATTTTTCTCTTTCTTCCCTTAATTAGCAAACTAATTAATTCAGATGACTTGCTAGCCCCCCAGTTCTCCCCTGCACGAGTTCAAGAACAGCAGAAAAACTCTCTGTCAGCAACCGAAGTTCGGCATTCCAACAACAACAAAAAAACACATAAAAAGAGAGAAAAAATGCATCCCCGCATTACCATAATTTACGAATGAATCAAGCCACTCTGTGCAGCGCAACAACAAAGGAGAATATTTTTCATTCTCTTTTCATTTTTCGCCATTGGGAAGCAAAAGAAATGGGAGAAAAAATCACTTCCTATCTCACTTAACCCACATTTCAGCTGTGCAGCTGCACGCAAATTGCTCGACCTGCAGGAAACGAAATAAATGCGCCAGGATTTCCCTCCGTGCCAAATCCTTTAGCGCCGTAGAAAAGAAAAACCCTCAGGAATTTGATACTAATTCTGGTCTTTTTTTTTTCTCTCTTTTTTCTCGTTTCAGAGTACGGGTAGAATATTATGTAAATGAAAATACATTCAAAGAAAGACTGCAACTATATTTTATAAAGAATCAAAGATCAAGTAAGTGGAACTCTTTCATCTTGAATTTCAATTTTCTTGAGACAAAGTTGAGAGATTTCTTCTGGCTGAAGAGCCAACCAATCATTCAAAGCCATTACCCTGGAAATAGTAAACACGTTTGAACTGACATGTTAACTATTTATAGTCTCACTTGTTCCTTGACCTACTCTCTCTGCCCACAGCCAATGTCTGGAAGTCAGTCCATCAAAAATGCAATTCAGAAAATAACATCGCGCGCTCGAACGAAAATAAGTAAATAAAAAACAACAAGGTGGTACAACCTCGCAGGTCCTCCTGAATAAATTGTGAGCCTGGACAAGGGGAAATTGTGTCGCGTGATATCCGCCAGTTTGGAGGTTAACATGCACACACGGTTTATGTCGACGCGGAGCATGTGTTGGGCTCAATTTATGCTGGACGTGTATCGTGTGTGTTTGTGGAACAGGTTGTTCCGGGGAAATCAAGTGAACATATCGAAAATTAAACAAATATGACTAACTTTTCAATGAATTTATTTCATTTTATTTGTATTTTTCTCTCAATGTTATGTGATGATCCCGCTAAAAAAAAAACAAACACTGCAGTACTTTTCACCATTTAGTTGTTATTTTTACTTTTTCATTTTTTTTCTGCAATTTCCATAAAATAAATAATTACACAACTCGACATTTTTGAAGTTGATGTCAGTAAAAACCTCAGTTTTGTCAAGGTCTGGTAGATTCGGGCTCCCTGAACACGGAATCCAGTAAAATTTAATTCTAATAATTGGAGCGTGTTCAGAGAGCCCAAATCTATCATACCTTGACGAAACTGAGGCGTATACTGACATCAACTGTCAACCAATAGTTACCATAAAATAAATAATCCAAAATTGTACTATTTCTTTAACTGTCATGATCTTCTGGATACATCAAATAGCCCCCAATTTTCCCCAATTGAAGTGGAATTCTATTACAAGTTTCTACTTATGTTCATTTCCGTTATGTACAAAATACCTTTGCCACAGTCGTGGCCATCCTCAACAGATTCAGGAATATTATTGGCAAGGAAAAAAGCTCTCAACTTTGCCTGAAATCTTTGCCATGTTCCTTTCGAAATTATTCATAACCCTTTTTGAAACACCTTTCTTTCCAGGTTTAAGGATACGTATTGCTAATTTACTATTTAAGTTACTAACTTGCATTTTGTACATATTTCGAGTAGTGTCGGACCTAGATCCAACGTTTGCAACTTGGTAAGTAGCACTTAAAAATTACTCAACTCCCCCAAAAAATCAACATCAACAAATCGATTGCCAACCCAAAAATAGAGCAATTGTTTCAACCTCAAGCAAAACCAACTCACCCACAAACTCGTAAACAATGGATTCTTTCAGAGCTCAATTTTGGCCAAAAACTCACAAGTCAGGTCGAAACAGGACTCACCAACATATTCAAATCAAGCCTGACATCAACCGTAACAATTGCGGTGTATCCTTTTCCATACGTTTTAGGATGCAGCTTTGCGATACAAACGTACTAAAGTGCTTCTGGATGTGCTTCCTTTTAGCTATCTCCTCACTCTCTCTTGGTTTTTAGATTCGGATGAACAATTTGTTCATTGAAAGCCACAGCAAGGCAAACCACAAAACACTTTTGCCGTAACGTTTTTCGGGAAACCAAACTGAATTTGGTTGCTCGCTCGAGAAAGGCGGGCGGAAAAGTGGAAACAAATAGAGTGCAAAGTGGTCCCAGTTAAGGGGAAATTGGATGGATGGAGTCTTTTGGGTGTTGTGGAGCGTTATTTTGTTTTGGGAGGGAGATCTTCCGGTGTGTCATTTTAAGGGTGAGGTTTGCTTTGAAAGGGTGTGATTTATTTATCATTTGCACAATTTCAATGCTTAATGCACAATTTAATTCCGTGTTCATGACGAAGGCCAACTTAATAAAAAATAAAAGGTCTGACCCATAGTTTGATTTTTCGGTTAAAGTTAAAAATAAGTTTATGTTTTTTCGTTAAAAAAGGCATCAGTTTTTGATTTTTGTATTTACAAAAAAAAATGAAAAATCAGGCTTCGTCATACACACGGGAAAAAGTTTGAGTGCCTTTACTCCAAATTTCAGCCAATTTGGTCCATCAAATCTTGGGATATCGTGGTACCCGTAAATCCGTAAATAATAAACTTTCAGGAGTGATTCCAAATCATCATTTTAATATACAATTATGAGATTTTCTACACGTATGCAGAAAATTAACTTGAATTAACCAATGAATTGATCGTCGATAACCATGACGATGCAATATCGGGACAATGGATTATTATTAGGGTTAGCGATTTTTTTTACAATTTTGAGGACAGCATAAAATTCGGGAAATTCCACAATTTTCGCAAAATCTCGTGAAATTCAAGGATTTTTTTATATCAATGTATAAAAAACATTCGATTAGTTTCAATTGAAAAGGTGCCAATGAGTATGCTAAAAATATAAATTTTAATTAAAATAAAATTTTGTTTTGACACGTTCAAGCTTTTCACAAATTTGAAGATTTGGAACTTCAGATAAGAAATAATCTTAGCAAATCAGATTTTTTTTAAAGCGTTTAATAATAAACTATACAAAGAATTAATGGCTTTTTTTTGCCCAAAATAGAAAAAAAAATATTTAAATGTTATTTCGGATTTTTCTCATTATCAGGGAAAAACATAATTTTTCTGATTACCTTAAAAAGTTAAGTGAAAATAGAAGTGCAATCAACTGAAAAAAAATACATGTCCCTCCATTTATTGTCACTTTTGGCATGATTTTTAATATTAGTGAAATTTTCATGTACAGTTCAGCGAAGAGTTTTTTGTCATACTTTTCGTGAAAGCTCATTTTTTTAAACTAATAGTGAAAGTAATTCATGTTCAAGATAAATTCCTTCCTTACTCCTAACATTCTGACTAGCAAATTATTTTTAAAATAAAATTTTAGAAGAATTGAAGTATCAAACTCGATTTAGTCCAGATTGAAATTCTTGGGCTTAAAAAATTATTTATTTTAGTCTTAAAAATCAGCCCTTCCGGATCAATTAATTTTGTCCAAGTCTCGTGAAATTTCCATGAAATTCAATGATTTGATATGATGGTCCCCGAGAAAACTGGAACACTTTTGATCATAATTTCTATTTTGCAAGACCATTTCTCATCATTTTGGTGGCACACACAACCACACGCAAGATGAGAGCTTAACTACTTACCGAAAGTCGCCATCAGTATCTTTTCACTTGCGCTAACGTTTTCAAAGCGCTTAAGATATAAAATTGCTCCCAACTACCGGCAACATGATCTTTTGAACATTCTTCAGTCACTCACTTTAAAAATAATCCCGAAACATGCAAATAATTAGCAAGCGCCATCGAAAAAACAAACGCGCCAAGTCTTTTGACGTTTGAAGTTAGACGACTCATTCCAATCGAAGGCTGAAGAAAACTGAGCGAGAAGCGAAGGCAAATAAAGAACAAAGGGCACCACCAGCAGCGCCTGTTGGAGTGAGCCAATGATGCCAGTTTTCGCATAAAATTTCATCAATTTTGGCAGCACTAAGCAGACCCAAAAGAGCGCTGGAAGCAAAAAAGAACTAAGCTGAAAATAGGAAAATGGGCGTGGCCTAATGCATTCCGACTTATTAGAATGCATTTGGGAAATATTTTTTTTGAATGCTTGTAAAAGGAATAGCAAAACTTTTAATAAACGTGAAATTAAACAGAAATGTTCACAAAAAGTTGCACTACACGTTGGTGTACTTGGTTTTAGTAAATTTATAGGAACACTCCAGATTATCCAGCATCATTCATCCATCGACCGCTTATTAGGCTTAAAATGGGTATATTTCCCTAACTTCAACAATGTGACAGAAATTATTTATTTTATTATCTCAAAATTAAGTCGTTCAAATATGAAATTCACGCAAATAGTAGTTAATAAAGAAAATCCAAAAATCAAAAAAACATCTTTTTCATTAAGGCGTTCAATTTTCCCGAATTTTGATTTTTTTTTCAAATCCCGGGTACTCTTTTTGAAATGATAAAGTAACTATTTTCAAAACATTTGATTTATTTTTAAGCTTGAACAACCTGAAATCTTAAAATTATTTGATAACAATTTACTGATGAAAATCTAGGTTACAATATGAACATAGACAGCAGTTGAAGAATAGCGTTAAGCATTTAAAATTTTATTTCTTTATGTACTGTGTTGTGCTATGGGTTTTGAAAGACATAAAATTTGTTAGCCAATGTGATTCAGATTAAAACAAAAGTTTGCTATAAACCAATTTATTTTGTTCATTAATAAATATTTGTTTTCACGCCTTTTCAAATGTCTGAACAAATATAAAATATAAAGAAACGAAAACAACGAAAGTTATATCGAGTCATTGTTAAATTTAATGAAAGCTTAGAATTTTATTTTTTGTGCAAAAGATATTTTTCGAATTATCTTTTGATCTTATAGTAAATACATCAAATTAAATTGAATTTTATATAAATTTTAGGTCACTACTACATACTGGAGCTATTCCGGATTACAGTTTGTATAGGCATTGATAATGGATATATTTATTTTGTTGTTCTGATTCAGTTTTATCCGAAACAATAAAAATATTATTACATCGTTCATAAAATATGGCTTCAACAGCTGTCCCAATCCGTTAAATTATACGATTCCAAAAAGATGATTGTTCCTAAGAAAAGTTTCTATTTAGAATAAAAAAAATTATTCGTGAATATAATATCTAATATTGAATAAAGATATTCAGAAAATATTTTTAAAGTTGGGCACTGTACACTAAAATAAAATAAAACAGTTTTTGCAACCCAATCTTTGTTTCCAGACCAAAAAATCATATACATTTTTTTAAATCTAAATTAATTCTTAGGGTCTGGTATTCCCGGCAATTTCGGTTTTAATTTTCAATCAAAATTGGAAATTTCTCTTCTTCAGAGCGAGTCCACGAACAGGGCATACCCTTTTGTATGGGACGTCGTTTGGACCTCACCAATCTGCCTGAAATTTTCAAGGGCTGTTTGTACATATAAAACTAGCATCTGGCCAAAATATGAGCACTCTAGGTCAACGGGAAGTGGGGCAAATCGGGACACAAAGTTTGAAGGTTCAAAAACGTCAAAAATCGTAAAAAGGCTGTAACTTGGGCAGATTCAATTTCCATTTAGATCCCATTTCCTGGTGATAATTTTATCATATTTGTGTTCCTGAGACAATTTCACAATAGAAACATGCATAAAAATGTTTATTTTCATCCATTTTAACCCTTTAAAATATGAAAGTTAAAAAAAATCTTCGATTCACATTTGTTGAAATTCAAGTTCGTTTCCAAGGATACTAGATGACACCAGAAAAAAAGCAGCATCTCATTTTTTTTAACTTTCATTTTTTAAAGGGTTAAAATAGATGAAAATAAACATTTTTATGCATGTTTCTATTGTGAAATTGTCTCAGGAATACGAATATGATAAAATTATTACCAGGAAATGGGATCTAAGGAGACCCCCGAGCAAAAATTTACAACCAAAAAATTCACTAAAAGTAAAAGTGTCTATTTAATATGTTAAACTGCCTTACCCAAAGCGTTCTCAGTCTCAGATGGTAGTCCAAGATGTCCCCTACAAGCTGCAGGTCGAACCGAGTTGATATCTGGATGGAACACTTTTTTATTTGAGTTTGAAAATTGTGCTATTTTTTCACTAAAATGCCAATAACTCCCTTTAGATTTAACCAATTGGAATGCTTCTCCCTGCATTTTGTTGCATTTTTTAAGCCCTTTCAGATGCATTTTGAATTTTGAAAATAAATTGAATTTTGTCCAAGTTACAGCCTTTTTACGATTTTTGACGTTTTTGAACCTTCAAACTTTGTGTCCCGATTTGCCCCCACTTCCCGTTGACCTAGAGTGCTCATATTTTGGCCAGATGCTAGTTTTATATGTACAAACAACCCCTGAAAATTTCAGGCAGATTGGTGAGGTCGATGCGAGATGGGTATGCTTTGCTCGTGGACTCGCTCTTCAGTACTAATCGATATCTAATCAATACTTTATCAACACTAATCCTTTACAATTACTATCTTAACAAACAACATACAGCAAAAGAGCAACATCGGGAATCCTGTTATGATAAATTTTAAAGACTCTGTTTAACCTATAATCGCCTGATTGACCTTTTTCGCAGAACCGAGCCGAAAATCCCCACACTCCACCGTGTTTATCGATTGTTCCGGCTAATCCCTAATGCATCACCCCCGTCAGAGAGTTAATCCCTCACAAGTCGTCCACATCCTTCACTGAAAAACGCAGTCTGACCCAATTACACAAACCTACAGTTACGTTCCCTTTTTCTCTCACTCTAAAACTTCAACCGGGTCCGAGTTAGTGCTGGAAAAGGCTGCTCCATTATTCATGTGATGTTTTGCCAGTGGCTTTTGACCCTGACGGAAGGCGGCGGCCACTTCACAGTCGGACCTTCGTTTTCATTAATTGAACCTCCGGACCTCGCTCGGACTGGTCTCGGCTGGCCAAAAGCGGAAACAGGGAATGCATATTTCATCAGCTGCTTTCGTAGACCTGGGGTAGAAGCCGTATAGTTGGTTGTGTTATCTCGTTTGGCTCAAAACTTTGCCTGTTTCGTTTCGTAACCGGAAGGGCTTCAGATTACCTCCCTGGTAGGAGTAAGTTGGAAGTTTTGTTCTGGGTGCAAAGCAGGCCTCGAGCGAGAATTCACTGAACTGAACACTACTGATTGCATGGCTTGCTTGGGAGGCAATCGATTTGGGTTTGCACGGTGTGGTTGAAGGTTATGATTTTAATTCTACAAAATTGTTTATTAGCTACGGCTGCAAGGTGTCAAACAAAACAGAGTTCCTGGACTCGGCCAAACTGACGGAGGAGGAGTTCCAGGAGAATCCGATCATCAACTGGGACGCGATCCTGTGGGTGAACCGGTCCACGGAGCTGTGGGCGGTGCAGCTCGTCCTGGCGCTCGTTTCGCTCACGGAAGCGCTGCTGATTGCCTACCTCGGGTACAAGGTGAGTTCCCGTTTTGGGGTGTTCTGCAAAAGTCAATTACAGATCCGTGAGTCCGTCGGGCATTCGCCGGGAAACTTTTTCAGACTGCTCGGTAAATTGGAAAATCGAAACGACCGAAACAGTCGGAGAGTTAATTAATTTGCTGGAATTTGCCCTCCGGGAAGTTTGGGGCATTGATTTTTCAATAAAGGAAATCTATAAACTGAGTATTTCTAATTGGGAATAAATTTCCAATCTCGTTTCAGGGCAATATATGGCAGCAGATTTTATCATTTCATTTTATTTTGGAACTTGTTACAACGATACCGTTCACAATTACGGTAAGCATCTCTCGTGTGTGTGTGTGTGTGTGTGTGTGTGTGTCACCTTAGTCTGTCTATCCCGCCCCAATTCCATCTTCATCTCCGGAGCAGTAATCGTTTAATCCCTGCAAACCCTTTTCCCAAACCGGCCACTTGATCACGACATTGTCCTCTCGGATTTTCATTGGACAAACAGAGCAGTAAGAAACCTCGGAGAAAATCAACAAAAGTCTCTTTTACGAGTGCTTTTCCCTTTTTTCCCCCAATGGTTCCTTTTTGCACCACCCAGATGTCGTGACTGTTGATTGTACAATTATGAATTACGAATTAATGAAGTGTGTATGTTTTTGTTCTGTTTCGCCATCAACCCACCAAAAATAACATCATTGTGGACGGAATCAACCCACCGGACCCGGACCAACCGCACAGATTTTATGGCCTCCGTTCAGGAACTTGTTCATTCCAGTGTTTCTCAACTGCTGGCTCGCAAAACGTTCCTTGGAAAATATGTTTGTAAGTATAGAGGGCGCACTGTAGCACAAAGTTGCTTCGAACAAAACCTGATCAAAGCAACCCAGCGTAACAACAACCCTAGCAGAAATGAATATTCTTTGTTCTCGTCCGTGGCTTGCCCGGTAAGGCTTCTGGGCCACCACATCGTAGTAGCCCATGGCATGCTGTGCAGACAACACAGCCCAGTACCCTTAACGCGATAATGGCTTCATATTGGTGGCTCTCCGGTGCCATTCTTCTGATTACGGTCCATTCGGTTTTATTTGATCGTTTCGTATCAGATTTTTATAGTCACCGCTCACTTTTGTGGTGGTATTTTTCGAGGGTTTTCCCATGATTTTATTATAAAGGGGTGACAGGGGTGGGGCGAGTGGAAAAGTGCAGCCAGAATTGGTTCGTCGTTGGCTTTTTTTTTCGCTGACGAGCGTTTGATACCTTAAGAGGGCAAGATTAGTTGATTTGGATGGTCGTATGAATATTTAGTTTAATATGGAACACATTTTACTGGGAAGTAATCGAATAAATCCATTTCTAATCGACGTTTTACGATTACGACCCAAAAGGGTCCTGAGTAGTTAACAATACAAATTTCCTACGGAAGATTTCCTAAAAGATTCCCAAAGCTTTTATTTTTTTGGTTCGATACCCTTAAGCAACTAAACCTGTCTGGGAAAATGAACCAAGAATTTGATAAGTCAAATTTATAAAGCAACTTGTGTTTTTTTGCTCAGTAAAAAAACAGTTGTATGTATTTAAAAAAAAACCAAGCTCAAGCTTATAGTTTTAAAAACAACAAAACAAAACGGTTTATGCAATCAATTGAACTTTTTTTTTCTTTTCCAACTACCCACAGAATGACCTGCACCGGGCGATGCAAAAGTCCCAGTCTGCCCTGTCCCAGCAGCTGACAATCCTGTCGGCGACCCTACTGTGCTTAGTCTTCACAAGGTAATTATTTTTAGTTTTCGTTGTATATATGTAATCGAGGTGAAACAGGCTAGTGAGACCTGTAGGTGTGGTGGCGGGTATTTAATATTTTTATTTTTTTGTTTAAAGTTTGCCCCATTCATCGTATCTTGTCATTAGACAAGGGTGAGATTTGGTTTTATTTTGTAGTAAACAAAACTTTTAATTGAAAATTTTAATTTATGATTTTTTTTATGTAATAAATATATAAAATTATGCATCCAAATCTAAAAACAAAACCAAAAATACAAAATTTTCATTATTACCCAGCCCAGAAACAAAACTGTCAGAAGCATAATTGAAAAACTCTCATCCTGTCGTCGCCGGATGTGCTGAAGTTTCCTCTTCCTGGTTTAATGACACGTTGTCGTCGTCGTCGTCGTCGTCACAGACACGGCTGAAATAATGTAAACATTGCACAACCCAGGCAGACGACATTTGCCGTGGGTTGAAACGGAGAGACAGTTTGGTATAGTTACTCCAGGTTCATAGAACTGTGCACTGATTAACAACATAATCCCGGACTCGAGGACGTAACTAAATCGATAATTTTGCAGCGCGGCTTGAGCATCGTTGTACTGCAGTGGTATTTTGAACATAATTGTCTAAAAATACTTCAAACAGAATAGTTTAGTTTTAAATAGCTAATAGATCAATTTGTGTCAAGAGCTCTTTAGGTTGAAGTCCTCTTGCTGCAGAGAATGCACCCCCTTAAGGTCATACCTTTTATATGCATCAGGCAATTTTACAGCAAATTTATTCAAATTTCCCACCACTTTTATGCAAATTCCCTTTTGTTTCGGTCCCATCTCCCATCGGGTTCTGAAATAATAGAATAATCTCCGTATAGAAACATGGTTTCTTCTGTGCTCGGAGCTCAACCATAATCAATTTATGGTGCCATTCTCTTGCCAGCCAGCAGTCTCAGCAGGCTGTGCTGGGTTCACTCGCAAGAAGCACGTATCATTTTCAGATGAATAACCCAATTTTGGTGGGGGCACCAACCGCATCGCCTACTGCCACTTAAAGTGATTACACTCAGGTGCAGAATGGGGAAAAATTGGATAAAAATATTTTTTTTTAGCATCAGAGTGTAATCAAACTCGTCACTCTAAATAACCCTGCGTCTCCTTTAATTTTTATTTTTCTTCGTCCTTTTCCAGCGTCTGCGGCATTCAGCACTTCCAGCGGGCCGGCCACCGGCACCTGAACCTGTTCCAGAGCACCTACTACGTGGTGGTGACGTTCTCGACCGTCGGCTACGGTGACTTTGTGCCGGACATTTGGCCCTCGCAGCTCTACATGGTGATCATGATCTGCGTGGCGCTGATTGTGCTACCGACTCAGGTGAGACCAGAGTTATTGAATTTAATTTAAAGCTAAAATATGCATTTTAAATGGCCCCTCCATAAAATTTAATTGTGCCAGCCATTCTGGCCATTCCATTATCAAATTTGCGCCCTGAAAGCAAATTTCGCCAACTGTATGGAACGTTAAAAGTTCTCCCCCTTGTCCACTTTCACCCCCCGAAAAAAAAACGGCAAGACAAATAGACGATACATGCGAAAAATAATTAAATAAAAGCCCCCTTCGGGGACCTCCCCGTGCCGTGCCTAGCTTTTTCAATAAAATGTCTCCCATTTTTTCCCCAGTTTGAACAGCTGGCCTTCACGTGGATGGAGCGGCAGAAGCTCGGCGGCAGCTACTCGTCCCACCGGGCCCAGAGCGAGAAGCACGTGGTCGTGTGCTCGACGACGCTTCACGCGGACACCATCATGGACTTCCTGAACGAGTTCTACGCCCATCCGCTGCTGCAGGACTACTACGTGGTGCTGCTGAGCCCGATGGAGCTGGACACGACGATGCGGATGATACTGCAGGTGCCGATCTGGGCCCAACGTGTCATCTACATTCAGGTAAGGAGCGAAACGAAAAGACTCTTGACGAGAGAGCACCAGCTGATGGATGTAATTCAATTAAGGGCACTCGATATTATGTTCATTGCAGTGCAAGGAGAAATTAAAAGCTCAGATTGCATTGAGAGAAAATTTCAACGAGGTGTTGTCTACTGTTTTTTGGGGTTTGATTTTATTGTTGAAAAGAACTTCATTCCAAAATTAAAACCTATTTTTGCTATATCGCTGTAAAAATACTAACTTTTCTTGCCATTCTATAGTGAAAATAACAGTACTAATACTGTTGAGGGATGAATATTCAACATTTTAGCACTTGTATCGAAAAGCAATTCATTTCAATGCTATTTTGGAGTTTAAAACTTATCTTGATGGCATATAACATTCAAGCGGGTTAACGAACGTTTCACTTAATAAAAATCAAATTCAAAAGTTCTGGCGTTTTTTTAAAGGTCCATTAAACCAAATTATCATTTTTTGCTTTTTGGGTGCTTTTTAATACCCCTGACTCAAGGCGGTTTCAAAAACACACAAAAAGCATAAACTGGAATTTCCAGTCTGGAAATTTGGTTTATTGGATCTTTTATTAAAAAAAAAGCTCCAGAATTGTTTCTGGTATTGCAATACGATGTAATTTTTCATAACTTGACTCGGCAAACCTTGTCGGATAGATGAACGACTTTTTTTCGATCTATAAGAAACGCCTTTAAATGATTAATCTTAATTTCTTTCGACTGAAATATGAGATGAGATTTTCAAAGAACACATTGCGTATTCCTCTAACTTATGACTAAGTTTGTATTTGATGAATTCTCCTAAGAATGAGCTCTTTTGCCAATTAGGCTTTTGTAATTTGAGATGAAGCAGCCCTGAACCACACTACTATCCATACAAAAAGGCTTTTAAAATATTCAACAATACAGCAATTCCCCACGAAAACAGCATGGAAAAAACAAAAGTGCTCGGATCGGGCTCAATTTTTTTCGAAGGGTTCCCTGGCCGAAATAATAAAACCCGTATTTTTTTTTGTTTGGCCATTAGGGTGACCTACACCGTGTTAGGGTGGTCTGAAAAATGGCAATTTTCGTCGATTTTCGCAAAAACCACTTTTTTCGAAAAATCATAACTCCTCGCCCTTTTAACCGATTTCAATTGTCTAATACGGAAATGAAAGGTGATAAGTTAGCCTTTCAAAGAAAAATAATTAGAAGTTTCAAAAATCTAGCCAAACATATGAAAAGGGCGTATGAAACTTTAAAATGCCGTTTTGACGGTGTCTGGACCAACGAGCCTATTTCTGGAAATATTTTCATCGGATTCCACGGAAATTTTTACGTAACATATTGAAAAATGGGAGGAGTTCATTAACAGGATTCCGAGATATGATTTTTTGAAAATAAAATCCGTGCTTTTCGACGCACCGCGCGCAAAAACCGGAAAATGACGAAATCGGCATTGAAACAACTTTTTTCACTAAAACTGCGTTTACTATGAAATTTCAGCGATGACCTATACATGTTTGGGTACCAAAATTTTCGTAATTGAAAGACGCAACTTTTTTTAGCCAGACATGTCAAAACGGCGCTTTTCATATGTTTGGCTAGATTTTCAAAACTTCTAATTATTTTTTCCTTGCAAGGCCAACTTATCACCTTTCATTTAAGTTTGAGACAATTGAAATCGATTAAAATGGCGAGGAGTTATGAAAGTGGTTTTTGCGAAAATCGACGAAAATGGAAATTTTTCAGACCACCCTAACACGGTGTAGGTCACCGTAATGGCCAAACAAAAAAATACGGGTCTAATTGTTTCGAGCAGGTAACCCCCAGAAAAATTTTGAACCCGATCCGAGAACTTTTGTTGTTTTCATGCTGTTTTCGTGGGAAATTGCTGAATGAATTTATGTGTTCTTTGTCTCCGACAAAGTTGTAAATAGTTACACTCTAAAAAATCTGTTTCACACAAAATATTGAAACGTGCAAGGTCTTTTAACCAACTTGGAAAATCTCATTTTAGGATAACTTTTTGATCACAAAATTGGCACAATTTGCGTTATGGAACAAGTTCGTCAAAATTTATTTGGCAAAAAATCATATCTTTTGAAAAACATGGAAAAATTCGATAAACTTAGATTTTATTTTAAGATGTAAAATCAAATAAACAATAAAAAATTCTTCACATAAAGTTACATATCATTTTACATTTTAATGTTATAAACTCTTCAAATTAAAAAATTTATAATTTCTCATAAATTTGCTTGAATGACATTGAAAATTGGACAAAAAACGGAATCGACGTAACACCTTATAATGTGGCCCTCTTAAACCTTGCGGTTTCGTCAACGGTTCCACAGGTGTGTATCGTTCTTTTTGCGACAAGACTCCGCCTCCCGGGTCTCCTATGTGGGAAAGTATGGCACGGGGAGAGGGCACCGAATACTTATATTTACACTTAGAATTTTTGCGTCCGCCTCGGGATTCGAACCAGCGACCTCTGGATTATGAGTCCAGTGCGCGGTCCGATTGATCCACACAGGCAGAAAATTGGACAAGTGGTTGCTTCTGAAAGAAAAGCATACCTACAGGAAAAATGAACTTTTTTTTATTTGTCATCAAATAGAGTCTATTTTTTAAATCACGATAACTCAGTGAACGATTTAAAAATTTATATAAATTTTTATTAAAAATTCAATTTTGCATCTAAAAATAAATTCATCAAAATTATGTTTTTTTTTCAAAAAACTAAATTTGTTTGTGTGATTGATCAAAACATGTGGTCATAGAAATAGTATATATAAAAAATTTCATATAGTTTATCTAAATAAACAAAATCTAAATTTTCCTTAAAACCTAATCCTTAAGAGAATTGCCGCTTAATGACATTAAAATTTGCGTTTGTCGAAAAAGTAGAATTGTGAAGAAAAGCTTTTAAAAAGAATGTATTCAAATCATGATGAGCCGATTTCGAGAAAAAAATATTTTTATTCGGCTGAAACTGTTTTGAAGGGGCTACCTTATGCCCAAAGAAGGTATTTTGCATTATTCGTTTCGAAATGATTTCATCAGCAAAGAGTTATGATGGGGACAATTTAGAAAAAAAAATTTACACTCTACAAAAAGTTTAGTCGCTGTTTGAATTAACCTTTTTCAATAACAACAAAATCTCAAGAATCATATTTTTTTATTTTGATGTGTGTAAGAGAACCAAAGCTTTTACTTTTTGAATCCCTAAGAAAAATGTGGACGGATTATGTTTGATTTTTTGGAAAAATAATGATGTTCAAAACATTTTTTTTTGAAACAGAAAATATTTTTCAAAAGTCAAATTAAATATTCAGTTGAAATTCGTGTATGTCCTTCCTCAAACCAACAAGCTGAGAAAATTCACTACAGTTTTCATAAATATAAAAAAAATGTTTCTGGAAATTTCTCTTTCCGTGTAAAAAAGTTAAAAGAAAAAGGATTTTTTCCAGAGTTTAACCACATACTCTATCTGTGGTTTAACTTTTGTATGAATTCTCCATCTCAGATTTAAATTTATACCATTTTTTTGGTTAACTGTCTATTTTATGTTTTCATTCAACTCAAATAAGAAAGGGCATGAGACGTGGAGTTCCTTTTTAAACCAAAACAAAATAGCTGAAATTCTTTGAATCTTGACCGACTTTCAATTATAGTCATCACCATCTCAGAGCTAAATTAAAATCCTGTCGAAGTTCCTTAAATTCTTCAACATCAAATATCGCTATAATTTCCGCTCCTGCTTCCTGCCACTCAAAAAAAAATGTCTAATTTTAGCCGTACCTAATTGTGTTAAAAATTCCGATCTATTTTTTCTATTTCCGCTTCCTTCCTTTCTCTCTTGCACACACACACACACCAGGGCTCCTGCCTGAAGGACGGTGACCTGGCCCGGGCCCGGATGGCGGAGGCGGAAGCGTGCTTCATCCTGGCGGCACGCAACTACGCGGACAAAACGGCCGCCGACGAGCACACGATCCTGCGCTCCTGGGCGGTCAAGGACTTTGCCCCGAACATCCCCCAGTACGTGCAGATCTTCCGGTGAGTGGCGTGGGCGACCTTTATAATTTATATTTTTTTATTAATGTCTTTTTATCACTTTAAGCAAACATGTTTTTTTTTTGTGGTTGATTAGTAACATTTTTGACGTGATTCGTGTGTTTCCCTACCAGGCCCGAGAACAAGCTGCACGTCAAATTTGCCGAGCACGTTGTCTGCGAGGACGAGTTCAAATACGCGTTGTTAGCGAACAACTGCACGTGTCCCGGGGCGAGTACGCTGGTGACGCTCCTGCTGCACACGTCAAGGGGACAGTAAGTATCCCATCCATCAACCACACTGAGGGGGGACGACACGGGGATATTTTTGCAACTACAAACAAAAACAACAAAAAACTGCTGACGAGATATGACAACGATGAGGTAATCTCTTCTGGGCTGTAGCGAGGAGTTGTCACCCCCTTGGGAAGCAGGTGTTGTTACGGCACACTTCACAGGGCTCTCTGGTTTTGTCTGTGGTAATGAAACAAGCCAAGATGTTGTCACAATTGTTGGTTCAAGAAGGCCATGGAAATCTTGCGGTGGTTGGATTCTATTTTAAGCATCCAAGCAATCCACTACAGATGTTTGGAGTTCTAAATATAATTGAACATGATGTAACTCTTGGCTTGTTTTGTCTCACCTCTACGAGTAAAGTTGACATGGATGACATTGCGATTTATTTTATTCTTTTTTGTTCGTTAAATAAACAAATATTGTTTAATCTTTATTGATTTATTTGGCAACACTGTCAGCCGTCATTTCCACCAGCAACGCAACAGTTTTCGAATGATTCTGCCTCACTGCCAGTCGCAACGCCGTCGATCGCACATCGCAGTTGGCACCGCTTTTGAGCAAAACTCTAACCATGGACGCGTAACCCATCCACGCGGCCAACATTAGCGGCGTCGTGCCGGTGTCACGCGTTGTGGCATCAACTGTGGCACCGGCCTCCACCAGCATGACAACCATTTCCACTCTTGCACTCTGTACGGCAAAGTGCAGTGGCGTCATACCTTGGGGGATTGTGCAAGCGTTCAGGTTGGCACCATTGTTCAGCAGCAACTTTGCCACGGATTTATGACCGAACCGTGTTGCCAGCATGAGCGGGGTCATGTTGTCGTTTTTCGTGGCGGCATCAACTGTGGCACTATTCGAAAGAAGAACTTTCACAACTTCCAAGTGTCCAACCTGGGCTGCTGAATGCAGCGCCGTCGAGTCGTCGAATTGGGCACGAGCATTGACGTTTGCGTTATTCTCCAGTAGAAACTGCACAATTTCTGTAAATCCTTTGACGGCCGCTATCATTAGGGGGGTTCTACCGCGGCACGTTGAATCAACTGTGGCACCTTGCTTTAGGAGAACTTCTATTGAATCGAGATCACCAGCTTGGGTAGCGTTGTGCAGTGATATTTCTAGTTCTGACATTTCCGCATCTGAACCACATTTCTGTAAAGAATAATTAATTATTTTCAGTTCCTAACTTTATTACAATAAAATATTTCACAAAATGTTCATTCAAACTTGGGTTTTTGTTTTAGTTTACACTCACCTCATGATAATGGCTGAAGAAACATAAAAGATTAAAAAAAAAAGTTACCGCAGTCCCACGGAAAATTAAATACGTTTACCTATTTTATGATTACAATAGTATGATTTTTATAGGTAGTGAAACAGAAATATTTTGAGAATGGTGCATAATGCATAACTGATTTTAAATTCGCTGGATTTTGTCGTTTAATTCCGTATTTTGAGAAACTTTTGTACTTCAAATAACCTTTAACTTTTCTTGATTCATGGTGTTTTACTCCTCCATTATTTTGTATTTTTATATTTATTTATCATTTATTAATTTTTGAATTTTCAGGATTGTAATATAAGCGCAAATATTTTCCAAAGCTTGAAAATCAATCAAAAAATGTAAATCGCAATGTTACTTATTTTCATATGAAATTTTAAAATTTGACAAATAATAATTGTTAAACAGCAAGGCAACTGTAAAATGCATTTCAAAACACTTTTTTCATTCAAATTTTGAAATCTTGACTTGACATTTAAATCTATATGTTTTTATAGTTTTGGTTTCATGCAGGAAACAATTGTTTTGAGCCTCTGAAAATACCAGTCTTGTTTTTATAATTTCAAAACGTTAAACGGGCAGAATGAATATTGAACCAATAGTTAGAGTTATATTTAGTTGAAAAATGACGAGATTACTCACTTTTCTCAAAATAAACCTGTATCTTAGCAACTTTCAGCCCAATTAGCCTTCTTTAGATTTTTAAAAAATGATTTTTACAGTTTTTCTGAATTATTTTTGCACAGGTTCTTTTTTTCATGTACGAAAAAAAAATATTTAAAAATGTCATATAAACATAAGAAACCCGCTGGCCACCATAAGACCTTAAAATAAAAAAATCTCTAGAAAAATAAATAATTAAAAATGCCAGTAACATTAAATCAGTGCACTAAACTAAAAAGTTAAGTAATTTTCAATTCTCGGGTGAGTTTTCAAAAAGCCGTAAGAGCCACCGTGGCCTCTGGCACTTATTTTCGTTTTTCTCCAAAATGAAGCAAAATTTCATTTATTTTTAGTTCGAGGCACTTGAAGGACGTGTAGATGAACAATCTCAAACATTTTTGATATTAGTTTTAGGTAAGTTGGTCAAATACCGATGCAAAAAGGACTTTGTTTACCAATGGCTCTTACGGCTTTTTGAAAACTAATCCGAGAATTGCAAATTTGATTCTGCAATTAGATAAAACAAAAAAAGCCATTGAATGATTGAAAATCAACTGTAGAGGTGTTCAATCAATTTTAAAACTCTTTTTTCATTGAGATGTTAACTCGATACAAGCTATGAGTCAACAAGGCTTGTAATTTCAATATTTTTCATTTCTTTTCTTTTTTTTCAATATATCCTCCTTCCCAAACCAACGTTAAGATTAGAATCAAAGGACATAAACTTTAAAAAATATTTGCAGCGGCCCAATCATAAACAAAATATTTTTTTTAAGAAAAAAAAACAAATTTGATCATTTTCAGGTATTGCTATCAATTTAAATAATATGATTTAAAATGATTTGAAAAAAAAAAACTAAATTTGGATTTCCCGCAAAAAAAAATATTACATTGTTTTCCACAGTGACTTCGTCATATTTAGAATTTGATTACAAAGAACGATCATTTCAAATCAAAAATGAAATATTTGAATAAAATTTTTGAAGTATTTGAAACCCGTACTTAAAAATTGTTGTGTTATAATCATTTTTTTTAAATAATTTAAACGAATTTTTAGCAAATCGTCAGTTGTGTGCTATCTTGTGACAACGACCATTTAGTACTATTTGAGAAAATCGATGTTTAAAGTTTGATGATAAATATTTTCAAAACTATGAATGATAGAGCCAAACTTTTTGAAGCAATCGGTTCGTATACCCTCGCTTAACAAACGCTCCAAGCGATTTGGTTACACCATTTAAAAGATACAGTTAAATATGTAAACAAAAATCTGAAAAGCACGTGTCACAAGTGTGTTTCGAAAGTAAAATTGTGCTACGTGTCACAAGTGTGCACAGAATTTCCATACAAACTAAAATAGGCTTAAATAAACAGTTTAACCGACTTAATCAATATATTTTCAAAAACAAAAGATTGCATTGCCTTTCGAAAGTGTATATCAACATAAATTTGGAAAAAACAAGACAAATTTTCCACATTTTCCGACAACATGTATGACGTGTCAGAAGTGTGCACGATCATTTTGATGATAAATTTGTTTTTGTCGCAAGTGTGTATTGCGATATCCGGGAAACGGAAGCGAGTTCCCAAAATCGGATTAAATCATCTTGTAGTGTTTGTTAAGTATATAAAAACGTCATCATTAACTCATTTTCGACCAAAATGGTCTATGTCACAAGATAGCACACAGCAGATGAAATTTAAAACAATCTTTCATTTAATTTCTCCACAGAGAGGGCCAACAGTCGGCGGAGGAGTGGCACCGGCTGTACGGCAAGTGTTCCGGAAACGAGATCTACCACATCGTACTCGGCGACAGCCGGTTCTTCGGCGAGTACGAGGGAAAGAGCTTCACGTACGCCAGCTTTCATTCGCACCGAAAGTGAGTTGACTTTGAAACTGTTTGCGATCGATTCTAATAATGTCGTCTGGCAAAATTCAGGTACGGCGTTGCCTTAGTTGGTGTTCGGCCGGCCGAGTTACCAGAGTTTTACGAGGAGACGATTCTGCTGAATCCGGGCCCTCGACATATCATGAAAAAGGACGACACCTGCTACTACATGAGCATCACCAAGGAGGAAAACTCGGCCTTTGTGGTGAACCAAAATCAAACCCAAAGTCCCGACCAACCTCCGAAAGAGAGTAAGTTTGCAACCCTTTCCACCCTCAAATGTCCGACCCTCCCTCCCATTAGGATGTGATCCACGTGGCCTTGCAAGGACGTTTTTATCCCCACCCCTTGAACGCTGCTCTGTTTTTACATGTTCGGGTGTGTTGTTCCTTTGTTGTTCTGTGAGCGCGCGAACGAAAAGAATAAGAAACCCGTGTCCCGTTTTGCCCCATTTAACCCCACCCTTCTCCGCCCGTTCATGGTGCCGCTACTGCTATGAAGATGTTGTTTTATATTCACACACAAGAAACCAACCACCCTCACCACCTCAACAAACAAAAAAAATGTGTCCAAATATTCATGATGTATCGAGAAAAATGAGGCGAGGAAAAAACACCCACACGAAACAAACACAAAATTCACCCTTTTCCACCGCAGCGTGTAACATATTTTCTGCTTTCGATGTAAGTTTTCCGTTTTTCCGCCCAGAACATGATGTTGAGTGTTGCTTTTTTGTGCCGATCATGGGAAAGCATTCTTTTTCTGTATATTTACTCTTGAAGCCATTTTTTGCACATTTAAAATTGGAAACGATCAACTTGAATCAGCATTTTTTTAAACATTTCGAATATTATAACTTTAAATCAAATCCGACCATCAAAGCAAACATTCACGAACTTTCGAAAAACTCTTCTTTTTTCTCTACCATCCCGTCATTCAGTAACATCAAACAACAATAACAACAACGACAACCATTCGCCGATGGCCCCGGTGCCATCGGTTTGCGTGCGCGTGCCTCACAGTCCGAGCCTCGGCTCGCTCAACTCCGACAGTCCCGGGTCCCCGCGGGCCACCGGTAAACCCCCCCCGCGAACTTTGTCCTGGACAGTGGTAGTACCGATCTGGCAACACTGGCCGTGCGTGAGTGCCATTTTGCCCCCCCTCCTCCCATTTGATTCCGCTTATTTGGAATTTTGTCCTCTTTTGAATATTTTTTCATAAGATTTTCGATTTCACGAAAATTGCATGTGGCGTTCGAATACCTCTTGCGAGCCTCTTCAAACACTGTCTCCTTTTCTATTTCTCTCTATTTCTAAATAGCTGAAGCGAATTTTCTTACAATAATTTATACTTCCAAACTAATTAATTCAGTTTAATCTTTTTAACTTCCTCAACATTTCAAAGTCAGTTTGACCGCTTG
Source organism: Culex quinquefasciatus (assembly GCF_015732765.1). Taxonomy (NCBI): domain Eukaryota; kingdom Metazoa; phylum Arthropoda; class Insecta; order Diptera; family Culicidae; genus Culex; species Culex quinquefasciatus. The sequence continues at coordinate 197,325,830 of NC_051863.1, forward strand.
ACCCTACCTTCCCCGTCCATTTCAAAAATCAGACTCGCTGATTAAATTCATTGCAATAGTCTTGGCCTACTGTGGCAGTAAAAACAAGCACAGAAGCTTTGCTGATCGATCCACCCACCTGGACGACGACACACTCCCCAGGCCTACTACGATAATCTTGAAAATGTCCCCAAGCAAAATAGTAGTTGATAGAAATCACCACCACGTGATCACCTGCATTCATTAAAATAGTATCACACAAAAATACACAAGTACAGTCAAACTCATGCACACTTAACCCCTTTAGTAGCCTACTTTGAAGATTTTAGAATAGAAATTCAACTTTTTAGAAGTTTCGCATGTTAGTTCGAGATCAAAAGTACAAATGTCGTAGCCTACTCTGTTAATCCAAAATCCGTACGTTCAACCGTTGTTGATCTCCCCCCCAACCCCTTAGTGTTTGTTAACAGTTGATTGAACCCACCAAATTGGTAGACTTAACGAGTGTGTATTTTTTTAATTTTCAATCAAACTCCACAATCACACACAAACACTCACCAACCTCAATTAATTTTAACCCATATCTCGACGACAGCAAAAAAACAATCAGTGTGGTGGCGGGAAAAATCAGTTCATTGATTTTTTTTTTTTTGTTTTAACAAGCGGTCCAAGCATTGATTATTTCGCAATTTATTATTCCATTTTCATTTGTCTGTTGCTGTTTATTGGAAGTGGTTATGATTGGAGGATTTTTGAGTTGAATCATTTCCTGTTGAGTGATAAACACTGGATAATCGTTGAAAAGCTGTTGTGACAGGAATGGAAATGATGGAATTTTGTTCTTCAAACATTTTAAAATTATCTTTTAAAAATAGGGAAGATTTCCAGAGAAAAATACGTAAATACAAAAATACAAAAATACAAAAATACAAAAATACAAAAATACAAAAATACAAAAATACAAAAATACAAAAATACAAAAATACAAAAATACAAAAATACAAAAATACAAAAATACAAAAATACAAAAATACAAAAATACAAAAATACAAAAATACAAAATACAAAAATACAAAAATACAAAAATACAAAAATACAAAAATACAAAAATACAAAATACAAAATACAAAAATACAAAATACAAAATACAAAAATACAAAAATACAAAAATACAAAAATACAAAAATACAAAAATACAAAAATACAAAAATACAAAACAAAAATACAAAAATACAAAAATACAAAATACAAAATACAAAATACAAAAATACAAAATACAAAATTCAAAAATACAAAATATACAAAATACAAAAATACAAAAATACAAAAATACAAAAATACAAAATACAAAAATACAAAAATACAAAAATACAAAAATACAAAAATATAAAAATACAAAAATACAAAAATACAAAATACAAAAATACAAAATACAAAAATACAAAATACAAAAATACAAAAATACAAAAATACAAAAATACAAAATACAAAATACAAAATACAAAATACAAAAATACAAAAATACAAAAATACAAAAATACAAAAATACAAAAATACAAAAATACAAAAATACAAAAATACAAAAATACAAAAATACAAAAATACAAAAATACAAAAATACAAAAATACAAAAATACAAAAATACAAAAATACAAAAATACAAAAATACAAAAATACAAAAATACAAAAATACAAAAATTCAAAAATACAAAAATACTTGGTATCACTATTTTGTTTCATAACTGCGGTTTCAACCCTATTTAAAAAATTTAGCAATTTTGCAGTATATCAATAAACAGATTTTTTGTTTGTTCAACAGAACACAAAGCAATTGGCATCCATGACTTCATCAGAATAGGGTGGAATTATTTATTTTATTTGCACCGGCATATGTCACTCTCGAGGTTCCTGTTTCGGTAGCCCATAGCTGTCGACTGTCCAAGCTGACTTAATTATCATTTTGACCACACTCGTTGAGTACTGCGTGGCTGGCCAACGCAAATATTGACAATTATGTCGAGAGTGACCGCCATCAAACCAGCATTCCACCCCCTCTTGATTAAATTGCAATCGTGGGAGGGGGTTGTGAAGAAACAATTGTGGGTTTTATCGGTGTATGTGTGTGTGCGTTGTACATTCATAAATAAATAGATGCTATCGACTTTGACGCCGTCAAGCACGAACTATTTGAATAATTGATTGAAACGAGAACACTTGTCATTACTAGGACAATTAGTTTACGTGGGAAATTCCAGAGATATCTATATTCGAAACAGGTTGTTAATTGTAAAGAAAAATAATTTAATTGCTTTCGTCACCTCACTTTTTGTCACTTTGCTGTCGATTCTCTCACCAGTTTCAATATAAAAATGTTTCACAGCACCTCAAACTTAACAAATTACACAAAACCTTACGCTCATAATTGAGACCAACCCAAATTACCCAAATAAATACCATGCAAACCACTCTAACCGCACGCTCAACCCGTCTTCCCTAATCTTCAGCGACCTACGCCGAGAGTGGGCTCCTGACCACGTCCAACGCCAACACCATCACCGTATCGGACTCGAAGCAAAACCTCAAGGAGGCCCTCCCCGGCACGACGCCGGCCACCCCGGCCTCGGTCACGACCCAGTCTTCGCTGGGACCGCCGGCCATCACCACGGCGAACCACCTGGAGATCCCGTCCAACAACAACCCGAACCTGCTCAGCCCGGACGTCCTGAACCAGCGACGGGGTAAGTAGCGGCAGTAGACCATGCAAATCGCCGGCAAGCAAAGATGATTGATCTCGGTCTGTTCGGTAGGGAGTCGGAGACCGTCGATCCTGCCCGTGCCGGACATGTTCACGTCTTCGTCGTTCAGCATATCCGGCGAGGACGGCATCGACGGCGAGGACAACGAGAGCGACGACGAGTTGGACGATGACGTTCCGTGGAGGGCGCCCTCGGAGAAGATCGCGTGAGTATTTGGGGGCAGGGGTTGTTAGGTTACGGAATGGGGATAGGTACTAATCGGTGATGGGGGATCACTAAAGCATTTTCGCAAGTTGGTTGAGGTTATGGGTGATGATGAGGATTATCAATAACATTTCAAACCTAATAACACTGACCTACAAAAAATGCTAAAAATGACTGCCGAGGCAGGTCCCCAGAAACAAATGCACTTTGATTTTTTCTAAACATATTCAGATATGGAGGATTAGGGTGATTCGTCACTGTTGTATACAACTAAAAGTTGCATGCAATATATGCCTGAAGCTTTTTTATTCTGTGTTCATTTCAAAGCTAAATTCCACAAGAAATTTTCGAAGGAATTTCATTGTTGAATTATTCAATACTTTCATTAGGCTATTTTGTCATTGAGCAGCGGTCTTGGACAAAAGGAGGCTGCGTGACAATTCTGGGAAGTATAATCTCTCACCTTGCCTAAAGCTCCCTTGCGGGAAGGGCAGCTTAGCTCAACCGATGTTTCTTGTGCAAACAGTTCGCCAATTTAGGTTGGATTAGAAAATTAAGCTGTTTGTTGAACTTGCCTGAACCAACTTCTTCCTCCCTCGTCGTCTCGTACAGAGCAGATTGTTGATTGTTTCATCTAAAATTTAATGGGCTTCTAGCCTGGTTTGACCTTTCCCCGCTGGGCTGACGACACCGAGAGCCTGTGTTTGTCGTCATCACACTCAGCAATAATAAATCAACCCTTGAGGGGACGGAACCCATATCCGGAAGTTCACTTGATATCAAGTGGACTCATTCGTCTCAATAATTCAATTATTATCCTGCACCACACTGCATCATTAGCTGAGCGGTCTCTACGAGGATTTTCCGCCCCAAGAGGAGAACCGGCTTATCTGTACATCCATTTGTTTTAGCTGCAGCCCCTACTCAGCGTACTAACAGGAACAGAGTCTGCATCTCATGAGACATCCCGTATATTCTATAAATAAACGTTTCTGGTGGTACAACAGCTTGGAGTGACTTTCGAAACAGCAGGTCGGAGCTAAAATGGGTGCACAAAGTCACCCCGCGTAACGATACCGCAACATGAGTGTGCTCGTAACCCATAATAGAAGTGATGGGACGGTCGTCTTGAACTTATCTGAACAATCAGCTCTCAGCTCTGGCAGAGTGTTCCGGACGCGTCGTCATCTCAGGCACAATTCCCCTTCAAACCCGACCCGAAGTGATGGGGCCTTGTCAAACTTTCAGGACGTCACGCCGGGAATTCTCCAGTGAGTGTGTGGCCTGGCTGCAGATGACGTACGACGATGGTGCAAAGTGCAATTTCTGTATGGCTCCCAGGAAGACAAGAGAAGTGCTCTCCTGGTTTTCCAAGTTTTGTCTCACAGTTATCAGATCGTAGCGATATGGTTCAGGGCCAAGGGGATGGCTTTTGTTTTATTTTATCAATTAAGTGAAATGCTCACGATAATAGTGTCGACCCTCTGTGCGTCCTGGGGCCAATATGCGACGTATATCTTCCCTTGCATGAACTCTTCTCTAACGAGCGTTACGTTGGGACGTTGAAGGTGGTGCTTCAAAATTTCTAATGAGGATAAAATAACATTCTTCGAATATTCAAGTCTTCCTGCCGAATTTTAACCTGAGCAATTCCTAGAATAGACAATTTGTTGGAAATTTAATTTTGTATTTTATGATTTGAATTTGGAAATCTTGAATCTTTAGTTTGCCCAACCAAGACTCCATACAAATTTTGCCAAAGTTCAAATTTTAAATTGTAAATTACTCAAAAAACATTGCAAAAAGCTTATTTGTTTATTATTTGGTTTTGATTGTTTTTGATTTGTTTTAAATAAACACTTTTGATTTTTTAATTTTTTTCTTTTTTTTCTTTTTCTTTTTCTTTGGAAATTTGAACCAACAGTAAATCCATAAATAATAATATATATGGCAAATTGTTGATAATACCATAACTGTAATGATGCACTTTGAATACTTTTTTTGAGTCCCTCAAAACTTATAAAAAAAATTCTGAAATAAAAAAAATACAAAGTTTCCACTGAAAAAAAAAAATACAAAATTGAAAATCTCAAAAAAATGCAAAATTACAGTGAATTACACAAATTTCCTATAAAATTTTTCCTTCTTAGAAGTGCCTTAAGATTTGGGAAATATTTTAAAATCATGTTCAGTAGCAAACTTTCAAGGGAAACTAAAATGTAGGCGATTTCACTAAAAACCGTGACACTACACTGCTCTGAAGCTTTTTTTGTTAACATTAACGGAATTTTTCATTCATTTTTCAAAATTTTCTAAGAGGTGCTGAACACTTTTCTAAATCTAATTCCTATATCATAAATAAAAACTCAAATATCCCAAGTAACATTTTAAAACCGACTAGCCATCACCTAGTTTTATTGAGGTTTTATGGTAGCATCTTGATTGCTTAATAGTTTTATTTGGGCATTCACCGCAACCAAAAAGCAAGAGCTAACAAGGTTTTATGCCTCGGACATAAAACTTGGTGAAAATAAAAGCCGACTAGATTTCAATAAGATTTTATAAAAGTTTTAATAAAGGCTTGAAAACCAGATGGCAATGCCATGCCAAACGGTTTTATCACATGCTTCATTAAGTTGTAGCTGTCAAGTGCCATTAGGCATGCAGAAAGCTCACTTAAAACCATAAGCTCCTAAAAGAGCATTTAACGCAGCCAAATAGCAATGCTTAAATGTGGCGCTAAACGCGTGGTCTGATTAAATAAGATTGACCGCCATTTTGGCAGAAAAAAATTGAAAAAGCATAAATTTGATTAAAATTCGATAAAAACACACAGTTATGATTAATTTCTGACATCGTTAGCATAGGCAAAGAAGTTCAAAAATTATTAAAACTTTTTTTTTGCGAAAAAAGCGAATAAAAAAAGTGTCATTAAAAACTTTATTGCAGAAGAAATATTTTTGAAGAAGTGAGTTGATGTTTTTGGCCCTATCTCCCCCACATTTATCGATAAAATTTCAACCGCAGCTAAAGTTGAGCCACCAATTGCGAGGAATAAGCTTTACAATTATGTTAATTACCTCCAATATCCATCCATCATAGTGGGTCTCGTGGCGCAGGGGTAGCGGCTTCGGCTGCCGATCCCGATGATGCTATGAGACGCGGGTTCGATTCCCGCCTTATCCACTGAGCTTCTATCGGATGGTGAAGTAAAACGTCGGTCCCGGTTTCTCCTGTCTCGTCAGAGGCGCTGGAGCAGAAATCCCACGTTAGAGGAAGGCCATGCCCCGGGGGGCGTAGTGCCAATAGTTTCATCCATCATATCATCATCGCAATTTTTAACAACCATCTCCATTATTCCATTTGGCAAGACGAAGGCTTATTTTTTGCCATAATAAAATCTGTTTGCCATAAGACGCATGAAAATGTATGAAATGTCATTTCATTTTATCAAGGTTTTAAGGAGGTTGTTAGGATTCAGCTGTAAAGCCTTGAACTCCTATGAAGGTTATATAAATAGGCCGTAACAACCTTTTGCGGAGGTCCTTTTGGGTTTTAAGTGGTTCTGGGGATTTGGTTACGACTAAGTGGTTTTAATGTTACTTTTGGCTGATAGATTTTACAGCGGTTTTGACAGCTTTGATAAAGCCTAAAATGTTACTTGGGATGAGGGTTTAACCATCAATGGAAAAATCAACAGTATCACAGAGTAAAGACTGTCGACAAGTCGATTTGAACTATTTGGAGTCACTGTACACTAGCCTGTCCCATTTTGAGGTCATGTCGAGGAATTTCAGGTGCTCACTTCTTAAATGATAGATTATGATGTTAGGAACAATGTTTTCTTAGACAAGAAAAAATAATAAAATACTTTCTCGCACCCCCTAGTCAATTTACTAAAAAAAGTCACTTTTTTGAACAAATTTTCTAAAATCGCTTGGAATCAATACAAAAACTGCTTCGATCAGGTGTGTATTATCTTCAAACGATAGGTTTTGTCCATAGATTAAGATGCACTATCAATATTGGACCAAAATTTAAGTTTTTGAACTCTCCCAGGCGGATTTGTGTCGAAAAAATCGCATTTTTTCGAAACTTTTTTCAGAAATGTTCATTTATTTTAGGGTAGCCTATTTTTCCCAGTAAAACCAATACATGCAGCTTGTAGGAAATTTCATGGCGAACATTTTTCCCTCTGAGAAAATCCAATTTTGACACTCCAGAGCCGAGATATTTGAGTTTTAGTGAGGAAAAAAGTGCCAATTTTCAAAATTTCTCAAAATTCAGAAGCAAGGCCTACTAATTTCACGATGTAGCAAGCATATGTCTCAAAGGTCAGGGTATGCTTTTTTATAGTAATTTTGGCGGCTGAATCCGAATCTGAAATCAAATTTCGTGTAAACAGTGATGTTTTGGAGCTACACCCTTTTGGAATGTTATTTGCGTGTTTAAGAGGCAGTTTTGTAAATATTGCTCGGTTTGTTCTAGAGGTCGTATCGAGGTGCTCCGATTTGGATGAAACTTTCAGCGTTTGTTTGTCTATACATGAGATGAACTCATGCGAAATATGAGCCCTCGACGACAAAGAGGGGTAAAACGGGCATTGAAGTTTGAGATCCAAAAACATAAAAAATCTTAAAATTGCTCGCATTTTAGTAAAACTTCATCATTTCAAAACACTCTTAGATGCATTCGAAAGGTCTTTAGAAGCACTTCAAAATGAGCCATAGACATCCAGGATTAGTTTAACTTTTTCTCATAGCTTTTGCAAATTACTGTTAAAAATTGATTTTTTTAAAACCTCAATATCTTTTTGCAACAGCCTCCAACACCCATACTCTTTTAGTTCAAAAGTTAGGGAATTTCATGGACTATAATCCTACGGTAATAACTTTTTGGCCAATCGCAGTTTTTCTCATAGTTTTTCGATTTTTCTATAACAAACATTTTACAACGTTAGTTATTGTCCCTACAGCATCCATAGCGGCACTTTTAGTCTCAATTTTGTCATATTCGAAATCCTTGGAAACTTCAAACTTCAATGCCCGTTTTACCCCACTTCCTTCATCTCATCTCATCTCATCCAAATCGGAGCACCTCGATACGACCTCTAGAACAAACCGAGTAATATTTACAAAAACTGCCTCTTAAACACGCAAATAACATTCCAAAAGGGTGTAGCTCCAAAACATCACTGTTTACACGAAATTTGATTTCAGGTTTGGATTCAGCCGCCAAAATTACTATAAAAAAGCATACCTTGACCTTTGAGACATATGCTTGCTACATCGTGTAATTAGTAGCCCTTGCTTCTGAATTCTGAGAAATTTTGAAAATTGGCACTTTTTTCCTCACTAAAACTCAAATATCTCGGCTCTGGAGTGTCGAAATTGCATTTTCTCAGAGGGAAAATGTTCGCCATGAAATTTCCTACAAGCTGCATGTATTGGTTTTACTGGGAAAAAGGCTACACTAAATTAAATGAACATTTCTGAAAAAGTTTCGAAAAATGCGATTTTTTCGACACAAATCCGCCTGGGAGAGTCCAAAACTTAAATTTTGGTCCAATATTGATAGTGCATCTTAATCTATGGACAAAACCTATCGTTTGAAGATAATACACACCTGATCGAAACAGTTTTGTATTGATTCCAAGCGATTTTAGAAAATTTGTTCAAAAAGTGACTTTTTCAGTAAATCGACTAGGGGTGCGAGAAAGTATTTTATTATTTTTTCTTGTCTAAGAAAACATTGTTCCTAACATCATAATCTATCATTTAAGAAGTGAGCACCTGAAATTCCTCGACATGACCTCAAAATGGGACAGGCTACTGTACACGAATATACCATATTATATGTATTATATTATATTATATTACTATTATATCCACGGGAGGAGCATAATCCTTGAAATCACCTAGTTTATTGCTTATAGAACATAATAAAAAAAATAAGATACAGGATAACTGGTCAATAGGGTGCCCAGAAAAAATGACCCCCTACTCCACAAGTGAAAAACGGGGTTTTGGATTATGTTAAGCTTCTGTGCAAATTTTGAACGAAATTGTTTGAGATTAACCTATTGATAACGTCATGATTCGAATTCCCGGACGCTTCGAAACCCGGACACCTCATCTTGTTTTATCAATTATTTGGATAAAAGTTCGCATTATGAATGTCAAAACTGTGTTATTTGATGAATTCTAACATCAACTTTCATTTAAAGTTTGTTTGAACGTTGCAGTTAATGTCAAAACAATAAAATAAAATTTTGAGATGACCAAAAATGCGAAACATTTCACGTGAAATATTTCATAGGCGTCCGAAGCACCGGGAAGGCAAGGCAGAAATTTATGGTTTTGATTTCCTTAAATTCTAGCAATTTTTTGTATAAAATATCGATTGTCTTGATGTTAACAGCTTATTTGAGACCTAAAGAATGCCATTGACTAACATTTCAGTCCAAATTTGTGCTATTCATTAGCAAAAACGAGTGTCCGGATTTCGAATCAGCTTTTATCAGTGTCCGGGATTCGAAGCACAACAAGTCATTTTAATTTTAAAATTATGATGAAAAATTGTTAGAAAAGCCATATTTTGCACGCATTTTCTTAAAACTGACTGTTTATATTACATCCTGATGATATTTCTACAATTTCTACTTGTTGCATGATTTTTTGCCTGCTATAACAAAGATGATATGCTACTAAGTGTCCGGATTTCGAATCATGACGTTACCCGAGCCTGAAGCTGGTCAAAAAATGTTTATTATACAAAAATGACTTTTCAGGATTAAGTTTTTCAGCTTTAGTATGTTCTACAATATTGTAAAACATGGAATTTTCAATGAGAATCTCACTTTTGGGAACATTTGAATGAAAATGGCGCACTGTGCTCATACTTGGTCTCGAGTCCTAAAATAGCCCAAGGAACAATATTCAGATTGTGGAGCTTCTCATATTCTGGGCATCCTACTGGTCAATAATCCAAAACTAGTTAACTCAATTTTCTGTTTTCATAAACTGTAACACATTCGTTACCGTTCTATACTAATTGGCTATTCGTGATATTCATTAGCTTATTTCCAATTTATGTTTAAGTTTAGGATTCATCGAGTGAAAGTTTCTAGCTTATAAAAGTTCGGTTATTATTTTAAATATATAAGAATGACTTGTATCTATTAAATCCTTCTTTTTAACCCTCGTCTTTTGCCACATATATATCTTATTAATTCCCACTTTAAAAATCTAATTACTGTATACTTAACGCACAAATGCACCCAATCCTTAATTCTTCTCTCTTTTTTTCTAACTAAACTTACTTGTGTTCACGTGTACATTTCCCCATCTCTCTCTCTATCTTTCTCTTTCAAATCCCACTTTTTTCACTCTTTATTTCCACGTGTGTGTGTATTTGCGCCCCCACCCCCACCCTATATTGTACCCTCAAATCCGCCTGTCCAACCTTCTTCCAGTGGCCTCGGAAGTGCCGACCTTTCCCTCCTGCAGACGGTTTCGCTCGTTCTGAGCTCGTCCGGCGTGTCCAAGTGTTGTAGTTCTTCGACATCCGATAGCAAAGATACGACCACCAACACCACCCGCACACCACCCCCCGCATGGCAAACCGATTGTTCCCGGTAAGTGTGGATGCTGCTGATTTTTTGCCTTTTTTCTTACTTTTACTTCATTTAAGGTTTTTTTTGCGCGTTTTTTGTTTAGTTTGTTTGATTTAGTTAAAGTGGTTTTTTTTCGCGCCATCGTCTCGATTGTGTCGATTGAGGAACTTTAGTTTATTGATACAGTGCAGAATGAAAGATTCAGAAACCTTTCAGTTTATTATCTTATTTATACCATTTGTTTAAAAAAAAAGAAATTTGAATTTTCTTTATTCAATTAAATTTTCTTTCATTTTACTTCTGCAATTTATTTAACTATTTTCTTTTCGGTTGTTAGTTCCCCTTGTATATACACGTTTGTATGATATTTGTATTAGCATGTGTGCTTCTCCGGTGAATTGCATGTACCTTTATTGTGTTTTATGTATGTCTGTGTGCACTTTCACAATTTCACATTCCTCGAAACACGTCCTGCACGATGCCGGCTCTTCTTCTCCTTCTTCTACTACTTTCAACCACTGTTTCGATGCAGTGTTGCCATCTGTGATGCCTGCCGTTGCTGCTGCTGAACGGAGAGTAAGTATGGGAGGATTTTGTTCGACGTCACGAACATGTTGCAGCAAACAACGCGCGGAGATGAGTACCGCATCAGGGGCTAGAGATTAAACGGTTTTCGTAATACTCTTGACAACACACAGGGAATTTAACCATTTTCAGCTGGTTGAACACGATAATCTTCGATTTGCTGCAAGTCTTTGTGGGATTAGTAATAAACGGGCCGCAAGATGAAAGCATATTGAAAATATAAGCTGACGATTTGGTTGAACATCTGATTGCTGGATACCCGAGCAGACGGAAATAATTTGGGAAGGTCAGTTTTTGATATTGTGAGAAGATCGAATTATGTTATTGGGATGATCGGATTAGTTGTTAAAATAACAAAAATCAATAACAAAGATTTGTTCGAAGAATAACTTAAACTGTTATTATGTTGCTATTGCAATAACAAACCAATAACACAGAAGGAATCATGAAGGAATAACAAGATTTGTTATTTTATGTGGAGAGGTGGAGCAGCATAGTAACAAAAAATGTTATTGAACTGGTATGTCTCCATAACAAAAAAAAGTTATTGTTTTGGTTTATCTGTAATTTGCAAATAAACCTGCAGCTGCCATAACTCCTCTGTACTAGTCAGGGCTGCAGAGTCGGGTTCCTCCAAGCGACTTTGAATTCATACTTTGAAGACAACTCCGACTCTGGATGCAGGATATGACGTCAACGACGACTTCAGCTCTCTAAAAATACCCGACTTCACGGATTCCGACTCCAAGTAAAAGTTGCTGAAAATTTGCTGAATCCGATGCAGTCTCCGAGGTCTCACTCCAGCTCGAACTTCAACGTCAGCTCCGACTTCCTGGCTCTGTGAAAATAATAACAGTTTTTGTTATTCACACTTCAAAAATCCTCAATAAATAAATCAATTCCGTTAGGGAATAAAACGAAATTAAAAAAAATTAACTCTCAAAAGTTAATTTTATCGGATTATTTTAGCTTGAAACCCCATTTCATGGTGAAATAAATGACCCCGATGGAAATGGTCAAAATTATTTCATAGTTCTAGCCAATTTTAGTAAAATCCCTTAGGGGGTGTATCAAATAATTAAAAAATCAACTTTCAAAATTTCAACGTTTTAGAATAATTTTGGCTTAAGGACCCCATTTCATGGCCAAAATAATGACCCCGACGATATTGGACAAAATTATCCCATAGTTCTAGCCAATTTTAGCAAAGTCCCTTAGGGGGTATATCAAATAATTAAAAAAATCAACTTTCAAAATTTCAACTTTTCAGAATAATTTCAGCTTAAGGACCTCATTTCATGGCCAAAATAATGACCCCGACGAAATTGGTCAAAATTATCCCATAGTTCTGACCATTTTAAACAAAGTCCTTTAGGGGGTATATCAAATAATTAAAAAAAATCAACTTTCAAAATTTCAACTTTTTTGAATAATTTTAGCTTAAGGACCCCATTTCATGGCCAAAATAATGACCCCGACGAAATTGGACAAAATTATCCCAAAGATCTAATCATATTTAACAAAAGAAAAAATAATAACAGATTGTGTTATGGACACTTAGAAACTTTTCCATTTGAGCAACTCTCTACGAAATCGGCCGATTTCGACCATTTTTATTTTTTGTATTTTTTGATTTGACTCAAACTTTGTGGGGGCCTTCCCTATGACCAAATAAGCTATTTTGTGTCATTGGTTCACCCATACAAGTCTCCATACAATTTTGGCTGCTGTCCATACAAAAATGGTATGTAAATATTCAAACAGCTGTAACTTTTGAGTGAATTTTCTGATCAATTTGGTGTCTTCGGCAAAGTTGTAGGTATTGTTGAGGAAAATTTAGAAAAAAATAGGTACACGGAAAAAAAATTTGCAGATTTTTTTATCAGCTTTTTTTTCACTAAAACTCAATTTCCCAAAATACGTATTTTTTGATTTTCGAAATTTTTTGATATGTTTTAGGGGACTAAAATCCGCAACTTTTGAGCTATCGAGAAACATGGTCAAAAAATCTGCCGCCAAGTTACGAATTTTTGAAAAATAGTGATTTTTGTAAAAAAAATCCAAATTTCATGCAAAAACAAATTTGAAGTTATTTTTTAATGCAAAATTGAATTTGCAATTGAAAACTACACTACAATTTTTTTGATAAAGGGCTTCGTTTTCAAGATATAGCCACCGAAAGTTTGATTTTAGCAAAATATTTACAGTTTTTTGATTTTTAAAAATAGTGACCAGGAGCGACCATTTCTAAAAATATTTTTTTTGAAAAGTTCAGAAAATTTGCTATAAAATTGTCTAAGAGACATTGAAGATTGGACCTCGGGTTGCTGAGATACAGCCGCTTTAAGAAAAAGAAACACGAAAATTGAAGTTTTCTAAGTCTCACCAAAACAACCCACCATTTTCTAATGACGATATCTCAGCAACTAATGGTCCGATTTTCAATGTTAAAATATGAAACATTCGTGAAATCTTTTCAAAAAAAATCTTTTTAAAAAAAATATTTTGAAAAAAAAATAAATCAAGACTGACATTTTAAATGGGCGTAATATTCATTGTTTGGCCCTTTTAAAATGTTAGTCTTGATTTATTTATTTTCAAAATATTTTTTTCGAAAAGATCGGAAAATTTTACGAATGTTTCATGTATTAACATTGAAAATCGGACCATTAGTTGCTGAGATATCGACATTAGAAAATGGTGGGTTGTTTTGGTAAGACTTAGAAAACTTCAATTTTCGTGTTTCTTTTCTTAAAGCGGCTGTATCTCAGCAACCCGAGGTCCAATCTTCAATGTCTCTTAGACAATTTTATAGCAAATTTTCTGAACTTTTCAAAAAAAATATTTTTAGAAATGGTCGCTCATGGTCACTATTTTAAAAAATCAAAAAACTGTAAATATTTTGCTAAAATCAAACTTTCGGTGGCTATATCTTGAAAACGAAGCCCTTTATCAAAAAAATTGTAGTGTAGTTTTCAATTGCAAATTCAATTTTGCATTAAAAAATAACTTCAAATTTGTTTTTGCATGAAATTTGAATTTTTTTTACAAAAATCACTATTTTTCAAAAATTCGTAACTTGGCGGCAGATTTTTTGACCATGTTTCTCGATAGCTCAAAAGTTGCGGATTTTAGTCCCCTAAAACATATCAAAAAATCTCGAAAATCAAAAAATACGTATTTTGGGAAATTGAGTTTTAGTGAAAAAAAAGTTGATAAAAAAATCTGCAAATTTTTTTCCGTGTACCTATTTTTTTCTCAATTGTCCTCAACAATACCTACAACTTTGCCGAAGACACCAAATTGATCAGAAAATTCACTCAAAAGTTACAGCTGTTTGAATATTTACATACCATTTTTGTATGGACAGCAGCCAAAATTGTATGGAGACTTGTATGGGTGAACCAATGACACAAAATAGCTTATTTGGTCACAGGGAAAGCCCCCACAAAGTTTGAGCCAAATCAAAAAATACAAATAAAATCCATTTCCGGTTTTGGTAGAGAATTGCTCATTTGTGCGATTTATGGTAATTTTATTTCTAAGTCAGTATAGCGAACGAATAACAAATATTGTTATTAGGAGTGTTTTTGAAATGTATAACATTTCCTCTTATAAGCGTGTTATTAAACATTTTTAATATAATATCACTTCAATACCAAATTTTGTTATTTTATCAGAAACTGTTATTATTTTTTCTTCTTGAAGTTGAACTTCAGGATAAAATAAAACACTTTTTGTTATTTTAACAGGGTTTGTTATTGAAATGTTATTAATTTTGTTATTACCGTCTGCCCGGGATACCTATTTTTTAATTTGTGGGATTTATTAGAAAATTAAAATCATAAAACCGCCTTTAAACCTAACTTCAACAAGAATAAATACAATTTAGCATTCGTTATGCGTATAAATATCACCAGTGTGCTCTAATTTATCTCATGCAATCAACATTTTTGCAGGTTTGAGATTGCTAAGGGTATTATTGGATTTTAATGAAAAAATATCATAATTCTTTAACTACTTTAATTTATCGACAGGTGCTTGGATACAAAACATGCTTTATAATCGAAATTGAACTAGAAGTTACTGTTGCAAGCTTCCAGATAAATACTCTCTATGACCAAGGAACTTTTTTTTTTGTTTTTGTGTATTTATGAAATGATAAAGAATCAGCAATATTATAAATCTCATCTTTTTTGAAAACCGTTTTAAAAATATCTTGATTTTTGTTCAAATAGTTTGGACGGGAAGTTTTTGATTAAATTGTTTTTAAAAATATCATAAATTATATTTCATATTTGCCTAAGCGAAAAAAAAAAGCTTGTGACACGGTGTTGAACATTCTGATTTGAAAACAATACCCATTACAATCCTAAACATGCTAAAATGTCGATTGCATCAGTTAAATTAAAGCACACTGGTGATATTTTTACGCAAATCATATGTAAAATTGTATTTATTTTTGTTGGAGTTATGATAAAATCTGGTTTTATTATTTAATTTTTTTAATAGAACCCAAAAATCAGTTGAAACTAAATTTTCAATTTTTTTAGCGAAGTTGTTTCTTGTAAAATTTTGCCCATTTTTGTGAGTAAATGACACATAAAGCACATCATTTGACAAGTTTTCTGATCAGTCATTTAAAAAATAAAAATAAAAATGAAATTTTTAACAAAAAACTTAAAAAATGGATGTCATTTCGCTCTTTGGAGCATTAGAAAGGTGAGAAGATTTTTCTATAAGACACATTTGAAAGTAGCGATGACTATTTTTTCCTGTAAAGTTTGTTCTAGATAACACACCGTGTGCACCAAGCAACATTGAACAGAATGTTTTATAGAATGTAAGCGCGAAGACGCTACTTCTCTATTTCATCAATAATGTTATCAATAAAATGCGATATAGAACATTATCCAATATTTTCTAAATTAAAAGTTTACAAATGATTGCACACTTGTATGATATTCATGAATCTTGAAAATAAAACACGGTTACAAATTGTAAAAATACCTATGGCTTACAAAATATTCGAAAAGTTCATCATAAATAAATAACAATCAACATCGAAAGCAATACCTGCTTCGTCACGACTCAAATACGATCAATCATCGGGTCATGCAAGGAACAAAAAAGTACATTCATGCATTTCACACCTGCAGCAGCATCCCTGAAAACTAATGGTTTCCCAATTTGCTCAAAAATGCCCGAATGCAGTTTCAACCCTTCCGCATCCCAACCGCTACAGCGTAAGCGCCAACTTCCCAACATTCCCTCGAGTGGCGCTAACGCCACCTTGTTAACAGTATGACTGCCCGTGCATTCGCTGCACAGATTCATTATGCTCTATTTGGCAAACTGAAATAAAAAGGAAAACCCGACTCCGGTGGCAAAGGCAGTGAAACGAAAAGCGCGATGAAATTTTCCCTCGGTTATATTTTCAGATCGATGGGAAAGTCGCCGTCTGACGCCGAACCTTTAGCGGCCATCACCCGTTTCGTTTCGCCACGAACTAGTAAACTACACAGTGTTCGAACATTTAGCAGAGTTTGCCTCCTTTTCGCCTAACTAGAATAGTGAATCAAAAGTTGGAAAAAATGTTATTTTTTTTTGCTGCGCCGTTTTTGCCATCATCACCAATATAGAATAGTTCTGTTACCGTTGCCCTGCCTAGAGATACCGAGAGTTGCTGCTTGTGTTTCACGTGTTCGACACTAGATGCTAGATCGTGCTCTTTTAGTCCTTGAAAGTTAAAGGGGAAATGCTACAAGTGCTTTGTAATTTGTGAATGCCTCGAAAGAGGCACGTTTTGAGCTACTTTTTTTGTGAAAAATGTCGTTTTTGGGGAATGAATAACAAATTTATGTCATTGTTAAATGTACTAAATATTACTTTAAATTTTTGTTACTTGCAGGATTGTCAAAGGTTTCCCGCCCGTTTCACCCTTCATCGGCGTCAGCCCGACGCTTTGCTTCCTACTCAAGGAGAAGAAGCCCCTCTGCTGCCTTCAGCTTGCTCAAGTAAGCCATCCAAGTAGCCCTGGAACTGCACCCAACAAGACGTAGTACTAAAGACCCTTTCTCGCCACCAGGTCTGCGAACACTGCAGTTACCGTAACGCCAAAGAGTACCAGTGGCAGAACAAGACCATCATCCTGGCCGCCGACTACGCCTCGAACGGCATCTACAACTTTATCATCCCGCTGCGGGCGCACTTCCGCTCGAAAACCTCGCTAAATCCGATCATTTTGCTGCTGGAACGGCGACCGGATATAGCCTTCCTGGACGCCATCTCGTACTTTCCACTGGTAATGTCGCTTTTGGCTTTTGAGAGCAATCGTAGTAGATCATGACTAACGCACGCTTGTGGTCCCGCAGGTTTACTGGATGTTGGGTTCCATAGACTGCTTGGATGATCTGCTGCGTGCTGGGATCACGTTAGCCGAGAACGTGGTCGTTGTAAATAAAGAACTGTCAAACTCGGCCGAGGAAGATACGCTGGCGGATTGTAACACAATCGTGGCGGTGCAAACCATGTTCAAGTAGGTTCCGAGGGGTCTGGCGTGGGCATGTTGTAACACTGACGATTTCGGGTTGGACTCCTCCCCTTGCAGGTTCTTCCCCAGCATCCGCAGCATCACCGAGCTGTCGCAGAGCTCGAACATGAGGTTCATGCAGTTCCGGGCGCACGACAAGTACGCGCTGCACTTGAGTAAGATGGAGAAGGTAACTAGTCCCCCCGATGCCCTAAACGGGTTCGAACGAACCACATCTGTTGACACTTTTGATGATCTCCAACAGCGAGAAAAAGAGCGCGGATCGCATATATCGTACATGTTCCGGCTTCCATTTGCCGCCGGGAACGTCTTTAGCGCGTCCATGCTCGACACCCTACTGTATCAGGCCTTCGTCAAGGACTACGTCATCACGTTCGTGCGGTTGCTGCTCGGGATCGACCAGGCCCCCGGCAGTGGCTTCCTAACCTCGGTGAGTTGACCAGACCGCCGGAAGTTGTGTTGGTCTCGGTGTCGGTTTGTTTGTTCGTGTTCTGTAACAGAGTAGGCGGTTTCGGTAAGCTCCACCCACGTCATTTCTTCTTCATGGCCTTCTTGTCGTTCTTAACCTTGTTGCGGTTGTTGGGTTTTTCTGTGTTTGTTCATGCTAGTTCACAGTAGGCCGCACCCTTGGCTCGGTAAGCTCCTCCCACATCTTGTCTTCTTCGCGGCCTACTGAGCGCGTTGCACTGAAGAAAATTGTGCTCCACTTTTCCGCCAAGTGTCCCCAACTAAAGAGATGACGTCGCTCTCCCACATTTTGCAGATGAAAATCACCAAAGATGACATGTGGATCCGCACCTACGGCCGGCTCTACCAGAAACTCTGCTCGACGACGTGCGAAATCCCGATCGGCATCTACCGCACCCAGGAAACCAGCGCCTCGGAAGCGTCACATGAGTAACTCACCCGTCGCCGAAAAATGGCGACCTTTCGGATCGTTCGGCATTAGACATTGTGTGCGGTTGCGACCAACGGTGAGTCCCCATTTAAGATTGTTTCGTTTGTTATCGTTTTTATCTCTCTCAACTTTTTCGTTCAAACTATCTTTTTTAACGCGACCAACTACAGAACAAAGGCTGCAACATTTTGCCTCTTCAGCCTACTTTGTTTACATAATTTTTACTCTCAACTTCTCAGCAGATTTCAAACAACACTTTTCTCTTAACTTATCATTTCTATCGTCTTCCGTTTCAATCCTTCACTCTTCCTCTCTCGCTATTCTCTCTCGCTTTTTGCTCCACTTTCTTTCAGTTCCGTTTCTTTACCTCTCTTCCTTCACCTTCTATCAGTTCCGTAAGTTTTTGGCTTTTTCGTTTCGTTTCTACTGAAACCCGACGCTGTCGTCACATATGTGCTTTCATCATCAACCAAAAAAACAATAATCGCCCCCCTGCCATACCACGCCCCCAAAAAAAAGTAAACAAATTCGAGAAAGTCACGCCCCCTCACGCCACGCCAAACCGTCAGCTGTCAAAACCAAAACACACTCGCTACACACTGAGAAAAAATCAACCGCCAGTTTCATGAGACTCTCGATCACCATCACCACAGAAGATGAACAAAAATGTTGTACATACTCTCCAAAACCGGAAACAGATTCACCGTGAAACAAGAAACCCCGTCTGTCTCTTTTCGTTCTACTGAATTAACTGAGTGCGAGTTTGAACTTGATTGATTTCGGGACTCCTTTTCCTTACTTCTTCATGAATGACTGACTCGGCTGCGCTGCCTGCTACCGCCGATGTAGGATAGAACCATTTTTCAAACAACTCATTTTATTCGTCGTTCCTAATTCTGCTTTTACTCGTATTCGAATAACTCTCGTCACATGGCACGATTACCCGCCCAAGCTCGGGTTGCTTCCCTTCAGTACATTCAGTCTAGCTATAGATAGCGAATCGCCTCCTGCCAGTTGTAGAGACCTTCAGCTATCGTCGTAACTCCGGAAGCCCATCCCCAATTAGCAGTCGATCCTTGTTCCCCCCCACTCTAAACTTTCCCCCTTCCCGCCCTCAATCTTTTGCGATGATGTCTGTTACTTTCCAAACTTTAGACAACTTTCCGATTTTCAGTTTCTCTCAGTCTCAGTCTTTTGATTTTCTGTCTGTCTGTCTCGATATTTTGAATTTGTTCTGTTTGAAAAATGTTTGAAGCGAACCGGTCGTCGCCACCGTCGTCGAAAAAGAGCCCCACAAAAGGACGAATTATTTGATCGCACACGCACACAGTGAGTCTTAGTTGGATAACAAAAAAAAAAGAAGTAAACTACAAGAAACTGTTGAGTTGAGCCACTTTGGTGAAAACTTTTCTCAACGTATGATACATTATTCGTTTGGTTCAAAACAAGTAGTTATGCTTTTCCCCCTTTCCCGTTCAAAGTCCTAGAAAACTTATAAATATTCAAAAATAATCCGGTGATACCCCGTAAATAACGCAAAAACCAGTAATCCTATAGTTTGTCTTTAGTTTGCAACGAGGCCGCCTGGCCAGGTTCCCTGTCCCTCTGTTCTCTGTCCCCCTTTCAAACTCCCCCGCCACACCTGGTGCATGACCTTGTGAACTTTTCTCCCTCTGTCTGTCGGGGAAACAATGTTCTCCCGAAAACTGGTTTCTGGTTTCTGTTTCCCTGTTATTACCGCCTTTTGTTTGCCCCCTCCCTCCTTACGGAAGAACAAGCTTTAGCAACATTCACTATGCTCGACTTTTGGGAAAAGTTCGTTTTGATCGTATTCTCTGGTTTCCTTTTTTTTCTAGTATATTCATACTCGTAGAGCAAACTGTAGTTCAGACTGTTAATCTTCTACCACGCGCGCTTTCAAAGTGCTAAGGAGGAGCTTTTCTCTGTTGCTTAAGCTTGTAGACATTAACGAACCGTTTTACGTTGGTTTTTTGTTTCAGTGCACGATCGCTTGAGTTTCGTATTAATCCTAACTGACAAAGCCCGGTATAATTCCGCCCCGTATTACATAAACCAATCATAGTAACCTGTTGCAAATCTCATGGCTTCCTTAGAATAGGTCAAGTTCACCACCACAAACCCCGAACCCACCACCCACTCACACCCACCATGCGCCGCGGCCACCTTTGGTTTGAGGTTATGTTGTCATTCGTGATTCTCCATTTTGTTTGTCACACTCACTGAAAGAAAAACATACATGTTAACGGTTAATTTGAACACACACACACTCCAAACCATAAATATATTGACTAACTATTATCTTTACTCATTTATTAACCAAATTGATAACGCTTGCTTGATTTCGCATGTCCGTTTGTTTGTTCCGTTCCGTTACCGACCGAATCGTACCAAAAAAACAATACAAAATCAACCAAAATCGTAACCCGAAAAAAACCAAACACACATCCAACCAAAAAAAAACAACCATCAACCACATCATCAGTACGAAGAGGAGGTGGTCACGACGACGGCCACGGCCAGCAGCACCTCGGCGTCCGGCGTCCCCATAAAGGGCGTCGCGGAAGCTAACCTGCGGGGCGTCACCTACCGGCCACCGCCGGCACCGGTCCGCAAGTCCTCATCGTGTATCGGGGGATGCACGGCCCGTCGGGGATCGAGCGTAAGTTTTAACACTTGTCACTTTGGTAACAAAAAAACCACCTGCAAAAAAAAAGATCAAAAATCTTCCACACCTCACCTCACGCCTCCCCACCCACACACCTCGTTTCCCCCACTCTACCCTGGAAAATAAATCACCATCACCACCGAGTAAACCACCGAATCACCGCTAGAAAAAGTGAGTCAGGACACTACCGAGTACCGAAGGATCCCTCATCTTGACCATCACCAAACCTTCGAAATCCGTTTTGCGACGAAGTTACCAGAATCTTTGAAAGATTTAAAACAATCCATCTCCTATCTATCTTTTTTATCACAAAAACATTCTTGGTGTTAAAATTTAGTATTTTTTTGAAAATCTGATTGTTTTTTCCCTAATTTGTCATTTTTTGTTTCTGATATTAGAGGAAATATCAACAAACTTACACGTTTATTTTATTCAGTGTGTATCCAAATTTCAAGAATTTTAGCCATTGATTTTATTTTTATTTTTTTATTTGGCTTAAACTTTGTGACGCCGATTTCTATGACTTAAAAAGCCATTTTGAATCATATTAGGTCGTACAAACAAGTTTTCATTCCTAAGAGCAATTCATATGAAATAGGGGAACGTTTAAAAAAACAAAATCTTTTTTTCTTTTCTTCTGTAAAACAGAAACTATGGGATTTCTTTGTCAACAGTTGTTAACAAACTCTAGAGACCATTTTCGCAAAACCACTTTATTCTAGCAAGGGCAGGCAATATTATATTTGGCAGTGTTGCCAACTTGAATCATCATCATTGAAATCTGAATGGTCCGAAAAAACCTTAAAAATTTCAATCAATATAAAAGTGTAATCAACTAAAAACTATGTTATATGCATTTTTCAGCATCAATTAAAATTTTTGGCATGTAGGGGCTCATTTGAAAATATTTTGAATTATTATAAAATTCTAATGTGAAGCACCGCAAAAGCTTTTTTTCACGTTTTGACATTTTAAAGCACTTTTTTTCATTCGAATTTTGAAAGCGTGGCCTGTATTTTCAATTTGTTTGAATTAATTCATCTTATGCTCGATTTTTACGAAAAATTCGCAGGTTCATTTTTTTTCCTATCCTCAAACAAAAAATAATCAAAAATAGTGTTTCCTAATTGACATTATTAATCAACAACAACTTGATAATAAATTCACTTCTCGATAAATTTCTGTGAGGAATTACAGTATTGTATTGATTGTAAAATTATTATTATTATTAATTTCCACGCAAAACAAAATCTCACAGCATTTTTTATTCTATTCAGAACATTTTCTTGTTTGACTTGAAAACAACTGTTCTCTCAAATATCTTATCTTATCTAATCTAAGATTAGATTAAATAAAGTTTTTAGATGTAAATCCTTTTAATATCTTTTGTTTCACTTTGCTAAGCCTATTCATAATATTTCAAAATTGATACAAGAATATCTGCCTACATAAACAAAATTATTTTTCAATATTTGACAGTTGCATTTACACTACAAGAAAAGTTTGTTATAAAACTCAATACAGCAATTTTATACGAAAGTTTACCATAAAAAGTTAAAATGAGGACGTATTTTTATATTTGAGTTTGATATTTCAATATGAGTTTCGAAAAATGTTGCATGATATTTTAAAAAAGCCTTTTGGCAGTGTTGGAATTCCGTCAAAAAATTTTTTTGGATATAAAATTTAATTTGCAGTCGAAAAGTATTCTTGTGAAATTTTGGTTGAAAACATAAAGTTTGTCAAAATAAAGTTTTTATAAAAAAAAGTGAAATGAATAATCCAAATCATAACCTACAACTTTGTCCAAGACACTAAATTGATCAAAAATCACTTCTCAAAATATAAGTTTGCCTCAACAGGCCTCAAATATGTGTGAAAACTCTGCAGAAACCAATTATTCTTAATGGCTTATTTGGAAATAAGGAATTGGTGGCCAAAATTTCAACCAAATAAAAAAAAAATCTTGAGAAAGAAACTGCGAAAAGTTAAATAAAACGTGCCTCATTTGTAAAACCTTCTGAATTTCCAAAAATCGTCATCGGATTTCTTCTCTATAAATAGCTCTTTCACCTAAACACGCTTTTTGAATTGTTGACACAAAAGCTTTTGTTGCACAAGAAACCCCAATAAATTGTTTTATCTGTTTTTACAATCCATTAGGAAAATTTGGCAAAATTTTGATTCAATTTGATTATTTAAATTTGATTACCTTGAAACAAAATTGGCATGTATGTATTGCATGAGGACAAATTCAATCACCCCCAAAAATGATTACAGCTTTTGATCGAATTGGCAGCAAACACACAAATTTACTTCCAAAAATGCAATCACTTCCAGAAACACAACCACCAACACCAAAACATTCACACAAAAGCCCACACACAGAATCTTTTCAAACTTTTAAAAAAATACGATACCGCAAAAAATACGAAACCCACTAACAGACATAACTCAGATCTTGCAAGCCTTTCCGAGGGTAAGTATCGCATCTGCCGCGCCAAGTCAGTTCAGAACCAACAGAAAAACTGCATCCATTCGCGTTTCGTTGCGTGCACTTCTGTTGCCCGACCAACCCCCGCCCGCGTTTTGCTGTGAGAATGACCCCCATTTATCCCCAAATACATATACACACAATGTCACAAACATCAATCAACAATTGCGAAAAACAGCAGCGAATACATTCTCCAAAAACGAAAGAGCCAAAAATAACACTAGGTTACGTAGTTTAGCGATGCTCCACACTGTTGAAATCGATGAATGATTGCAACTCTTTTGGTAGTTTGCTAGACATTTTGCATATTTTTTGCTGAATTAGTTAGATTGACACGTTTTCCTAACTCATTTTAATTCGTATCAATTAGGAAAACATTTGGTTGCAACATTAAACTTGTCGGACATTGAAAAATTTATTGGCCAATAGATTTTAAAATTCATCCCACACTTGTTGAAATTTAACCCTCATAACTGCCAGCACTGGATGCACACACCGGGACTGGGCCATTCGGCAGAATGACGGTCGGCGGAATGACGTTCGGCAGACAACCAGAAGGCAGAAAAGGTCATTCGGCAGACAAACATTCGGCAGAAAGTACATTCGGCGGAAAAGTACGAATGGCAGAAAAATGTTCGGCAGAAAAGGTCAAATGGCAGACAGGGTCATTTGGCGGAACGTCGATTGGCAGAAAAGCACATAAGGCAGAAAGGTTCATATGGCAGAAAAGTACAGAAGGCAGACAAACAAATGGCAGAAATGATCATTAAGCAGAATATATCATAAGGCAGAATATTATTTGGCAGACAAAGTCATTTTTGTCTAACTTCCTACCAGCAACTTTATCGAGACAGAACCCAGTGAGACAACCTGGACTGAGCTTACGACTTAACCTGTAGGTCCGACGGGGGCCAACATTCAATTTCCCGTCCGACGGCAGGCGTGACCAGACAAATCTTTAAAGGGCATAAAATTTCCGATCTTTTGCTGCCCATACATCAATGTTTTCTATAAAACCCACGTTTTTAAATACCTGGGCTTTTTGCCCAGTTTGATCCACTAGAAAAAAATTACGAAAGTCCATACATTTTTGGCAGATTGCTCAAACGAAACCATAACAACGTTTTTGCTTAAGTATTTAAAAACGTGGGTTTTATAGAAAACCTTGATGTATGGGTATCAAAAGATCGGAAATTGTATGCCCTTTCCAATGCCACAGAGATTGACTTGTGAATCGTGGACCGGTTCGGATGCCGGCGGATTTTCCGACGACGAAATTTCGGGTTTAAACGAAATTCCAACGAAAAATCTATTCTATCGATACAAAGACTCCCAAAACGGTGTTATACCCACAATTAGCAATTCTATGGTAATATATTGACGTTCAGTTAAATTAAATGTTTGCAAAACTAAGTTTAGATAAGTTTTATATAGAATTTCCAGAGTTATTTAAACTTTCATACTAAGTAAGTAGTAAACTTGATATTCAAACCAAATTATTTTGTTAATCAGTCAAGGATGCCTATTTGGTGTTGGGAGACTGGAATTATGGTGATTTATCAACAAATAACTTTATTTATGTTAATTTTTCGAAAGGTGTAGGGAGAGTGGGAGACTTGATCCCCTTTTTTGTATCGCACATAACTCTGCCAATTTCTTACAAAACTATGAACTTTTTGCAAGAATTGAAAGCTTAAACATACAACTATGTTTGGCTAATAAGGGTATTTCATCAGATAAACTCTTCGAATCATGCCAAGCGTTTTAAAAAAATATATTAAACCGCCATTTTCAAAATGTTGGGAGTAATTTGATGCCCTATTCAACATTTTGAAGAAATCTTAAGCAAAATGTTTCTTATTCATCCAATCTTTTAATTTTCTATAAGTTACAGCAATTTCACATTAAACCTGCACGTTTGTTTTCAAAATATAACAAGTTTAGCATGCAAAATATTTAAAAACTTAAAATTTTCTTTTTTAGACCAAAATTGAGCATGTTTACAAAAGCTGGTAATTTTGTTTACAAAACTTTTGAAAAATGGTTCAAACTGCAGTAAGTTATGTTCAACTATACTGAAGGAAACTATGTACGAAAACCCAGCTCAATTAATTAATCTTGAGGCTGATTCCAGTGACTGTAAAAATGCAGGGATCAAGTCTCCCTAAACGTACTTTTTCAAACAATTGTTTGTAAAAATAGTATGACGATAAATTTAACGTCAAATGCGGAAGGGTTTTGGAGTTGATATGTTTATCAAGCAATTCATGTATAAAAATATTTTTAAATAATTTTGAGTGTTTTCTATACTTATCAAAACAAAGAAAAAGATCTCTTGGAAGTTTTTGCAGCACTTTTTAGAAAAATGTGTGTAACTCAATCTAAACATTTTTTAATTTTTTTCTTTGTTTTCTACAATGAGTTTTAGTTGATTTCACACAACTTTCTAGAACAAAGCCAATTGTTTTACCCACATGCTGACGAGATACAGGCTTGGGATCAAGTGTCCCTGGGGATCAAGTCTCCCCACTCTCCCCTACAAACTTTTGTTGCACCTTTTTTTATTTCTTTTTATGGAAATCATCTTTTCATGAGCTTTTTATAGCAAAATGTTCGGCATGAGTTTCTGAATAAAACGTGTGCCCAAGGGGTGTAAATATTTTTTTTACATACAGTACTTTCTTTTAATGTGTACCAACATTGACCAAAATATGACATCGGTATTACGTCTACAGCCCGAGTTATTCAACTGTCTCATTATAGACGCACTTGGCAGGAACAATGAGACACTCTACGAAAATCAATTATTTTCTAATAAAATGTCATGTTTTAGTATTGTTCCGTTGCAGGTAACTTGCCTTAATTATTTTAAAACAATTTTACCAACTTGAAACTTAAATTAACAAAAGTTATACCAAAAAGTATTAGAATTTTGTAAAATCCATATATTTATACCAAAAAACTTTATATTTTTTGTTAAATGGAGTTAAAACTCAATAAATTTGCCAAAAATCACTTTCAATTCATATTTTGAAAAGTTACATATAGTGCGTCCATCCTGGGAATTCCGGGACAAAACTCCAGGATTTTTCCAAAACCGGGAATTTTCGAATCCCGGATTTTTATATTTTATCCCGGGAATCCCCGAAATCGGTAAAAATATCAAATTTTGGTCTGGAAATTCAGATTTTGTTGTGGAATAGATGAACAACGATTAAAAATAAAAATAAAATATTAAGCATAATTTTACTTATAGAGAATAATTGTCAGATCCGTAAATTGCCGTAAATTGCTTAGCGCTTGAAATATTTTCGCTTCACTTTTATATTCATGAATTTAAATTGAAAAAAGTAATTTTAAATATTTTTTATGAAACATCTTTGGCAACAAAGACGAATGTATCGAATCAGAACAGCTGTTTTAGTTTATTTTTGCATAATGTTTTGATTTTTCTGATTGATTTCGGTTAAAACAGAAACAGAACAAAACAATTAGTACACCGATCTCCAAATTAATTGCTCTGAAATCTCGTGTACTTATTCAGTTTGTACTTCAGATTTTCTCCAGTTGGCGGTAGGGACATTAAGATAATTTGTAAAATATTGTTTGTTATGATTTTATCTGCTGTTTTTTATTTGTTGTTTTAGACATTTTAAAAAATTGTTGAAGCTTTTCTGGTCATGTCATATAAAAATAAAAATATGTATTAATAAGAGACTTATTTAATTTGAATCACACTGGATTAAAAATTTTGATACATTTAAAAACCAAAGCACAAGAAAGAGCAAAAACTAATCTTTCAAGCTATTTAAAACGGCTATTCTTGTTCAGATTGAAGAGTAGATTTTCACCAATGAACAGTATTGAGCTAAATCCATGATTTTTATCGCCCTAGTTACATAGATTTTGAAAAGAAGAAAATCAAAGTGTCTCATTGTTACCCATGGGCTGAAAGGAGTGAGAAACAATAAGGTAGCCCTGGATTCTCGGTATATTCTTAATTTTGGCCAAACCAAATGAAAGGACATTGTAGCCCAACTTATTCCCTATGAAACGTCAAAAAAATCTGGAGAAATGTTAGTTTTGGTGTTTACGGCTGCCTATGAGCGAAAAACTAATTTTTGTCCATAATTTACTTTTACACCCCAGAATCAAACATTAATGAATAACTTTTCAAGGGAGCTTCCATAACCAAAGCCACTATTATGGCAGACGTGTATCGTGTAGACACACCTTTCCCCAAAATATGAGCCTGTTTGGTTGAAACTACTACTTGTGAGAGCCATTTTATCATTGTTCCCCGTGTCTCATTGATGACTACTCTACCCTAATCTACATTGTCGTGTTTGCCATTATCATTAGAATTGTGAAATTTTGTGCAGTACAAGTGAAAATTATTCCCAGTCAATCAATCGGAATTCTGAAACGGAATTCAATTCGAATAGATTACGTATTCCGTGTCAAACGCAACAACCGATACGTACACGGAATAGAAGCGCTAGTTTATTGTAAACATATGGTACGTTCGTTTAAAGAGCCGGTGCGGCACTGAGTGACGCACTCGTCGGTGCCAGTTTTGGTTCAATCGAACGTCATTTGTCAGTGTGCGTGGAACTCGCATGAAACTGAAAATATATTGAAAAGCACTAGAGTTTCAGTTCCAAGATGGCGGTGAAACTCTTGCGGCACTAGCGCGAGTTTCTTCAAACAAACACTTTGACAGCTCTGAGTGCGGCACTCAGTGCGAAACTAGCCCTCAAACGAACGTACCATTATAGAAACAGACCCCAAAATTCGTTTTAAATACTGAGATATTCCACAAAACCAAAAAAACTTCGTGCATTTTTGTCATTTTCCATATGAAAGAAGTTTCAAACTTGTCGTGCTATCTTGACACAGCCTGAAATTTGATGTAAGTGCGACAATCGGGTACTAAAGCCCTATGTAAATTTTTATGAACAACTGTAAAAACACGATAAAAACCATTTGTGATCACTTTTTTCATTTTAATGCAAAAATATTGACAAGACAACATTTTTCGATGGCTCAAGTATGGTCCCCTTGGAACGGGCTGTCAAGTAGGACCTTTCCTGTCAAGAAGGACCGTGAAGTTAATGTTTTAACTGGTGGATCAATTCTCAAATTTAGTTCTCGGCTTATCAGTCCCAGTAGCAAGTAAAACGAAAATTTTGTTTTTTTATATATAATATCATTTTCAAGGGTTTTTTAAAATTGAATTAAAAATCCATTTTAAATCCTTTGCGGTCGTTGTACTCAGAAAAATAAGCTTTATCGTTATGACCAATAATATCACAAATTTAAACTTCATTTTAGGACCCAATTGGCCAAAGGGATTTCAGGTCAGAAAGCGTTTGACACAGATACGAGCTCGACTACCGTAAACCTTTTCAATTATATTTCGGGACTCCGGCAACCAAATTCAGCCAAACTTCGGGGCAATGCACAGAATGGTCAACTAAACATAACGTAATTGTTATTGTTTACATTGCGTGCTCTCGTTTTTGTTTATTCAAGATCAAACTTTAAAACTCGTTTTCTCGGAACGTCAAATACGACGTACGACAAAACAGCACGACAGCGATAAATAATTGTAAAGAGAGGTTTGGGTTATCTTAACGTGAAGACTTCCATCATTGTCATGATTTTTCGTTCAAAGATATAAATTTTGCGTCGCTTTCATTATTTTGACAAAATTCCTCCAACAAGTTGTTTAGAATAGTGCCCTACACATGCTGATTCTTTTGGTAACGATTATCCCATTCCTTGAAAATTTATGGAAATCGTCATTAATCAATGACTGCCAAGTAGGACGTCAATGACTGTGCCACAAAATTTTATAAATTTTGAAGCACATTTGATTTAGATCAAAAATTCTTTCAGTGGCTTCAAGAAGGTAATAACCGGCACATGCTGATTCCTTTTGGTGCTGAAATTCGTTAAATTGAATTTAATACAGAATCTATGTATATAAAAAAAATTCGACGGTTTTGTTCGAACGCGAATCAGTTCAATACGGAGTGTCGGATCGAGGTGCTTTTGTTGCGTTAGGTTGGTGTAAGCCCAAGGAAGGTTTATATGCTAAAAATTTCCACTTTGGCCACTCTAGGAGCGATTCCGGAGCATCTGCAGATTGTATGGAAAAATTTACGTAAACTCAAATTTTGATCACAGGAGGCTGAATTAGCAAAAAAGCAAAAAACGTCAAAAACGAAAAAAAAGCAGAACGAAGTTTGTCGGGTAAGGCTTGTATTTTATAATGATGATGATCAATTTTCTTCGAAAATGATCAACGGCTTCACCTCAAGCTAAGAACCAGATTATCCGTTCGACGCAGTGATGGACGCAGAACTTTGCGGCTGTCATCATAGCCTGCCTGTCATCGACCATTGAACATAGTATGCTCTGTAGATTGTTCAACTGACAGATCACAGAAAATCGAACTGGCGCAAAGTGCTGCGTCCACCACTGCGTCAAACGAATAATCTTGTTCTCACCTTTACCGTTTCAAACCTGTGGACACCTAGTTTCGAGTAGAAATCACGCAATAGAGAAACGCCAAGATAATGCTGAAGCTCGAACAAGTTATTTGTTTTGTATGATTGATCTGAAAACCGAAATTACAGCACACCACAATGGTCCTGAATAACAAAACCGTGCGTCGTCGCTAGAAAACCGCTTAACAATGTCGAAAAATATTGATATTTTGAATTTTGACGTCGTACGGTTGCACGGACGACAAACGATGGACGGACTCAGCAAGGTGTACAAAAGTACCGCGAAAATGTGATCTTTTTATACTTTGATTTTGAGTCTAAACAAATAGATTTTTTAATTCATTATTGTTTTGTGTATTGTTTTCGAACGTTTCCAACTAAGAAGAGATCCTGCTTAACAAAGCTTTCTGCTGAATGGTTTTCTGCTGAACGACTTATTCGGCCCAATGAGTTATTCTGCCATTTGTACTATTCCGCTCAACGACATTCTGCCAAACGACTTATTCGGCCTAACGAGTTATTCTGCCATTTGTACCATTCCGCCTAATGACATTCTGCCAATTGATTTTCTGCCGAACAAGCTTTTCTGCCAAACGTATTTTCTGCCGAATGACCTTTTCTGCCGAATGACCCATTCCGCCGATTGTTTTTCTGCCGTTCGGCTTTCCGCCGAATGTCATTCTGCCGAATAATTTTCTGCCGAATGGCCCAGTCCCGCACACACCCACAAATACACTGAATGAAATTCACACTTCACATTTATCGCAAGCCACAAATGTTTCCCCAGTTTGGTTGGATGTGCATAAATTTGAATGCACCGATTTTCCTGGTTTAGATTTGTTCAGTTACATGTTACTAACAGTTTTACTAACATAGTGTAGTTTGTTATGTTGGGCAACAGCTAACAAAGGCAAAACCGGCTGTTTCGTTACATTTATGTGTGTGTTTATAGTTGTACAGCAATGCATTTTAGCAGGTTTTACGATGCTCACCTTTTTATGGCGCACCTACTTCTTCCCCAAGGCCTACTGGACCTGTTTTGCGGGTCTTCCCTTGAAAAAAAGAACCCCCTCACGCGCCTCCCCCGCCAACTGAGCCCCACCAATGACGTTACTAATTGTGATTATTTTCTTCTTCTCTTCTCTCTCTCTCTCTCTTTTCTCCCATTTCGCTCTGTGAATGCGTCTTGCCCGAATCCACCTCCCGCTGTCAAACTGTGTGCGTTTGTATCCGTGTATGTGTGTGTGTGTGTACGTGTGTCCTTGTGTCATGCTCAAACAATAATAACAACAACAACAACAACAACCACATGCACACACGTGACGTGCCATCGACGCCGCATTGTGGTATTGGTTTTCGCGTTTTTTGTTATCTACCGGGGCGGTATTGACGGCCATTTTCTACCGGTTGTGACTGGAAAATGGCTGCTGCGATCTGTCCACGAAAAAAAAACAATCAAAAACAAAAAAACGCGAAACTCAAACGAAACAGTACTCAATCAATATGGCGGACGAAGCGCGCGACAACCACATGCAACAGATCGAACGGGCGGAGATTGCCAACCTGGTCCGAAGTCGCATGGAATCGTTGAACTTGCCCAGCATAGACTACGATGACGTGAGCGAGAAGCGGAACCACCTGTCGTACGTCATCATCAACCCGTCCTGCGACTTGAAGCTCGAGGAGGGGGACATCATGTGAGTGTCTAGTGGCGTTAATCCCGTTGAAAATAGAGACCCTTAATAGGGAGACTGGTCTAAGTTTGCTAAATCGATTTGGCAACGTATGTTTTGAGGTTGGCAACACTGATAAGTTTTGCTGGGCGTAAAGGCAAATGCTCGTTTAGATACGTCAAACTCGTGTCTGTTTGGGTACGTCAAATTCACTTCGACCAGTCTCCCTATTAAGGATCTCTAGTTGAAAAGATTAAGAACCTTGTTTTCCCCCATTTTTTTTTCGCAGCTACCTGGTCCGACCCTCGCCCTTCTCCGCCCAGAAAACGTTCGAACGGCACAACTCGCGGCGCAAGTCCAACATTTCGTTCTGCTCGAACATCAACCTGGCGGCGGCGGCGGCCGGTTCCCGGCGCGGATCGGGCATCGGACTGAACACCATCGGTGGCCCTCAGTCGATGTCAGGTTACGTAACGCCCCGAGCTCCCCCGCTGGTCACAACAAAATCGAACTCTTTGTCTCTTCCAGATAGTCCTAATGCGTTGGGACAGATGAGGGGGCGAAGCAATTCGCTCAGGGTAAGCACGCCTAGACGCAGTAGACAAGCCGCTTTGGATGTGACGCTAGCAAAAGCCGCTCAATCCATTCAGTTTCTGTCTCCACAGATCGACAGTGACATTCTACTGCGGCGTTCCAACTCGCTCCGGCAGGGACTACCCAACATCGGCAACTCGGGCCGGCGGAAATCGTCGCTGGAGGAGATTGGCATAAGCCACTTTGCGACGCTGATGCAGGCGGCGAACCACT
Source organism: Culex quinquefasciatus (assembly GCF_015732765.1). NCBI lineage: Eukaryota > Metazoa > Arthropoda > Insecta > Diptera > Culicidae > Culex > Culex quinquefasciatus. The sequence continues at coordinate 197,358,595 of NC_051863.1, forward strand.
GAACCCGATCAAGATCGCCCTCAACGGAAGTATAGGACTGGAGGTAGCCACACAAAACAAACAAAACCACGCCTTCATCAAACCTGTCGCTTCATAACTACCTGTCTGCCTTACTATCTGTGTTAAACAAAACAAAACAAACCAAAACATTCATCATCCGTCGATTGTCACTTGTCTCTTGTCTTTACCATGCATCGAAACTGGAAGCCCAAATCGTATCGAATCTGTGTGTACATTTTGTCCAGTGTGGCACATAAATGCATACATTACGTCTACTGCAATACAAATTTAAATGAAAGCCGTAATCACACTTTCTCAGTTTTGTGTTCGTTATTATTAGACTGTAAATTTACTTAAAAATGTACTTTCAAGAGACTTTTCTGTCCCTGACCGCATAAATGTTACATTAGCATTTCCATCACTTTTGAGTTATTGATGTATTTTTTTTCATAAAATTATTTTTTTATCAGGTAGGTCCTTTTCGGTACAGGGACCTGGTTAGGACCGAGTCGGTTTTTGTAATTACAAGTGTAATTACAGGTAGTTTGGTTCAAAATCGTGTGTTATTTCAGGAAAGCCAACAACAACCAGTACCTTGTTCTAGAAATCAGGAGGAAATCCACACAGTAAAAAATAATGTACTCATTTTAATCATGAAATACCTTCATGAAACTTTCAGGAGTTATTAATAGTCGTCTATTGAGTGGTTTTAACAAATCTAGAGTAAATTTTCAAAACAACCTATGAATCATGGGTTTCGTATGCAGATAGAACCTTTTGAAAATATAATCTAGAAATATTTTGCAATATATTTTGTTTGTGATTTTCTACATGTAAGTATTAAGGGGTTACTTACAACTCTTGCTAAAAAGAATGCAAAACACTCGAAAATAAATTTAAAAAAACGACTGCGTTTTTTTCAAAACAAATTTATTTTCAAAGAACTATTCATGTTGAATAGAATGTTAAAACTCATAGATTTTTAAACTAAATAACCATTTTTTCAAAGAACTAGTCTTTTAAAACAATGGAAAAACTTTGGAGCAATTCCAGCCCGACCCTCTCCGATTTCAATGAAACTTTGTAGACATGTTATCCTAAGCAATTTTTGTGTATATGGAGCCAGTTACACTCGATAATGACATTTGAGAAGGGCGTAAGTGTTTTCAATATTTTTGTGTTTCGTAATTTAAATATTGCTGTACCTCGAAGCCGTTGCTTTGTATCAAAAAGTGGTCGAAGACAAACTTATAGAAAATTTTACGGGCTTTCCAAAAAAAATAAACTGAAACAAAAAAACACTCCACTTTTATGAAATTTTTTGATATTTATGTTTAAAAGTCAAATTTGAAGGTGAGCTCACGATTTTTTTTCTTTCAAAATTTTTGTGAAAATAGCCTAAGATGTTGCAAAAAGACTCACGAAAAATGAAGGATGGAGCAACTCACCTAGAAAAATACAAAAATCATTTACTGAAACTATTTTTTTCAGAAGTGCTCTAAACAATTTGCAAAAACCGATAGTGGGAATCGATTCTCCAGACAATTTTACATAAAAGTCTGCATATTGACCATTATCCTAAGTCCAATCCTTGTGAAGTTACAGCGGTTTTAAAAATAAAAATGTTGAAAAAATAGGTTTTTTTTGAGTCAGTGTATGTTCAGAAAACTAGTTTTTGATATCGATATAAAAAATCTCAGAAAATATTTCTATAAATTTTTTAGAACAATTTATTTTATAAAACTGTAGAGGTGGGCAAAAAAAGAGCGACCCGCTCAAAGAGCCAGTTCACTGAAAAGAGCGAACGAACCGTGGCTCACAAAAAAAAACGCGGTTCTTTTTTAAACTCCGGTCTTTTGAAAGAACCGTTTCAATATGGCATGATTTTTGTTATAAATATAATTTATTGAATTTTCAAAAACTGTAGCATTAACAAGTTCATTTCTTGCAGAAATAAACGCAATTTTAAAATTAATAGCAATTTTCCAATTCCAATTTTTTTCGGATTAAATTAAAGTTCATCAATACTTCAATATTTTCAAAATTAATGATTGCAATACAACTGGGGATGTGTAAAAAGCATTTTAAAACTCATTTTTCATTAAAATGTTCAAACCATGGCTTGTTATATTTTTTATGCGACTTTGACCAAAGTTGCGGGACATAAACTTCCAAAAATATTGGTTACGGCCTAAGTTATAAAAGTCCAATGTGAAATAATTTATAAAATCACACGATTCTTAAAAAAACCCTTTTTATCCAAATTTTGAAAAAGAGCGGAAGAGCCGTTCAAAAGAGCGGCTCTTTATAAAGAGCGAACGAAAATGAGCGGCTCCTAAAAAAGAGCGATTTTGCCCACCTCTATAAAACTGGTTATGTTGAATAGAGTATAAAACTCACTAATTTTTTTAATGACAAAAAATCAGAGAACTTCTTTTTAATTATTCTAAAATCTATGGACATATGTTTTTAAACAGTAAAAACAATATGTCTTCAAACAAAAATACGAAGAAAAAAAAATTTTTTTAAGCAATTGAAAAGAATACAAAAACAAAAACAAAACGTACCTCAACTTTAGACAGCTGTCAAAATAACAGGATTTGCTCTAGGAACGAGATTTTTTCAGCGAAGTAATCTTAAGATGTCTTCTACACAACCCTTTTAACACTCAAACGCTCGGGTAGTCATTTGACTCCAATTTTTTTCTTAGAAATCCCATAACTTTTGATAGAATTGACCAATTTGGATGCTTCCGGGTGCAAAAGATCCAGATTTGTCTATATTTTCAACTTTCAGATGGAGGACAAATGTGGTCCATTTTTACCGAAGATATTCCGGATTCTGTTGGGGTACCTCGGCCCTCCTATATGGGTATTTGGCCAATATAATAAAAACTTTTCAACAGAAAAATTTGAAATGATGCAAAACTACAAGGCATCATCCTAATACATCATCCTGCAAAAATAATTTACATGGTTAAGTCCTACGGGGCAGCGGAGCCGGTTCCAGTTGGGCAACAATTGACATCAGCTCAGTGAACCGTTTCCGGATAGAACCTGTTCCGGTGCCCGAAGGTCTTCAGCATGTCATGTATCTATGCAGGATGATGTTTTAGGATGATTCCTTGAAGTTTTGCATCATTTCCGATTTTATTCTGTTGAAAAGTTTTTATTATATTGGCCAAATATCCATTTAGGAGGGCCGAGGTACCCCAACAGAATCCGGAATATCTCCGGTAAAAATGGACCATTTGTCCTCCGTCTGACAGTTGAAAATATAGACAAATCTGGATCTTTGCACCCGAAGCATCCAAATTGGTCAATTCTATCAAAAGTTATGAGATTTTTAAGAAAAAAAAATAGGGGTCAAATGACTACCCGAGCGTTTGAGTGTTAACAGAATTCAGTTTAATTGAGAAGAATCTAAGAAATGATGAAAACCGTAAAAAATCACTTTGACCCAATCTCACCCCCCAGACCCAATGTCACCCCCACTGACGGTACTCACGAAATTACCTTTAAAAAAATTTCGACTGATTTATTCTTCGCAACTTGTATTCTGCCGATTTTTTCCGTCCGACGAAAGGTCTATTCCACCAAACTTACCATGTTTGGTTGATCGAAATTAGCACCCTTTGGTGAAATGGTCTTTGTTGACGAAAATGCCCAAAACTTTGAGAAATTCAATTGAACCATTCAAATATGTTGGGGAGTTTGAGAAAGGAAAAGAAGAGAGCGTTTTAATAGGCTTGTCAGCAAAATACTGTTCCATAGCCTTAGAAACGATTGTTACATAATCACATAAATAACGAAAAACATTAGGTGTATGCGTCTCCGATGATTGTTGAACGAATTAACAAAATTAAAAAAAAAGATTATTCGCTAAATATCAAAAATATAGCAAAATTTGTTGTTTTTGCTTCCTCGTTATTTTTTTTATTTTTTGTATTGACATTAGTTTTAAAATTTTCTTCACATTCAATATTTTGAATCATCTAAAAAACCATCAACGGGATGTTTAATATCAAGTTCGAATGGTCTTGTTTATGTTTGAACCTTCTACTGACAAAGTGTGATTACCTTTAGTCCATCTCACGGCCTCCTATTTGCTTAGTAATTTGTTATCATTCGCCATTTCAAATATTGTCGTGGAGACGCATGGTGCTTCAAGCGCTATCCCATCTTGCCCGTTTGCAACTACACTGACCTCAGCACTGCGCTAATCCCTCCTTCCAGGTGACCCCTCCGGAGGAACCTCTGCCGGTAATTGGCGTTCCGGTGCCCACGGGCAGTGGCGGTGGCGTGAATCCGTCCACGCTGGGCTCAACCATGGGCGGATCGACGCTCGGCCTGAGTACGATCCACGACTCCAACGGCGGCGGCGGCAGCGGAAATGGTCGCAACGGCAACCACGGTGGCCTCGGTCCGGGCGGGCTCGTCGGTGGATCAACCTCGAACCTGGCCACCCTGCGGGAGAACGAATCGAGCTCGCCCTCGTCCGGCGGTGGTGGTGGTCCCGGCGGTCAGCAGCACCTCCACGGAACGATAGTATGATATAACTTAATGTGGGGCCGTAGGCTCCGCTCGGCGGTGCGAAACAACAAGTGGATATAGAACTAGCCTCACACCCGTAGCAGCAGCAGCGGCGGACTACAGAAGACGATTCTAGAAGCAGTTTCCGCTGCACCAACCAAAACTCAGTTAGATCGCTCGCCGAACGCGGACATCAGCAGTTACTATACTAAACTTCAACTGGTAGCTACTTTAGGTTTCATTAACGATCATCATCGCACATCTTCTGCGACGCTACAGAGAACAATCAGCAGACAAGGTTCCTCTTTACTCAGCAACATCAACCAACCAACAACCAACAGCCAACACATCCAGAACAAGTAGAACAACAATTAGTCAGCACGCTGCACAACGAGTTACGAGGAACGCGCAAAATCCATTGAGGTCTGGCACCCAAATCATAAAAAAGAAGAAAAACAAAACAACTAGACAAACACTACCCATTAGAAAGGACAACAAAAGTGATCGAAACTATCGAATCGTACGGCGCGGTTTGCAAGGTGACATTCAATGAATGTAATAATTAACAAGTAAAACATGCACACACATACACACATCATTGGGAACAACAACAACAACAGTAAAGCAAACGGCATGTAAAGTGAATTACTCTTAACGAACGAATTGTAAATATAAAACAAAAACAAAAAAAAAACACTGTGACCGGTCGGAAAAATTAACAACAGCAAACAGCTCGGTGTGTGTAACAATAGTTATTAATTAAAAGAAATGGAAGAAAGAAAACGGTGGTCATCCAAGTGGGCCGGCAAAGCTGGCCTTGGATGTGGGGGGAAGGAATTATGGTGCAACGCAACACGCGCTCCTGTTAAGAGACACAAACGGTGATATGCTAGCGCAAATTTGGGTTTAAGTTGTTAGGAAAGGAAAGGAAATGGAGGGAGGAACGATTGGTGGCGGTTTTAGCATGAATTTGTGTAACCTTTTTGTCTGTACTTTTAATGTTTTTTTATTTGCGAACCCCAGTTCATTTCAAATTCAACATTATTTCTTCATCTCGGTCCATTTGCGTAAAAGAAGTTTTGGGTGACTCACAACACATAACCTTCGGACGCCTAGAAATGAGCAGAAACTTGCAACAGAGCCCACAAAAGACCCGGGGGTCTTGATCATATTCAGTTTTTGCCGAATTTGAGTGCGATGGGAGACAAAAACTTTTAAAATATTGGCAACAGCCTTATTGTGATAAAGTTGGTTGAAAATTGAGTTGGTATAAATAAATATTTCAAAAACGAGTGGGCAAGAAGGATTAGTTAATGACGTTGAATAGCTTTCAAGAAATTACAATTTGTAATATTTTTATGGAGCGCTGCGTTCATTGGTTGGATATGAAAAAATGACCTGATTGTGGATGTTTGTGAAATTATTGTTTAATACAAAACAACCATTTCTGCTATAAAATCTGAAGTAACGTGAAGAATACCATAAATTAAATTAAATAAAAATCTTTATTTTTAGTCACTCTGTAATATATGAAAGAAAGCAATTTGGTTGCATTCTAAATACTGTTCAAAAAGTTGCCTCAATATTTGGAAAATTTTGTAATTTCATTTGGGACCATTCATAAACCACGTGGACACTTTTTTGGTAATCTCGACCCCCCCACCCCCTCGTGGACAGTTGTCCATACAAAAAAATCTTTTTTGTATGGAGCGTGGACAATCGCCATACACCCCCCCTCCCTAAAGTGTCCACGTGGTTTATGGATGGTCCCTTTAAAAAAACATTTGACAAAAATAACATAAGAAGTTAGATTTCAAGAGAAACATAACGCTTCACTATTTTTTTATGAGCTGAGAATATATTTACCGTCCAAACACTGTAATGCAAACAAATATTTTTAAAAATAAAAAGTACCTAAGACTGTTTTTTTATTTATTGTACTGATTTTTTTTTTTTCAATTTCAGCATGCTTTAACCCTTTCAGGCCTGAATTTTTCTGAGCTGTGTTAATCTACAATTTTGGTACCAGTAGTTCATTTTTTCCATGAGTAAACAGAAACAGGCAAAAAAAAGTTACATTTCATTATTGGACGTTCTGGGTCCTCCAAAGTGTCCTGGAATATAGATCTTGGAGTCTACCGCCGTAACAACACGATTCTACCAAGTTTCCGATTATGGTTCATATTCAGTGATGTCCCTGGGACCCTTTGGCAACACTATGAGCTATGTGGATCACTTTGGGATGTTCTGGGTCCTCCAAAGTGTCCTAGAATACAGATCTGGAGTCTACCGCCGTAACAACACGATTCTACCAAGTTTCCGATTATGGTTCATATTCAGTGATGTCCCTGGGACCCTTTGGCAACACTATGAGCTATGTGGATCACTTTTGGGATGATCTGGGCCCTCCAAAGTGTCCTGGAATACAGATCTTGAGTCTACCGCCGTAACAACACGATTCTACCAAGTTTCCGATCATGGTTCATATTCAGTGATGTCCCTGGGACCCGTTGGCAACACTATGAGCTATGTGGATCACTTTTGGATGTTCTGGGTCCTCCAAAGTGTCCTAGAATACAGATCATGGAGTCTACCGCCGTAACAACACGATTCTACCAAGTTTCCGATCATGGTTCATATTCAGTGATGTCCCTGGGACCCTTTGGCAACACTATGAGCTATGTGGATCACTTTTGGGATGTTCTGGGTCCTCAAAGTGTCCTAGAATACAGATCTTGGAGTCTACCGCCGTAACAACACGATTCTACCAAGTTTCCGATTATGGTTCATATTCAGTGATGTCCCTGGGACCCTTTGGCAACACTATGAGCTATGTGGATCACTTTGGGATGATCTGGGCCCTCCAAAGTGTCCTGAATACAGATCTTGAGTCTACCGCCGTAACAACACGATTCTACCAAGTTTCCGATCATGGTTCATATCCAGTGATGTCCCTGGGACCCGTTGGCAACACTATGAGCTATGTGGATCACTTTTGGGATGTTCTGGGTCCTCCAAAGTGTCCTAGAATACAGATCATGGAGTCTACCGCCGTAACAACACGATTCTACCAAGTTTCCGATCATGGTTCATATTCAGTGATGTCCCTGGGACCCTTTGGCAACACTATGAGCTATGTGGATCACTTGGGATGTTCTGGGTCCTCCAAAGTGTCCTAGAATACAGATCATGGAGTCTACCGCCGTAACAACACGATTCTACCAAGTTTCCGATCATGGTTCATATTCAGTGATGTCCCTGGGACCCGTTGGCAACACTATGAGCTATGTGGATCACTTTTGGGATGATCTGGGCCCTCCAAAGTGTCCTGGAATACAGATCTTGGAGTCTACCGCCGTAACAACACGATTCTACCAAGTTTTCGATCATGGTTCATATTCAGTGATGTCCCTGGGACCCTTTGGCAACACTATGAGCTATGTGGATCACTTTGGGATGATCTGGGTCCTCCAAAGTGTCCTGAATACAGATCTTGAGTCTACCGCCGTAACAACGATTCTACCAAGTTTCCGATCATGGTTCATATTCAGTGATGTCCCTGGGACCCTTTGGCAACACTATGAGCTATGTGGATCACTTTTGGGATGTTCTGGGTCCTCCAAAGTGTCCTAGAATACAGATCATGGAGTCTACCGCCGTAACAACACGATTCTACCAAGTTTCCGATCATGGTTCATATTCAGTGATGTCCCTGGGACCCGTTGGCAACACTATGAGCTATGTGGATCACTTTTGGGATGTTCTGGGTCCTCCAAAGTGTCCTAGAATACAGATCATGGAGTCTACCGCCGTAACAACACGATTCTACCAAGTTTCCGATCATGGTTCATATTCAGTGATGTCCCTGGGACCCTTTGGCAACACTATGAGCTATGTGGATCACTTTGGGATGTTCTGGGTCCTCCAAAGTGTCCTAGAATACAGATCTTGGAGTCTACCGCCGTAACAACACGATTCTACCAAGTTTCCGATTATGGTTCATATTCAGTGATGTCCCTGGGACCCTTTGGCAACACTATGAGCTATGTGGATCACTTTGGGATGATCTGGGCCCTCCAAAGTGTCCTGAATACAGATCTTGGAGTCTACCGCCGTAACAACACGATTCTACCAAGTTTCCGATCATGGTTCATATTCAGTGATGTCCCTGGGACCCGTTGGCAACACTATGAGCTATGTGGATCACTTTGGGATGTTCTGGGTCCTCCAAAGTGTCCTAGAATACAGATCATGGAGTCTACCGCCGTAACAACACGATTCTACCAAGTTTCCGATCATGGTTCATATTCAGTGATGTCCCTGGGACCCTTGGCAACACTATGAGCTATGTGGATCACTTTTGGGATGTTCTGGGTCCTCCAAAGTGTCCTAGAATACAGATCATGGAGTCACCGCACAACACGATTCTACCAAGTTTCGATCATGGTTCATATTCAGTGATGTCCCTGGGACCCGTTGGCAACACTATGAGCTAGGATCACTTTGGGATGATCTCGCCCTCCAAAGTGTCCTGAATACAGATCTTGAAACTACCGTAACAACACGATTCTACCAAGTTTCGATCATGGTTCATATTATGATGTCCCTGGGATTCCTGGCAACACTATGAGCTATGTGATCACTTGGGATGATTCGTCCTCCAAAGTGTCCTGGAATACAGATCGAAGTCTACGTTGTAACAACACGATTTACCGTTTCCGATCATGGTTCATATTCAGTGATGTCCCTAACTTTGGCAACACTATGAGCTGGTGTGATCACTTGGATGATCTGGGTCCTCCAAAGTGTCCTGGAATACAGATCTTGAGTACCTGCCGTGTCAACACGATTCTGCCTCTAGCCGATCATGGTTCATATTCAGTGATGCTGGGATCTTGGCAACACTATGAGCTATGTGATCACTCTTGAGATGTTCTGGGTCCTCCAAAGTGTCCTAGAATACAGATCTTGAGCCTGCCGTAACAACAATTCGACTCGCTTTCTGATTATGGTTCATATTCAGTGATGTCCCTGGGCTTTTTGGCAACACTATGAGCTATGTGGATCACTTTGGGGAGCCTGTCCTCCAGTGTTCTGAACAGATCTTGAGTCTACCGCCGTAACAACACGATTTGTCAGTTTGATCATGCTCAGTGACCGGGACCCTTGGCAACACTATGAGCCATGTGGATAACTTTTGGGATGTTCTGTCCTCCAGTGTCCTAGAATAAAGATCTTGAGTTTACCGTCAACAACACGATCACCAGTTTAATTATGGTTCATATTCAGTGATGTCCCTGAACCTTGGCAACCTTCTGAGCTATGTGGATCACTTTTGGGATGATCTGGGCCCTCCAAAGTGTCCTGGAATACAGATCTTGGAGTCTACCGCCGTAACAACACGATTTTACCAAGTTTCCGATTATGGTTCATAACCATGATCGGAAACTTGGTACAAGATCTGTATTCCAGGACACTTTGGAGGACCCAGATCATCCCAAAAGTGGTCCACATAGCTCAGAAGGTTGCCAAAAGGTTCCAGGGACATCACTGAATATGAACCATAATCGGAAACTTGGTAGAATCGTGTTGTTACGGCGGTAGACTCCAAGATCTGTATTCCAGGACACTTTGGAGGACCCAGAACATCCCAAAAGTGATCCACATAGCTCATGGTGTTGCCAAAGGGTCCCAGGGATATCACTGAATATGAACCATGATCGGAAACTTGGTAGAATCGTGTTGTTACGGCGGTAGACTCCAAGATCTGTATTCCAGGACACTTTGGAGGACCCAGAACATCCCAAAAGTGATCCACATAGCTCATAGTGTTGCCAAAGGGTCCCAGGGACATCACTGAATATGAACCATGATCGGAAACTTGGTAGAATCGTGTTGTTACGGCGGTAGACTCCAAGATCTGTATTCCAGGACACTTGGAGGGCCCAGATCATCCCAAAGTGATCCACATAGCTCATAGTGTTGCCAACGGGTCCCAGGGACATCACTGAATATGAACCATGATCGGAAACTTGTAGAATCGTGTTGTTACGGCGGTAGACTCCAAGATCTGTATTCCAGGACACTTTGAGGACCCAGAACATCCCAAAAGTGATCCACATAGCTCATAGTGTTGCCAAAGGGTCCCAGGGACATCACTGAATATGAACTATAATCGGAAACTTGGTAGAATCGTGTTGTTACGGCGGTAGACTCCAAGATCTGTATTTCAGGACACTTTGGAGGACCCAGATCATCCCAAAAGTGATCCACATAGCTCAGAAGGTTGCCAAAAGGTTCCAGGGACATCACTGAATATGAACCATAATCGGAAACTTGGTAGAATCGTGTTGTTACGGCGGTAGACTCCAAGATCTGTATTCCAGGACACTTTGGAGGACCCAGAACATCCCAAAAGTGATCCACATAGCTCATGGTGTTGCCAAAGGGTCCCAGGGACATCACTGAATATGAACCATGATCGGAAACTTGGTAGAATCGTGTTGTTACGGCGGTAGACTCCATGATCTGTATTCTAGGACACTTTGGAGGACCTAGATCATCTCAAAAGAGATCCAAAGGGATCGAAGTGGTCCCAAATGGTCGTGAGGATGTGACTGGTAATAACTAATTTCATTTGCTTTGAAAAATCGTTGTAAACCTGAATTATCTTCAACATTTTCTGAAGTTTCCAAATTTCAGGTTTTCAGGATGTTCTAGGTCGTCAAAATGGCCATTAACAACCACTCAAACATTTTTTCCTAGGTAGAGAAACTCATAAATTACAACTTTGCTGAACAATGTTATATGTTTTGAGCATTGTGTGATTTTATACAACCGAATTTCGGTATGGGTCATATATGACCCATCAGGCCTGAAAGGGTTAATTGACTTAAATTTTCAGTAGTGCAGATTTCAGTAAATTCAGCTGAATTCAGTAAGGCCGTTGCAAATATTTTTCAAAGTTTATGTCGCCCCTCAAAATCGGCCTGAATAATCAGGGGCAAAGAAAAAAATTCGAAAAACTTCAAAATTTTAAAGAAAAATAGAGTTTAATCAACTGAAAACCAGTTAAAATGCATTTTCCTGCGTTTATAATCATATTTCGCATGTATGAACTTCTTTGAAAACATTTTAAATTTTCATGAAATACCAGCGTACAGTCCCACAAAAGGGTTTTTTTTTTCGCGAAAAAAATCCCTCAATATCTCGATAATTGAAAACTAATGATTGATAAGCAACTAGACGCGTGCGTGTAAAATGTATTTTAAAACACTTTTTTCATGCAAATGTTGAAACCTAGGCTTGTAATTTCAATATATATTTTTTAGAGATAGTTTTGACGGGCAGAATTTTGTGAAAAATAATTATCATATTTTTTATACTAAAACTTGTATCCAAGGCGTTAAAATTCTTAATTTGACCTCCTAGACCAGGGGTGACCAAAGTATGGCCCGCGGGCCAATAGTGGCCCGCGAAGTGATATTTTTTGGCCCGCGAACCCATTTTGAATGATCATGTGAAATGGCTAAGTGGTCAACGGGCAAGTGGTCAATTTAGCACTTTTTCAAAATTAAGGTTGATTTTAAACTTTTTTATGCTAATCTTTTTTTATTTTTTGATGATAAAATAACCTTGGATTTATCAGTATTTTGATCCCTACTTTAGGATACAAATAATTTGTTCAAAATATTTTATAATTAAAACAATTTTACACGTTTCAATGTAAGTGAAACTAGTAAATATCATCAAAACTTTCATCAAACATTTCTAGAAATATAAAAAAACGTTCAAATTTGACTTAGGTAGAATTCTGTAATCGTTTCAAAAATATAAGTTTTCTTTATTAATTTGCAAGTCATAATGACACTGACCCAAACCCTCAAACTTACATTGCACTTCCTTCGGGATTCGAACTCATTACAGTTAGATAACGAATCTGATTGACCATTATTTGAAAATTGGCTTGAAAAACCAGGAGCAAAAATATATTTTCAAAAACCTTCAAAACATAAAAAAAATTAAATTTAGGTGCAATCAGCTGAAATTAATTAAATATGTATTTCTTGCATTTAGAATCATTTGAGCATGTTTGGCTTTATTGAAAATAATTTGAACTTTGGTTAATTTTCGCTGAAATGTTTATTTTAATCTTATTTTTTCTGAAAACAATGATTGCAGTTTAATTATATGGAAGCGTTAAACATTTTCTAACATTAAAAAAACACATTTACATTCAGCTAAAAACTTTTTTTCAAATACCTGAAACAATAAAATCAACATTACCGATAGAAAACCGTAATTTTGAGGTTTCTATTATTTTGAATTGACATTAATTTTTTTAAATAACAGATATCAAATCTTTTAAATTAAAATAACGTAATTAATTTTTTATAACCTTTTTTTGTGAATTTGGCCCGCAAGCTCATTTGAGCTTCAAATTTGGCCCGGCCTTCAAAAACTTTGAGCACCCCTGTCCTAGACTCATCTTCACGCATACATATCGACTCAGAATCAAATTCTGAGCAAATGTCTGTGTGTGGTGAGATGTTGATCAAACAAATTGCACTGGATTATCTCGGCTCTGGATCAACCGATTTTGTCGGTTTTGGTTTCATTCAATCCGATTTGGGGGGTCCCAAAATTCGCTATTGAAAAATTAAAAGTTTAGTAAAGTACTCCAAAAGTTATCCTTAAACAACGATTTTAACAAAAAGGTAGAAGATTTAATAAGGGTGGTTTTTGTAAGAAAATTTACCATGTTATACATTCTTAGAAAGGTATTCAAAATCCTATCAAAAGTAGTGCCCTGAATTATGAAGATCTGATTACACAATCTGATGGTATGAATAATGTGTCAATGGCCGACCGGGAATGATACCTTTTATAGCCTTAACAAAATTACTTCAAGAAGCGCTTTTCTGTTCATTTTTCGATACGTATATGAAGACATTTCCGACGATTTTGTTGATCTGGCAACACTGTCCTGAAATACTGTGTCTTTATAAATTATAGACCTATTCAAGACTCGACCTTTATTGAATTTGTGTGAAATTGGCTTAAAATATTCCCATAACATCAGAACAAATTTTATTCTCCATCAGTTGTGACATCTTTCAAGGAGGCATACAATTGACTTTTTATTTTATTCATGCATACTTTATTTGGTTCATTTGGGTTAATTTTAAAATTGGTCAAAACTGTCATCAATCGTTCCCCGATACAACCTTTCGTAGTGTAACTATGTAAATATGAGTCAGGTACGAGTAAAATAGTGGTAAACAAGTAGTAATTTATCAGCTTTAAACCCAGAACCTTTTCATTCGAGAAAAATAACCGTAATCATTATCAAAGAATAAACCAAACCAAATGAAACATAATGAAAATCTACCAAGTGGTCCAAAGTAGCTTTTGTGTTAAAATAGAAGATTTGAAAATTTATACGCACGAATTTGCAGAAAAACCTACAAAAAATAGCGTCATATTTTCGTACCATTGTAGTTCCACGTCTTTAAAAGTTTATAAGGAAAAAGTTTATTCTAATAAACCAACAAAAGTGATATCAAACAAGTCCTACAAAAAACCAAACTTATGCCATCAGCATTGGCACAGGTGACTGTTGCGAAAACTTTCCCGAGGAATTAAACACTGTTTGTACTTCAGATATTTTTATATCAGATTTTAAAGCTCTAAATCAAACATCTTCGACGCTGCCCCAAAGAGATTGAACAAGGGCCAGCGATAAAACAATTGTTATTCGTCTGCTGTTTCGGAAAAAAGATAGTTATCACCTGAACTTAACTCTGTTTCCGTTTTTGATTATTTTATAACGAGCCTTATCAAGAGTTTATAAACTGTACCGTTGACGACTTTAAAAATCTACTTTAACTCTGTAAATAGTGTAAATAGTCTCCTTAAGAAGTAACACTAGCAAAATGATGTTTAGGAATCAAGAATCAATCAAATTTCGTTCGATTTTTATAACGAATTCAACCACATTGAATGAATGCTTCTTCAGTTTCGTTGTCGTTTCAAACTAAAACGTGAAATAAAAAAAAAAGAATCAAGAAACAAAACAAACGCTTTGGTATACTGTAAACGCTTTACATTAAAATTTCGAACGAACGGAGCATCGCCGGTTCACAAACACGAAACGGGAAGGTGGAGTTTATCAATCGATCTGGTAGGTTACTGATAGTGGTAATAGATATGTAATTGAAGTAACTAACAACAAGAACAAAATTTAAACACGCATCGTTACACCCTAGGTCAGATAAAAAAAATAAAGGTAGAAATTCTCGTTTAGTACTCTAGCAGTTAGCGACCATGTAAGATATATGAAAAATTCATCAAATTAAAGCTATAATAATAAAATATTAAACTTAACACACAACTTGAAGGAAACAAAGAAACTATAAAAGGCCTTAGAAATGACACAACACAAAACTGACACACTTACAGAAATAATAAACAAAAAACTAATTCAGAAACTGGTCAGCGCGCGAAGTGACAAGTGGAAGAGGGACCGCAGTTTCGCAGCAGAGTTTTTGTAACTAGACGGAAACCGTGATGGTATCATTTTTGTAAGATAAAAGTACTTGAACGCTCAGATATAAATAAATCACACACACACACAATACTGCACCTAACTAGACAAACTGGATAGAGGTCGATTCTTTTTTGAAGATTTCTTTTTCCAGGTTCTAATTTACGCTAAAGATACCATTTTTCATCTTCACCACACATGTCTTAGCGAGTAGAGTAGTTGACAGAAATCGAATACTGTGTAGTGATGTCCAGAAGCTACCTTAAAAATCCCTCACCTACAGGCACACACACACTCAAAGAGATAAACAGAGAAAAGCATTTATCATGGACAAGTGGAAGAATGGCAGAGAATTTTGTTTCTAAATTTTAAATAAAACAAATAAGTAATTTCTAAAATCTTATGATCAAACTGAAGTAGTTTTATTCAACGTGTAATATCACTATCACTAGATTGAGGTCAAAGTAGGCTAGACGAACGAATCTTGATTTATCCCTCGTAATTGGAGTAGTGCCCAATGAACAGAATATCCTTCGTCGATTCCTTGCGAACGATGTACATAAATGGCCGATCTACGTCGACATCCCACGATCCAGATATCAGGTATGATTGAATTGCTGAAAAGACATTTAAATTTGATTTTGAGCTACACTAAAACCCCCGATTACGCTCAGGCGTTACGCTTTTTGTTAGGTTGATTTCTCGAAAACAGTGTAATGTTTCTACAATCTTTTAAAATCAATTTGTAGATCTGCACAAGACGTATAAATTGCTTTAAAAAGATTGCAAAAATGTTGCGTCGTTTCAGAGAAATCGACGAAATACAAAGCGTAACGCCTGAGCGTAATCGGGGGTTTTAGTGTATCTTTATAGAGCTTAATTACTCACCAGCAGCTGCCGCAGCTTGCGTCCCCTTCTCGTCCACCTTGATAAAAGCCGACTGTTTGACCTGTCCCAGTTTGGACAACCTCGTCGCAAGCACCTGGAACGCTTCCTGGTCGAAAAGTTCCCCAAGTCCCATCTTTTCGAGGGTCGCTTTCGCGTCCAATTTTTGCTCGATCTTGAACCGTGGAACTCCCAGCCGTATATTTCCATACCATTTGTCCTCATTATCAAGCTAAACCAGCTGTTTATAGTGATCGGCAGTGAAGTGCTTGATAACGTGCTCAAGGTCAACCTCTTTCCTCGGCAATAGAATAACCATCGAGAGATCTGAACGCCATCCGTAGGATAGCTTGATCGCATCCGTCATGAGATCCTCCAGATACATTCGGGGAAGCGTTCCATCCACCTTCATCATGTCCACTTTGTGATCTCCGTCCAAAAAGTGGAACGTCTGCTTCTTCGTTTTCTTCTCATCGAAGAACCCCCAAGAGGCGTTCATAACCATCACGTTGATCAGCAGCGAAGTCACATCTCCGGAGAGCTCGTCAGCCTTCAAAAACTCCGGAATCATTCCCCTGCTAGATTCGTTGACCCACGAGTTGACGCGCTCAGCGACCTCGCTTCCCTCAGCAAAATTCACTATCTCCGAACCAGTCCCAAAATTGTCCCTCAAATGGGCAACCAACTCCGGATTAAGCGGCGCGTCCGGCAGATACACCCTGGACAACATCTCCAACATTCTCTTCCGCTCGTTAACACGACTCATCGCCCAGTTCGTCTGCTCGATCACTCCCAACCCATCCGCTGGCAGATACAAACCATCGCGCAAGATCCGTGCCGCGTCCGGGGTGGCCACGTGGTGCATCATCGCGAGACCACTCCGGATGGCGATCGGGGCGAGGATCGCGTTCTGCCGAGCGGTGTAAGCACGCTTGAAAAAGTCCACCGCGAAACGAACCGAGCCGCCACCGTCGGAGGACGATGCAACTGCAGCAATGCCACCGCAAAACAAGACGAGGGCGACGACGACGTTAGACCACATTGTAGAGAAGATTGATTGCGACTGATTGTGGAGAGAGTTGGGTTCGCGGCTTTTTATAACGAACGCGAATAGGTTCAGCAGATTAACCTGTTTTGTTTTGATTTCTTCCAAAGGAACCAGAATTCCCCAGTATAGAGGTACGGATTTTCCAAGAGTCAAACCTCATTATTCTTGGAGATGAAGGATTCCTATGATTTTAGCTTGTTAGTGTATCGTCTACAGCCCGAGAACACAATGTGCTGGATGTATAAACTAGACATAATGTAAAAAATAAATTATAAAAAACACGAATAAAAATACATTTTTTCATGATTCGATTATCCGAAGTGAAATTGTACCAAGGCCTTCGGATAGTCAAATCTGGACAGTAATATAAAATATTGCAATAAAAACTATATTTCCGTATTAACTTTTCAATAGGGCAAAACCTCAGATGTAAACAAGCAGCCTATCCCTATCTTACTCAACGTGAACTGTCACTACACCCAAAGATAAAGAACGAGAGGATAGTCCTCACGAAAAAAAACGTGAGGAAAGTGCTATATTGCGAGAGTATAGTCCTCTCGCGTGTTCATCCGTTCATTGGAACAGTTCATCCTATTGAGTGGCTTATATGGACACATGACCGCCACTTTGTCACCGAACCGCGGTGCCCATACGGCAAAGGCACGGTTCAATATGCCGAAGGTCTTGGGTTCGAGTCTCGGTACCGGCACTTTTTTTTATGGATGAACTTTTTTTGAAGATGAACCCATGAGTAAAGTACTCTCGGTAATTTCGGGATTTATCCTCTCAGTCCGCACACAGTACCATTTTACTACCGAATCGTGCTCTTTATTCTCTCGTATGCCGATGCCCAGTTCTGGGTGTAGAGCTGGTAGTTTACATCTACGGATTCACCCTATTCAAATGTTATTACGGATTTATAGAAATTAACGATTTTTGCCTTTATTTCAATAGATTAAAAAACGAAGTTGACCTTATAACTGTCGGCCACCATTGCTAGTACCAACCACTATAGTGTCTTCCTTTTAACTACAAAGACTTCGCCGCCCTGGGCTCCTAAGTGTTTGAGTACGGTACGGAGCGACGGCGCCGGATACCCATATTTACATTTAGAATTTTAGAGCGCCCGCCGCGGGATTCGAACCAACTACCTCTAGATTGTGAGTCCAGTGCGCGGTCCGATTGATCCACACGGACGGGACAAATAGATAGATTATGCGTGAGATATATTTAAAATGTTAGCAGAGATATCAGCAATTTACAACAAAATCTTCCGACGAAGATCTGGCCTGATGTTGGTAATGGTTGGCATTAATGGCAAATATATCTTCATAAGGGACATAAGTGAAAAAATAACTTTTTATGATTTAATCCGATTTAAACTTGTTCCTGCTAGCAGCAAGGCTTCATCCATAAAGTACGTCACGCTAAAATCGGCCAAAAATTTATAAATACATAAATATCACTTAAGTGGCCATACCTCGAGACAGGGTTGCCAGATCATCAATGTTTTAGGCTCGTTGGAAAGGTCTTTTGATAACCTATCCAACGATGGGTCGGATGATGGACCCGGACATAGTTTACATACATTTAAGTGAGATCCGGATATATGTGAAAACACATTTTTATACATAACTTTTGAACTACTTATCGAAACTTCAATCTGTATAAAACTCGATCTATGGGACCCTAAACCAAGTCGAATGCAACAGGTTCGGGTCAAATCGGTTCAGCCAGTGCCGAGAAACATAAGCTAGTTTGTTGGTCACACACATACATACACACACACATACACAAAGACATTTGTTCAGTTTTCGATTCTGAGTCGATATGTATACATGAAGGTGGGTCTACGACGTTTTTATACAAAGTTCATTTTTAGAGCAGGATTATAGTCTTACCTCGGTGAGGAAGGCAAAATTCATGCCATTTCAATAACAAATATTGTTAAAATAACAAAAAGTGATATGGAATTTCATGAAAAATCATTTATTACACAAAAGTTCAATAACAGTTAATGTTATCATAACAAAATTTGTTATTGGTCTATTATTGGTTGAAAGCCAAAAAAATCCTAACGACGAATAACAAATCTTGTTATAAATAGCATAAACTGTTATTGGCCTAGTATTTTCATATATCAAAAAATGTTATTCCCAAGTTATTTCCGTCTGCTCGAGAAGTTTGCGAATATGTAAACATAATATTTTGTCCTAAAATCATGTTTTTATTGGTTTCCCTAACATTTATTTATTTATTTATTTATTTATTTTTTTTGTTATTCGAGTGGTGTTTTGCCTAAATTTATACATTTAACATCTAAAAGCTCTGTGTTTAAGAAGTTAAAAAGCAAATTTTTGTATTAAAGATAAATATCAAGAAAGAAACATCTAGCAATTATCGATGAAATGGTCGATTTTTCAGAACATGGTACAAACTAGGGCGTCCAATTTTCCCGGGTTATGAAATTCCCGGGAAACGGGAAAAATAATTGGTGATAATTTACACTTCAATCTTAACAAGGACAGCAGTTTTTAAGATAGCTTAAAATACATTAAAAATCGCTCTTTGATGTGCTTTGGAACCGCAATTTTATATATATTTCTTTTTTATTTATTTATATAACATTACTACAAAAGCTTAAACAATTTCATTTAAACTGTCTAAAACAACAACACTTTAGATAAGTTTAGAATTTTATGTTTTATATTAAAACATATTTTAAAAATTATCCCTATGTCACTACCGCCAACTGGAGATAACCGAGACTGCAGTCTGAATAGATACAGGAGATTTTAGAGCAATAAATTTGGAAATCAGTGTACTTATTGTTGTGTAATATCCCTGTTGTAATTAAAATCAATCAAAACAATCAGAACATTATGTAAAAAATGGATAAAACAGCAGTCTAAATTCCTTACTTTTTTAAATAAATAAAATTTAATAGAAAATATTGAAAGCGCAAGGCGGATCTGTAAACTAAATTTTCAGCAATTTTCCCTAGCAAGCCAAATTAATGCTGATACATGCCGAATACAAATAAGAATGCTTTAAAATTCTTATCAAGTACTAAGTATTAAACTATTCATCTATTTCCACAACCAAATCTGAATTTCCAAACCAAAATTTGATTTGTTTTCAATTTCGGGAATTAGCGGGACAAAATTTAAAAAATCCCGGGATTCGGGAATTCCCGGTTTTGGAAAAATCCCGGGATTCGGGAATTCCCGGTTTTGGAAAAATCCCGGGATTCGGGAATTCCCGGTTTTGGAAAAATCCCAGGATTTTTCTCCCGGGAATTCCCGGGATGGACGCACTAGTACAAACCAAGCGTTTTTAATTTTGAGGGGATTTATTTTGTGTTTATACCTTTTGATATTTATAATATTTTTCATTTTTTAACGATCTTCTCAAACTAACACAGTTCCGTTTAAATTAAATATTTAGTTTATAATATAAATCACAAAAATTAAAATATGAGCAAAGAAGTAAGCATTGCCACACAAAAAAAAATGCCACACAAATTCCCATCCAAAAATAATGAGAACAGATGAGTTTTAGTTTTGGTTTTATTTACATTGAAAAATTTAATTATTTGTGTTTTCGATTTAATTTCAGGAAGAAGATCAAAAAAGTATCCCACATCGTAGCAAATTGGTGTAGATTGACCCTTTATCATTATGATTCGTACAGAATTGTAGAAAATTGTAATTAAGATTTCTAAGTTGACAGTGATATTCGACCACGAAAGTGAAAACAGCGCGTTGCATATTGAAAAACATTTTATTTTAATCTTGCTCGAACTTGCTTTTTATCGAAAATGACACAACTATGATGGCGTTGAAGTAAATGTACAATTTTATAAATAGTCTGTAACTCTTATCTACCAATTAATGTTGTACGATGATTTCTGATCAATACTTTTACGTAATATATCGCATATTTGTTTCTTTGTAAGTCAAGTTAACGTGTTTTTTTTTTCAATTTTTAAGTCAATTTTGATACAAAAATTTACATCAAGGAAGCCAAATATGTCGCTTTATCGCCTAAAAAAATGGGTAAGATTATTACAAAACTTTGCTTGAAACGTGAATAAATGTTTAAAACCCGGTGTGAAATGCTTACTCTGCATAACTCCCTGTGCGTTACTTTTTTTGCCAGCATTATTTTATAGCAAACCGGAAAAGCTACAACGAACGGTATCAAAAGCTCTACAAAACACTGTGACTTGTTGGATGTACAAAAATAAGCAATTCTCTCCTCTCTCAATCACTCCTCTCTCTCTCGGTTCAGCTCCTCTACATTTATAGCAACAACGTGTTCATGAAGAGATTCGAAATCGGGTGCGCTTTCTTGCTTATTATGGCTTGCTGAGGTGCTTTTTGTAACGTGGTGCACGTGCACTTCACCACCCGCCCTACCACTATCGCAGCAGTAGGCGGTGAAGCATGGAAGGAGGAGGAGGAGCTTCAAAACGGAGCTGTAAAGGCATCTCTTCTCAGGTTGCTTTGATGTGTCGAATCGAATTCTCCTGCGGTAGCTACTGCGATTAAAGGCTTGCTTGTTGTACGGATTTTATATGATTTGCTTTGTGGATTGACTTACAAGTATATAACTTTTATCTACGAGGATCGTCGAGATTTTTGTGAGTGGGGGAAAAAAGTGTCAAAGATTGATCGTATTAAGGCTTCTCTAGTGTGTATGTGTTTTCCTGACGGAAGGTTTTAAATCGTCTTCTTCTGCACATTGGCCACAAACTGGCCGAGCACGTTGCCCCGCGGGTAGTACGTACAAACCACGATGACCTTGCCGCTGCGGGTTTGGCCAACGCCAACGCCCAACTCGCGCGTTCCCTTCCAGACCATCTGCGTAAACTGGCCTCCCTTGATGACGCCCCGCGGCTCAACCGCGAACGCGTACTGCTTGACCTCTTCGTACCAGGACCGGCAAACGTCCCTCGGGTTGGGTTTGGCGTGCCGATCGGAAGACCACAAACAGTACAGATTCTCGCCGTACTTGGAGTTCTGACGGTACGTGAAGCGGTCATCCCGGGCGAGGATCTCCGCCCACTGCTGCGCATCCCGGAGGGGTTCCTTGTGTAACCTGGAAAACGACCCAAGTGTCAAGTTTGTTTCCTGAACCCAAAAAGGTCCCCAAAACTCACACCAAGTCCGGAGCTCCGTGCCGGCGCCGGTACTCGTTGTGATGCCGCAGCATCGCGCGCGAAAACTCGTCAAACTGGTCCGGATCGTTTTCGTCCACGATGCGCACGTGCTTCTCCGGCTTGGGCGTAATCACCTTGCAGTCGTCGACCAGCGGCCTGTCCACAATAATCTTTGGTATCTCAAACCCGCCCGGCGGGGCCACGTTCTTCGCGAAACTCCCGATGTAGTTTCCCGGTGGATCGTAGTTGGCCACGACAAACACCTGACCAGATCTGGAAGAAAATCCAAGCTATCGTCAGTACCGAGTGGCAAAAAGAGCCTACTTTGACCCACCTATTCCTAGCTACTCCAACCCCCAACTCACGACTGTCTCGCCACACGACCTGCGTAAAGTGGCCAGTCTTGAGCGTGGCCGGTTCCTTCCCGTACACGTGCGTCGGTTCCTCGCTGTACCAGTTCTCTACCGGTTCCCGCCCGGTAATGACGACGTTCGCGTTCGGCGAGCTCCACGAGCAGAAGATGTTCTCCCCGTACTGGGAGTTGCTCCGGTGGACCAGAACGCCACGCGCAGCGATCACTTTGGCCCACTCTTCCGCGTACCGACAAAGGCGTTTGTTCATCTTCATTGGCAGGACGCCGTGCTTCGACCGGTATTCGTTGTGTGCCTTCAAGCATTCGAGCTCAAAATCGTTGAAGATCGACCTGCGAAGCGAACTCTGTGACGCGGACAACGATGGGGACTTGGTGCGCAGGTTGCTGATCGAGGGACTCTTGGAGCACCGGGTTGGTTTTGGCGTCGTCGAAATGTACCCGTTGCTCACATTGTTGTTCCCAGCCCTGTCCAGCGATTTGTGGCGTACCTGATCCTTGAACAACGACTGACCCGTGGTGACCAACGGGGACGTGTTGTTGTTGTTTCGGTCACTCTTGCCCGCCTGCTCCAGCTCGGTTGTCGTGGTCAAAACTGTGCGCAGCGGGCTGATCGAGAGACGCGGCGATCCCATTAGCTTGCTGGTGGACAGCGATTTGGTCATGTCGTTGCCGCTGAGATCGAACTTCTCCTTGAAGACCACGGTACGGTCTGGTTTGTGGCCCTTGTACGTCGAGATGGTCTCCATCGTGATGACCTCGCATAGTGGGTCCTGGGAAGAAGAAAAGTTAAAAGTTTAAATTGTTGACCAGTTATTTGAATTTTTGTACAGGAATCAGATTTGCGGTAAACAGAACGAAGTAGGCCTGCCCAGATTGCATATTTTTTCATACTGAACAAATCACTGAAACACCGGAAGAAAACATTTTGCATCATTAATTTGTTTATACAGGCATCATTCAATTTTGGAAGTTGTAAATATAAGAATGCTATTAAAATTTTTTAAAATCAGTAACTTGAAAATAGATTTTCGGATCGATTTGGAGTCTTTGGCAAAGTTGTAGGTAAAATCTATTTTTTTCAAAAAAAGCACAAAATAACCAATTTAAAAGAATCCTCGTTTTTTGGATAAACTTAAGGTGACAAAACCGACATTTTTTTAGCTATGGCACAAGTTGAACGAATTCCATTTGACAGTGCTGCCAACTTGTCTGAAATTGTGGAAAAAGTCGATGATTTTTTAAGTTTTCCTGTAAGTAAGAGATGTAAAATAAAATATCTAATCGAAAAAGTACGACAGCCCAGACCCTATTTTTTGAATGCCTTGGATAATCGAATTTTTGAATAATTGAATCACAAAAATAAATTTTGATGTCTTATTTTTGATTGTTTAGCTTATGTAGAACCCCTAAACTATGCAAAAGAAATTTTAAATCCAAGATGGTGGCTAAAATGGCGGTAATGAAATACTGTAAAAATGTAATTTGTAATTAAATAGGCAATCATCAATCCAAAATTGAAATAAAAAGGGTAACAGAACTCGAAAAATAGTAAGTCCTCTGTGTGGGCTGTATACAGAAACTTCAAAAGCATTCATCATTTCCTAGTTATATTGTGGAGCTGGAGAAAACATCTTATTTTTCCTGTTTTCTTTTCAAGCAAATGTATGGGAAAATTCCTGGATTTTTTTGAAAAAAATATTTATAAGGGTGACCAAGGTCATACAGTGGACTCTCTGGCTGTCGATCTTCTCGATATCAATATTGCTCCAGCTGTCAATAATTTTTTCAGTTCCCGCAAATAGATTGCTTTGATTTTTCGTTCTATAATTTGATAAATCCCGCTCTTGACGGTCCCTTCAGCTTCAATATCGACAACGAGAGAGTCCACTGTATAACAAAACGTCGGTTTAAAGTGGCAATAATTGGACCAAGTGGTGCACGATATCTTTTTTTACCACAGTGGTTTTTTTTCCAAAAAAAATGGCAACATTGTCAAATGAGTTTTGACCAAGTAGCCATAGCTCAAAAATGGCATTTATTTGAAAAGATAAAATAGTACACTCAAAGTATTTGAAAAAAAATACATAAAATAAATTTCCAATAAATTTGCACATTCTTCTATACTACAACATTTTTGGTAATAATTCTAAACATTTTGCTTAATTTTTGCTGAATTTTTGCTCAACATTTAAAGTAATTTCTTTCATCAGCATTTGAACTCTAATATTTTTCTGAAAAGAACAAATTAAACGAAACAAGCAATAAAAAAAACAAAGTTGGTTAATCCCCAATCACGTAGAACCGTTTTGCACTCAAATTTCCCATAGGGCTTCAAACCCCGTTCCGGTTGGTTATTCTCAAGGCCGGAGATTATTGAAATCGAGAACAGAAAGCACACCGGCAATCAACGGATTCCGAGATGAGTGTCTTGCGAACCTTCGTGGTGAACGGACACTAGAGCTGCGGTATTTTTTACTACCTAAGCTCAGAGTTATTTCAAAACAAAATTCACAGTCTTTTTAAAGACTACCTGAGTTATTTTCCAAAATTCTAAACAGTCTTTTCAAGACTAACACCACCTGAAATTTTGTTGTATTTTACAAACGAAGCCATCTTTTTAAGAGAACTTTGCTTGCAAAATGCGTCAAAACAAAGGTAAACGCAAATCTTCTGAAGATTTGGTCGTTACGTCGGTGAAGCGTTTGAACGCTAAACCGGCTAACGGAAACAGAAAAAGAAAACAGCCTCTTCTGAGGTCTGATTCTGATTCTGAATGTGAGGTCAATCCTCCAATTCCATTGACAAACAGTTTCGGTGTTTTATCCGAAACTGATGACAAGGAACCTTCTCCTCGTACTGAGCCTTCTGCCGTCGAGAAACGAGTAAAGGCTCCGCCAATTGTAGTGACTTCCGTCTCCGATTTGGCCAGCTTTCGAACGCAACTGAAGAATTGCAAGGAAACTTGCAATTTGAAGGTTTCGTTCCAGCTTGGTCGAAGAGGAGAATGTCGCTTGTTGACGGAATCTTTACAAGATCACCAAACTTTTGTTGGTTATTTGAAAACCACAAACACAATTTCTACACGTATGAGACCAAGAATGCTCGTCCATTCAAGGCGGTCCTGAAAGGTCTCTCCAACGACTTGTCGGTGGATGAGATCAAAACGAACTTAAGGTGTTGCTTGGCTTTGCCCCATCCCAAGTAATACCAATGAAGAAAAAATCAAACGGGAATATTTCTCGCTTTGGTTTGACTTCACAATTTTATCTGATTCATTTCAACAGAAATGAAATCAACAATTTGAAACTTTTGGACAAAGTTCAGTTTTTGTTCCATGTACGGGTAGTGGGAGCATTTTAAGAAACATGGCGGTAATGGCCAGAATCTGACCCAGTGCCGGCGTTGCCAGGCATTCGGTCACGGTACTGATCATTGCGCCATGGTTCCAAAATGCATGGTTTGCGGGGATTCTTCTCACGACAAGGACAATTGTCCCGTGAAAGAAGTCACCCAATTTAAATGTGCAAATTGTGGTGGAAATCACAAATCAAATTTCTGGGATTGCCCCATCAGAAAAAGGTTTTGGATTCTCGTGCTAAGCATCAGCCGAAATCCAAACCGAAATTTTCTCAAAGTCAGGTTGTACCTGCATCTTTAAATCAAACGTTCGTGCTGTCTCCTCGAATGAAGAGCTAGAAAAATACTTCTACCATTGAAACAGGCAACGGCATTTCTTATGCTAACGCTGTTTCAGGTTCATCCAAAATTTTAAATCCTCTACCAATCTTCCTGAAATTGGCCAGGTACCTCAAATTTCATTTGAAAATGTTTCTGCTGGCAACGCTTTGGGATCTTCTGATCTCGGCGATGTTACGTTTGAAAAATGACTTTTTGCAAAACTCACTGTTTGGTTTGATTCAAACAATGAGTAATGCTACATCCATGATGGAAGCTATCCAGATTGGATTAAAATTTGCGAATGATGTTGTTCTTACCCTGAAGTTTAATCATGGATCTAAGTAATTCCATCAATATTATGAATTTTAATGCTCGCTCTTTAAAAGCGAAAGAAAATGAATTTTTCAACTTTTACGAGTTCATAACGTGCATGTTGCTGTTATAACCGAAACATTTTTAAAAACTGGCACTTATTTGAAAAGTGATCCAGATTATAAAGTTATAACTAATAACCGAATGAATCGAAATGGCGGTGGAGTTGCAATAGTTATCCACCGTAGTATGACTTATAGCACGTTACGTGACTTTAAGTTAAAAGTTATTGAAAGTTTGGGCATTGAACTTGAAACTTCTTTTGGGAAAATTATGATTGCAGCTGCATATTTGCCATTCCAATGCACTGGGAAAATAAAAATTATTTCAAAGGGGATTTGAATAAACTTACTCGGCATAGATCTCGATTTTTGATCATCGGTGATTTTAATGCCAAACACCAATCTTGGAATAATTCAAAAGTAAATTCCAATGGTAAAATTCTGTTCAGAGATTGCACTTCTGGTCTTTATTCGGTTTTATACCCGAATGGGCCAACTTGCTTTTCTTCTGTTAGAAATCCATCAACAATTGATTTGGTGTTGACAAATCAAAGTCAGTATTGTGGTCCTTTAGTGACTCATGCTGATTTTGATTCTGATCATCTTCCAGTAACTTTTTCACTTTCTCATGAAGCAGTTACCAGACCCAATAGTTCTGTGTTTAATTACCACAAAGCTAATTGGGACAGGTATCAGCATCATATTGAGAATAATTTAAATCATGATTTTGTTTTAGAAACCAAAGCTGATATTGATTCAGCCTTGGAATCTTTAACTAATGCAATTTTGGATGCTAGGAATATTGCTATTCCTAAAGTCCAAGTCAAATTTGATTCTCCCATTATTGATGACGATCTTCAGCTTTTGATTCGTCTGAAAATGTTCGCCGAAGACAGTATCAACGTTCTCGTGATCCTGCACTGAAGCGAATTCAAAAGATTTGCAAAAGGTTATTGACCACAGATTCACTCTCCTGCGAAATGAAAAGTTCGCAAGAGATGTCGAACAAATTAAACCTTATTCCAAACCTTTTTGAAACTTTCAAAGGTTCTTAAGAAACCTCAAAACCCATCCCTTCTTTAAAAGATGGTGATAATATTCTATTAACTAATGGGAAAAGCTCAAAAACTTGCTCAGCAGTTTGAGAGTGCTCATAATTTCAACTTGAATGTTTTGAGTCCTATTGAAAATCAAATTTCAATAGAATTTCAGAATATTGTTGAACAAGAATTTTCATCAGATGAAGTTTTTAATACGGATCTGAATGAAATAAAATCTATTATCAAAAAATTTAAAAATATGAAAGCCCCTGGTGAGGATGGCATTTTTACATTTTAATTAAAATTACCAGAAGCAACTTTAAGTTGCTTGGTCAAAATTTTCAACAAATGTTTTGATTTGGCATATTTTCCCAGTAGTTGGAAAAATGCCAAAGTAATTCCGATTTTGAAACCGGATAAAAATCCTGCTGAAGCCTCAAGCTATCGGCCCATTAGTTTGCTTTCATCTATTAGTAAATTATTCGAAAGAATAATTCTTAATAGAATGATGACGCACATTAATGAAAATTCAATTTTCGCTGATGAGCAGTTTGGATTTCGCCTTGGGCATTCAACTACTCATCAGTTGTTGAGAGTTTCAAATTTAATTCGAAGCAACAAATCTGAGGGCTATTCTACTGGCGCTGCTCTTCTAGATAGAAAAAGCATTTGACAGTGTTTGGCATAAAGGTTTGATTGCGAAATTGAAAAGGTTTAATTTTCCGATTTATATCGTGAAAATTATTCAAAATTATTTGACGGATCGTACTCTGCAGGTATGTTATCAGAATAGCAAATCTGATCAACTACCTGTACGTGCTGGCGTCCCTCAAGGAAGCATTTTGGGTCCAATTTTATACAATATTTTTACTTCTGACTTGCCTGATTTGCCCCCAGGATGTCAGAAATCACTTTTTGCTGATGACACAAGCATCTCCGCCAAAGGCAGAAGCCTTCGTGTCATCACAAGAAGATTACAAAAAAGCTTGGATATTTTCAATTCTTATTTGAAAGAATGGAAAATTACTCCAAATGCTGCAAAAACTCAACTTATTATTTTCCTCACAAACCAAGGGCTGATTTTCTTAAACCAAAAGTCATCACATTATAAAGATGAATGAGGTAAATTTAAAGTGGGAGGATCAAGTGAAATATCTTGGACTTGCTTTTGACAAAACCTTACTTACAAGGATCACATTGAAAGTATCCAGGTTAAATGTAACAAATATATTAAATGTTTGTATCCACTTATAAACAGGAATTCTAGACTTTGTCTCAAGAATAAACTGTTAATTTATAAACAAATTTTCAGACCTGCCATGCTTTATGCTGTGCCGATCTGGACAAGCTGTTGCTTAACCAGGAAGAAAAAACTCAGAGGATTCAGAACAAAATTCTGAAAATGATTCTGAAACTTCCTCCCTGGTTCAGCACCAGTGAACTTCATCAATTAGCCGAAGTTGACACTTTGGATGTTATGTCCAATAAGATAATTGATGCATTTCGACAAAAATCATTGCAGTCTTCAGCTGCATTGATCCGCTCTTTATATAGTTTATAAGTTAGTTTTAAGGTATCCCTTTTCCCTTTTGTACATGTAGGACCTCCTACATTTGAAATCACTGAATAGCGAAAGCTACAATATTTCATGAATAAATGAATGTTGCTAGTATTTAAAATTGAGGTGAAAAGTCATCGTTTATGATTGGACACTCAATAATATTTTAACTGAATGAATGTACATGGAAAAGAAATTTGAATAAATATAAATTAAAAAAAAAAAAAAAAAAAACGGATTCCGAGATGAAAAGATTGGCTTTCCCGGCGGTGCGTGTTACACCGATATTGGATCGCGCCAGCTCTATTGAGGGATTTCCAAATTGATTGCGAATTTTCGGATAATGGCTTTCACTTTGATTGGAAGAATTATTTTTAGCACTTTCATGAAAACATGCTTTATGAGAAAATATTATTGATGATCGCCTGAAAGTATGCAAAATTATGCCCGACCGTTCTAACCCAATAAAATTCCGAAACACATCATCATGTTCCATTGATTTTTACGAGACTTGTTGGCAGAACAATCGTGAACTTAGTCGAGGTCATGCGGAGTTTGCTCATTTACCCCGCACTAGTTTCTAGTAAAACTGTAGGGAAAAACTTTTCGTTCCGTTTCCAGTGTCTGCCAACTATTCTCTGCAAGGTCGTTCAGCCTCAAAGTTTCCAAAGTGAGGGAAAATTCTACTTCGGGGGTTTCCCCCACACTTTCCTACAGATTTCATTGTCTGCTTTCCGTTCTCATTTTCCCCAATGAAATAGTAAAAAGTTGCTCGCTTTTCTTTGAATCGCTCTTTTTGATTTTTTTTCTCGCTTAAACAGTCCAATAAATCACTCGACTCAATGACTCTTTTTCAACGCTAGCAGGCGATGAGACGGGAACCTTTTTTTCCCAAGAGGCTTGCTTCGATTCAGGCTACCGCCAACATTGTAGCAGCGCCCATTTCAATAAAAACAAACCTGAACTCTCATATCGCAAATATTCACCGCAGCCTGCTTCGACTAAGGCTTGGGCCTTTCTTCGAAATTACCACACGAAAACAAGTTGCACACCAACCACCAGAAACCAGCAAACGACAAAAAAGGCAATATTCGAAAAAAAACAAACTTACAAAATAATGAACATAAGTTTTCATGCCCTCCCCCTGCCTGCTCCGGCGATTCCAGTGGGGTTGTGGTTTGAGAGCGGATGTGCTTTCGGTTTATGATCACCGCGATAAATTCACCTTTATGTGGTTTTGATTGGTGACGATAAATTTGCCACAATTTGCTCTCATGTCGGCATACTGTCGATGATTGAAATTTTTGGATTTGCTTTTTTAGTGATTATTAATATTCGATTATTTTCTATCCATGACTAGCGAAGAAGATAAAAAAAAAACAATTTTTGACCACACCCACATGAACCACAGTGCACTATTGATACAGTTAAAAGGAAAGGAAGTCGTAACTTCCAGCCCGCGATTGGCTCACATTTCAGGTGATTGGGATAGGTGTTTATTGGTGCACACGTCGTCGGTTTTGGTGCACGTCTGGAGACTTTGACGGACGCAGCCCAGGCCCTGGATGTGACGCGGAGTTCTCCCAACAATCGATGTGATCAAATTACGTATTCATGCAACAGGTAGACAGTTAATCAAAGTTGGCGGGTTTCCTTTTGATTAACAATTCCAGTGAAGAATAATGTGTCGCATCTCATTTAACAATTACAAAATGAAATGTTCCTGAGTGATTCTCAATATTTGCGCAAAAAAACCTGATTTTTTGATGTATTTTTGATTTGGATTTTTTTAGGATCCATAAAGGGCTCGGGTGCATCTTTCGAGACGAGATTAGTCTGATCATGCCTTCCGTCGGACGAGGAAGTAAATGTTGGCCCCGGTCTAACCTACAGGTTAGATCTTTAGCTCAATCCAGGTGTAGGAGTCGTCTCCCTGGGTCTCCTGCCTCGGTGGAGTCGCTGGTAGGCAGCTGGATTCACAATCCAAAGGTCGTCAGTTCGAATCCCTGGATGGGCATTGGTGGAAAAAGAGGTTTGCAATTGCCTCAACAATCAAGCCTTCGGACACCTAGTTTCGAGTAGGAATCTCGCAATCGAGAACGCCCAGGCAATGCTGTAGACAGAGCGATCAATTTATTTATTTATTTCTAATTTAAAAAAAAAGTGCTGTGAAAACATTTTTAAAATCTGTATCATTAAGAATAGTTTTCGATGAAATGAATTTATTTTCAACGATAACCATCAAATCATTTTTTCAAATAAAAAATATCCCGAGACGCAGATTTTTGTATATTTACTAGACAATTTTTGTATAGACAGTATAGGTACCCACTAAGGTGACAATAACAAAAATCGACATCGAGGATACCTTCTGACTCCATTGTTTAAACAAAAATAAAAAATAAAAACTAGGCAAAATCTTTTCTTTTAATCGCGAATAACTCGTCAGGATGGACCATGGATCATTTTGCTGTATTCGACAAAGTTGTTTGACATACAATTTTAAAATAAATAAATATTTTTACCCAAAGAATCAAGCCAGGGGGTATCTTTTAAGATTTCCCAAAATTTTATGTTTTTTTCTGTCTGTGGCTGGTGGCTACTCAAAACACATTTTCGAATTCTAGACTTCCAGACTTTTTCAGAATCTATAAAATAGGCATTTTTACCTAAAGAATTCTTGCAAATCATTCATCGAACATTTTATTTAATAAATTTAAATAATAATATTTGCAAGATTTTGTTTGCCAAATATTGACATACACAGAGACTTTTGCTTAATATTGATTCTAAGTCGATATAAAAAGTTCTTTTTCCGAGCAAGATTAATACATATTTAGAAAAACGAGATATACAGAAATTCGTGTAAAATTGTGCTTTAATAAGTTAATTTTGAAGATTTTGATATTAAATTTGAAAATAAATGTTGATTTATAAAGTTCATTGGAAAAGCAAGTTAAATAAAAAATTCTAAATCGCACTTGATGCGATTTTTTAATAAGCAAATTCTATAAATAGATTTGTGAGCGCCTACATGAATATTTATAAAATTTGCTTTGATATTTAAAAAAAAATTCCTACACACAATCTTTCTCCAAACTTAACCGATTTCAAATATTGTGGAAGAATGAAACTGAACTTTACGTTGGTCATAATCGTTGAAATTAAGCTCTATTTTCAGAAAGAGATTTCAACTGCATTTTCATTCTTAAATAAATTAAAATAGTAAAATGAACCTTAGATTTTAAGTTTGAAAAAAAAAAATTGAAAAAATATTTTTCAAACAGGTATGGTGGGATTCCCGATATATACCGACTTTTGGCAAAAAAAAATCAGAAAGTTCCGACGCTTCCGCATTGTTTGCGGATTTTGACAAATTTCCCGCTTTCCCGACATGTGTGGCCATTCTAGTTAAATAAATGTAAAAAGCAAGTTAATTTATCTGAATACAATAGTAACAACTTTTTAAAATAATGCGTCTATTTTTTCACCTACCTTTTGACTACCCTTATGATTGATAACGCGCTGATCCGTTTTCCGCACCATCACAACCCGGGACAGGGAACCGCAATCGTGGGACGCACCGGCCGTCGACAGCTGCGTAATGTCCTTGATGTTTCTTGTTGGCCTGCAAAAAATGTAAGAAATTTTCACATCAAAGTTTGAAACAATTTTCCGGGAAGGTATTGAATGTAACATATTTTTGCGTCCACCCAAAATACCAAAATCCAAAGCAACCCACGCCCGATTTGCGAATCCACACACGTGTCTTAACGCTCCCAAATCACCCCGAAGACTGCAGTCGCCAGCCTACTTGGTCACCGGTGGAATGTTGGGTCGGGAAAATTGATGACGTGATGGTCCGCACCCGCACGTTCCATCATCAAAGGTGGCTCATTTTTCTTTTTTTTTTTTTTGTCCTGTACTATGCCCAAAGTCGGGGAGGGAAAAATAACGGACGTCAACCAGCACTCTAACAGGTGAATCAATCGCTCGACAAGGATCCTTGTTTAGCCATCAACCATCCGATTCGGTATGCGGGCGGCGTGAGAGTATGGCCATAGTCGGAAAACTGGCTTATCTGCAATAGAGGAGAAAAGCAACTCACGACAAAATTTTTAGGCTAGGAATTTTGACAGGTATGATTTTAATAAAGTATTCGCCTCCTTTTCTCTCCCACAGAAAAACTGGGGACAATGTAGCTGTCAAGCTAGGCCAAAATGTTAAAGTCACTCACAAAATGAACTTAGAGTGATTTGAGTTCATTTCTGACGTCACGAGTTTTTCCTCTATTGAAAATGTTGATATGTGTTGGCATATAAGGCAAACTTGCCATTACGACCAGCATCGAAGCTTTTAACTTTATCCTTGACGCCACCCACCCGATCAAAAACAGAAGGGAAAAAGCCCACACGGAGGGGAAAAACCGTGTTTGTTTTCCACCGTTGTCAAAACGAGGGATGATAAATTACCTTGGGCTCAGCCCAGCAAAGCCAGGTGAACCGCGAACCTCATCGAATCATGCTGCGGGCAGGCAGGTCTATATTTTCAGAGTCGACGCGGATGCTTGTCAACAAACATGTCAGCGAGGAGCGTTTAGGCACGTGGCTTTAAAAGCGTGACACGTCACAAAACCGTTTGTTTGCTTTTTTAACGACGCTGTGACAGTCGACACAGCTGATCGCGCAGTAGGCCGTGCTGTCCATCAATCATCGTTTGGGTGTACTTTTTATTATTGGTGTCTCTAATTTGATTGAATTTAGCGACGGATCCTGGCCAAGCCGGTGGTGGTCAGTACTCTTCTGGACGCGGCCTACTTATCGGCAATGAATCATTGGGACTCTGTGTTTTGCCCATCTTGGGTGGTCGATAAGAATTGATGGAGTGCTATCAATCAAAATTGTGCTCGTTCAGTCCGATGGGTGGTCGATAAGATTCAAGTGCAATCTTTGGACTTTTTGTGTGTACAAGTGTGACAAGCTGACGCCAAACTTGCTCGACTTTATTTTGCAAACCCGTAAATTTCGAATACTTATCTACCAGATAAAAATGGAATCTAATACTCTTCTGTAAGCGCTTAAGTGACCTAGGTTAGGTGTTTAGGGAAGCTATCTTATCTCACGACTTCGATTAGCAACGGCAAGTCATCATGCTTAAAATATTCTCTCGGCTAAAACTTCACAAACATATATTTTTAGCCGTCCCAATTTTTAATAGCACGTTCAAAGTTGAATGCGGGAGAAAAAAATAATCAAATGGCCTCAGTTAAAAAACAAATAAGACCAGTTTATTTATGTTTACTGTAAAAAAAGAAAGAGTCTCACTCAGTTTTAAGTTAAGGATATAGGGGAACAGCTGACTCCATCGTGCCTCAATGTTGCCATATCAGCACTTTGACTTTCTATTACATCTTTTTCAACAGAAATCGAGTGATAAATAGCACAATAGGAAGTGAGCAATCAAGTTACTATCACAGTTTTACAAAAAAAAATAAATGGTGAAAATCAGCTAATTGAATAGAGTTAGGAACTAGTGCTTAACCTGCCAAACATACGAGAATGTCCCCTATATTGAGTATTCATATAATTCAAATTATTACTAAAATAACAATCCAGCATAACCCCTCGTTAACCCTACTACAAGCAAACGGCCTACTGAGACTAATTTGAAAATGCAAACCATTACGCTTGTAAATATCCAATCAATAACACTCTGCATCAGGTCGCCGCAGCATGGCCTGCTGCGCTAGCA
This sequence comes from Culex quinquefasciatus, assembly GCF_015732765.1. Taxonomy (NCBI): domain Eukaryota; kingdom Metazoa; phylum Arthropoda; class Insecta; order Diptera; family Culicidae; genus Culex; species Culex quinquefasciatus. The sequence continues at coordinate 197,393,544 of NC_051863.1, forward strand.
GCGAAAAAGATGAGGCCAATTTCCCTGATTACAGTCGAGAACGACCGCTGAGCTGCCTGCCATGCCCTGTCCTGCTCAGGTCTTCAACTGCGTGTGCTCTCACTCGCAGTTGCAAAACCCATTCCACACCCGTCATTATCGATCATAAATCTGTGTTTTCTGCCCTTTTTATCGCTGTGCTGACTTGCTGAGACCGTCCCGTGCAGTGAAATGCAGTCGTCTAACTAGCTTTGACTAAACATGTACGCGAATGGATCTTGGCTGCACGCGACCAACATCAACACGGTTCAAACTGACTGAACAGAAGAAAATCATTTAACATGTGCTTGTGATTTTCGCTATCGCTCTCGATCTTAGCAAACCATCTACAGAGACTGATAGACGGCGGAGAGGAATTTCTCAGGTTACCATGGGTACAGAATCTACTGCAAACAGTAGGCCATCAGGCAGTTTCTCAACGCAACACTTCACAAGAAACGCACAGCCGTCGATGTCGACGACGGCGTGAACATAAATGATTAACCTCAATTGATGAATTAATTATTATTGGGTCAGCGAGATATGAGTTCTTAATTATCGCCAAACATATCAAAACGCAGCGCTGTACACAGACACAAAACACATGTACCGGAATGGCCAAGAACGGCCTGCGCGGCAAAAACGCGGACTGGGTGGACTTGACATGGCGTACTGCGATGTCCACAATCGAGTGCAAATTAGTTTCATAATTTGTATCGCGCGCGAGCAGTTCTCGATGAAAATTCATGACGCTGCAACAGAGAGCAAAAAAAATGCCAGAGCTTTTTCCCACTGCTGGGAATTTATGTTTGATTAACCTCACACTAGAATTGGAGTGGTAATATCCATGTTTGTTTTCCAAGACCACGCCGACGCCGGGGGGTGACGTACGGCGTGCAGTCTCCAGGTTGGGTGACAGAATTTGTTTAAATCCAAATGGTTATTGCACACAACCCCTTACTATAAATAGCAATAGCATGTTTTTTTGTTTGAAATATTGAAGCGTTTTAGCACTCTCATAAATTGGATAGACGACGGACGGCACACACACACAATTAATGCCGCTTGGACGAGCAGCTGAGCGAAATTATCGGCTTAATGGTTTGTTTGACCAAGAATGGGTTGAAGCATCAATTTGATGGAGGTTCTAAACAGTTTGGGCGTGTGAAATACTGCCCAAGAAAGACAGGAAACTGCAAATCAGCCATCATTTGCTCAATTATTAAAAAAAAGGTTTTTGTCTTTTCAGTCAAACGGATCAGTACACAAATTCATTGTGTTTTGATAAATTCTAATCGCTACGAATGCATTTTTGGATAAAATTTTAAAACAAATACTTTAAATTTGAATAACGTCATGATTCGAATTCCCGGACGCTTCGAAACCCGGACACCTCATTTTGTTTTATCCATTATTTGGATATAAGTTCGCATTATGAATGTCAAAACTGTTTTATTTGATGAAATCTAACATCAACTTTCATTTAAAGTTTTTTTGAACGCTGTAGTTAATGCCAAAACAATTATATAAAATAAAATTAAAAGTTGACCAAAAAGGGAAACATTTCACTGAAATATTTCATAGGCGTCCGATGCACCGGGAAGGCAAAGCAGAAATTTATGGGATTGATTTTCTTAAATTCTAACAAATTTTCATATAAAATATTGATTGTTTTGATGTAAACAGCTGATTTGAGACCTAAAGATTGCCTTTAACCAACATTTCAGTCCAAATTTGTGCGGTTCATAAGCAAAATCGAGTGTCCGGAATTCGAATCAGCTTTTATCAGTGTCCGGGATTTGAAGCACAACAAGTCATTTTAATTTTAAATTCTGATGAAAATTTGTTACAATAGACATGTTTTGCATGCATTCTCTTAAAACTGACTGTTTATACTACATTCTGATGATATTTCTACATTTTCAACTTGTTACATGGTTTTTTGCCAGCTATAACCAAAATGATATGCTACTAAGTATCCGGATTTCAAATCATGACGTTGCTTTGAACAAATTCAGTGGAGAAAAAAATACTAAATGATTTTTATCTTTTTAAAAGCATTTTATTAATAAGAATAATCTTCCAAATTTCCAAATTCTTTCCAAATTTAAGTGCCAAAAGTAGAACTATTCTTCCCTTGTTTGTATAATTTAGCCTAAGGAATTGAGCCAGAGAGTGTCACCTAAGACTTCCGAAAATTTCTCATTTTTCTTGTCATAGTTACTTCTCTCTTAAATATATAAGCTGCAAAATATCTGAAATTTCATAAAAATATATTTTTTTTTCTTAAGGTTTAATTTTTTTTATGCGATCCCTTGTATTATTTTTTTTTGTGATTTGTAAAATTTTATAAAAATATGATGAAAAAGAAAGATACTTATATTCATAATTTTTAATCAAAATCTTTTTTTTTTGTAATTTAGGGTTCTCGGAATTCTGTAGGCTTGAATAAAATATGCTTCAACATAAACATATTCGACTGATAAAAATGTATAATTAAAGACATTTTCGCTTCATTTTCTGACAAATAAAAAAGTCTTATGTCAGTTGAGACTTGCATTTTTTTTAATAACATGCACAAAGTTTTTCAAAAAGTGAACTTTACCCTCTTGGCAAGATTTATTATTATCTATAAAAAATTGCAGTCTTTTTATCAAGATTTGAAAACAACCGTTCCGTGCAATAATGTTCCACAGGGCGGTAATTGCACCCCGTGCTATACGTAATCAGCAATTGACGCGAAATAATTGCTATTCCCGAGTCGTTTGCGGGACTCTCGATCATCCCCGCTGAACCAACTGCGCATCATTTTCAGGTTGATAGTTGAGCTATACTTTGAATTTAATTCCTTACAGGTTATTTTGAACTGATTAAACCATCTTATCAGTTGAAAATTGCACTATTTTGAACCCTCCTAATCGTTCATTGGCAGCAATTAGTGCTGTCATTGCAAGAGTTAAAACTTTGTTATGCTTTCAATCAACCTAATGACAGCTCAATCGACAGTTTATTGAAAAAAATAATATTTCCACTCATCCCCCCAATTGACATTAATCTACCGACAAAGCAACTCCACCTAGAACTGCAATCGCCCATCAATTACTCCAGATCAGCCCGTCGCGTAGGAGAATCAAACAGTAGTAGGCCGTTGTGCGATGCTGAAATCCCCTTTCCCGGGCGATGCATTCGCGCCGTTAATTGACGTGATGAATTGCACGCTCCCAATAGGGCGCGCAGATCGTCGTGGAGCACTAGATCATCCTCCCTTCGTGTATATGCGCTACTGTCGCGGTAGACTTTCATTCAGATCCATCGGGTATCTTTGCTTGGGAGATGCTTGCCTACTAGGTTTGTTATAAATACAGGTTCCCTGATCACGTGGTTTAATTTTTTGTAACCCTTGGCTAATCAGAGTAATTTGTTCGAAACACTTTTTAACTCAGTTGACTAACTAGAGATAATCACGTTTACATCATCACACGTTGCATTGTATCGTGCAATGCTTCATTTATCAGATAGCGATCGCCGAGAACGGGAACGGCCGTCTGGGCTGGCAATTTTATTGTAACCCTGCTGCCTGTCAGCTAATAAGTCACAGTTGAATCGGGTGATTTATTAGACCGATTCATTCTAGGTTTAGATCCCGGAGCCTGCTACGTTCCAGCTTGTTAACAGAATAGAGCTGCAAGTTATTACCGTGGTTCAGTTTATGTAACGATGGCACAGTTTGCTTGAAATGTTTTGGCGAAGATGTGAATTTATGCACTTGAGTCAACTGAGATAAATGATCGAAATCATTTAATTTAAAATATATATAAGAAATATTCATTTCTCGGCCACCAACATGGATTTCAACTTGTTGAAAAGTCAATTAATTTTCCCTAAATGATTTACTTTTATATGCTCTAACTAGAAATCACCCTAAATCCCAAAGTCAGCTGACTTGCAAACAAATTACCCTTAATTGCTTCGAGCACGCAACCAGATCTGAGCTCGAAAATGGATTACCGCTTATGGGACTGACTGACTAAGCGCGCGCGATTTCATCAAAATCAGTCCCCCGGTTTTTTTCTATATCATAATTTAGTTAGAATAAACAACTCAGAAACAACCGCCATTAAACGACCACCTCGTGGCCCCAACCAACATGGCATATCATGGCTCATGTTTCTCATTATTTGTTTTTGTTATTCTTGTTTTTATACTGGGAAATGAAAATGTGCATGAAAAACGGCTTTCCGCGACATGAATGTCAAGGTCAGGGCCTCCCAACCAACCTGGGCCATGCAACGTGTCACACAGCAATGGGGTCATTCACCAACGGTTGAACACTTCCGTTCAACACTGTACACCAAGCCTCAAACTGGCAAACTACCCGAGCTGCCCAAAACAACGCTCAAATTTCCAACCTCACCGTTTTCGCCCTCCGCCAACAAACCCACTTTTGTCATATTTCAGTACATCCCCATGAACATGGCGATTTCAACGACTGGCCGCGGGAAACTGCCGCCGTAAACAAAGCTGAATCCATGTCATTACCTGGTTTAATTTGACGAGCGAACTTTATTTCCACCGTTTTTTTATTTTTATAACAGATGAAAACAAATCCTCCCCTAACCCGTTGTTGATGATGATCGTGATTACCTTTCCTGGTGCAAATAAAAAAACTAGCCTCTGAATAGTGTTCTGAACGCAGTGAATAAAACACGTTTCGGTAATTTCCGCCCTTCCGGTGATTCGGGCAGTCACGCCGGACAAGAGATGGGATGACCTTGGACAGTGGGGTGGAAATAGCTCGAATTCCACCGGAAACCGTCTAGCCGGCTAAGCAGGTAGGGGTTTCCCTTGGAATGGTGATGGTAATCGTTACATTCACGTGGAAAACTTTATGGATGCAACGTGATATGAGTGATGCTGGGAAGTTTGCGAAAGTGTGATTAAATTGTGTCAATATTAGGGTAAATGTTGTTTTAGATACAAAATGTTCGTTATACAGTTGGTTGTCAATATCTTAGAGACCATCGAGAAAGAATGGAGAGCATTTAAATAGCAGTATGCGCTGACCGGCAGTGAAATTAAGAAAAAGTATAAGCTTATCTAAGTCCTAAGTAGTAAAAAGAGATAGTCCTCACAAGTATTTTTTTTATCAAAAGTCGAAGAAAATGATTAGGTTTGACTCAAAAAAGATTTTTTTTGTTTCTCATTAGCTCATGGCATAGTCTTAATTGTAAGCTATACCTAAACCCTTCAAAAATATGATGTCAGTTTACATCATTAGTCATTTCCCCTTTGACATTTCCACACACAAAAATACACAACATCTTATACAACCGACATCAAACAAAACCATTTATTATCTGTGTTTTTCTTCTAATTGTGTACACCAACAGTAACGTGTCAATTCTCTACCTTACACACTACTGTTGATGCTACACTATTTACCACCCAAGTGGAGAATAAAGAGCCACGTCGCAAGAGTCATGTTCTCGCAAACGTTGAATTTCGACCCGGGTGTGTACTCTCAAACTCAAAAGTGTTTACATTTCCCGTCAGCACTACTTGTCGTCAGTTTGTTCTGTTAATATCCCGCATGAATATATTACGAAAAAAAAAATCCACCTTGACACTCACCTGCATCTGGATGCCATTTTCAGACAGCACACTTCCATCGTTTTACTTTCAACACCCCAAAATTGAATGGCACAGTTATTTCGCCAAACAAATGTCACAAAAACAAAACGAAAAATAATCCAAAATTCACTAATCACTTGGGCACGTTTTCGCGTTCATTGCGTTTCTCACACCCCCTCTCGAGGCCAAAACGCCACTTCCGGAAGCACCACCTAAAACGGGATGTTTTAATCGAGGCGTGTGTGTGTTTTGAAACAGTAACTTTCACTCAACTAACGTCACACCGTTCGACACATGTTTGGTTATCTTCCTTATGTTAAACAACGGCACCGCACTCAATCTTGCCGATCGCGTTATTTAGCCTAATTCAAAGCACGTGGCGCTTTGTACGGGTGTAATTCCTGTCCGTTTATTGTGATTCAAAGTGTGGTTTACTGAACTGGATTTCCGAACGCGTTTTGTGAATTCAAATTGAACTAATTGCTTCCTGCAACGAATGGTCGATGAATGGTTTGTTTATTGGGATCAGCTGATTTTTCGGATTGTTGCTTTTGGAGAAAATTAATTCCTACGGATTTCAATTATCACCCTTTTCCTAGATTTGAAACAAACAATTACTATGCTACCAAGTCAGTATCTGAAACATTCATAACTGAAAGGAAATTCAAAATCTCTATACAAGCACAAAAGAAACAATAATGTAACATACTATCTGGTATTATAAAAATTGAATTTAATAATTTCTACGGATATCTTCAAGATTCTTAAAATGAACTTATAAATTAAGAATCTTCTCAAGCTTTGAAAGCATTTACTTAAAACATATTCTGTTGATGATTTAGCATATTTAATATTTAAAAAAAACACGAGATACCGTAAATTTTGACAACTCTCGATTTGCATAATGTGCGAAATGGGCATCAAACAAGGCAAAATTTCGTACAGATTTTCAATGTTATAATTTTCACAAAATAATGTATTTTCTAAACGATATTCACATTTTCATGATTGAGCAATAAAAATTAAATATTTTGTAAATAAATCACTTTCCATCATCAGTTTGTCCATATCATTTTCCTTCAAATTTGGCAGCTGTTCATACAAAAATGGTTTGTGAAAATTCAAAAATCATCAAGAAAGAAAGTTGTAAAGTTGTAGGTTTAGACCAAGACTACATTAAAAAATATGCACAACAAAATTGCTTTACTATTAATATAACCTTTTGTCACTAAAAAAAGATTTTCACAAATACATTTTTTACATGTCTACGGATCATAAAATGTGATTTTTCAAAAGTAATTAAAAATATATTTTTGTTTATAAAATTTTGAAATTTTCGCAAAGAGCAGAGATTTTTTTAATAGAAAATTGGACCATTAGTTCTAGAGATGCAAGATGATCAAAAAACCTTTTTTCCTGTTTTTTAATATATTTAAGCCATATCTACAAAGTTCAAAAAAGAAACATGTACAGAATTTTCTCAGCATTTTGAAAACGTATTTTTAAGAAATGGGCAAACTTTGACTTTTCCAAAAGAATAACCTCAATGGCTATGCTATAACTTGAAAACACTACACTTCATCAAAATTAAATTGAAATAATTTGTAAATACAACCTTTTTTATACATTGAAAATTAAGAATAAAAATCGGTTGTTAAGGATTTAATTAAAAAAAATTTTAACATTGAAAATTGGACCATGAATTGCTGAGATATTGGCAAAAGAAAATGTGGAATTATATTTTAAAAACTTCAAGATTATTGTTTTTTTTATTCGAGCTTCAAACTTCAATGGAAATTTCTGAAGTCTTCGAAAAACCTTTTTTCAGGAATGGAAAATCATGGACACTATCGAAAAACGGATATTTTCTAGTAAATATAAAACTTTATGTTGCTATATTTAAAACTGTGCACTTTGTCAAAAAAATTTAAAGTACTTTTCGATTACAAATTAAATTTTACATAAAAAACTAAAGTCAAAATTGTATTGGCTATTGGCGGCAAAAATGTTGTCCGTGCTATGACTCAAAAGTTGCGGTTTTGTTGTCCCCTAAAAATAACAGATTTAGGAAATTACTGTTTTTTTTTGAGTTAATTTAGAGATCAGAAAAAAAAATTTCAGCGAACTTATTTTTGAATAGTCCTCATCAATACCTACAACCTTGCCGAAGACAGCCTTTAAAAGTTATAGATTTTCGAATATTTACGTATCACTTTTGTATGGATGCCACAAAATAACTACTTAGGTCATAGGAAAGGCCCCCCAAAGTTTGAACCACAGTATCAACTACTTCGTTGTGAAATTTTGAAATCATTTTATTATAAATAATCAAAATGTTATTAAAAAAACGAATGCAATTTTTTTAAATGTAATATTGAATAACATTATTAATTTAAAAACAAAAACATAAAAAATGGGTCTATAGAATTCTGAAATTTTACAACTTCATTGAAATTAAATTAAAAGTGCCTCCATCTTGACGTCTAAGAAGGAACATGGGAAGTAACATATTTCCAAATTACTGTTTAAAAAATCGAACGGAACCGATATGCTTTGATTTTATATTTATCGATACAAAAATCACCATATATTAGATATATAACTCTGAGTTGATCAATTTAAAAAAAAGAGAGAGCACACGATTTTGCATGAATTTACACAGAAGCTGAAATTCAAAACTATGTATTAACCCTTTCAGGCCTGAACTGTCAAAAAAGAGTAAATGATGGGAAAATGATTCTGAGGACCAACTTTCATGAACTTTGAGGTTAAGGTGTAACATTTTAGTTTATTTCTAAAAAAATATTGGTAAGGTTTTTTGATTTGAAGGCAAAAAATTAGTCCCGAATTGAAGGAAGTACCAAATTTGGACATGAAAAATCTATTGTCTATTTTTAAATCATGCGAGTAGGTAAATCAACTGTTAACATCAAAAAAACATTACAAGAAAAGATCGAGAAGATAATAAGAAGATATTCTAATGAAAAAAAAAGTTTCTAATTCAATCATTGATCTCCGAAAAATATTAGTTTCTAGCTAACCCACATAATCAATTGAATTAGTTACTTTGTGCATCATTCCATGACCTAGCGCGAGTTCAATTTCCAAAGTTTACCAAGTTAATACCAACAAGTCAGCCGTTCAACTCACTTTTAAAATCAACCGTCCCTACTCGTGACACGCACTGGCACTGATCCATAGAAACAGACCCAACCTCGTCATCATCTTCTCTCTGTGTGTCAGCCTCCCGGCATCCAATCAGTAACATGAAATCCAAACAAACAATCCCGCTAATTGTTTAAACACGTTTCTCCCAGCGCCCAGCGTGTTCTAACTGTGGCTGGGAAAATCTCGCTACAACAACTTTCCTTCGGTCACAAACAACAGTCAGTGTTTTGGTGGAGGGGGAGGGGGGGGGGGGGTAAATCTCGTTCCGGAGATCTGCTGTAGCGACACTTCTTTGGAGAGCCAACCAGACGTCTCTAGTACAAATAATTAAAAAGGCAATCTAAACATCATGAATCAATCATGAACACGGTATGGTTCTTTCATCTTGCGGGATAAATTTACCGAATTCTTGAATATTTTAGACGGACCGTCCTTGGGAGCTTTAATTGAACGCTGTACTTTGAGTGTTGATTAGCACTTTTTCGAGGAAATCCCGCGTGACATCATTTATGGCTTACCCCGCCGATTGAAGTGGCGCTTTTGAGTGGTTATTCAATATGGCAGAATCAAAACAACCGCATCGGCAACGAGTCAGCAGTTCTCGACGGAGCACATCTCACTTCTGAATGGCTCATTACATCAGCTGCTCTGAATTTGATACCGTCGTCGTCTGTGATGGGTGGCAGATTAGTCGTGATTTGATAGATTGATTGACGGAAATTTGAAAAATTCTTCAACTTATTAAAATTGGACTACTGGAACATTCCTAAGCTTCAACATTTAGCACCTCAGTCAAAGTCGTGACTTGTCCCGAGAAAGGCAATTAGGATCAAAACCCAAAAGTTTAATCAACCATTCATCAGAGGCTTATGATGACGTCGGACCCTCTTGTCTGCCAAATTCCATATCTTTCCACTCCAAAGCATTCAATAGGCCAGCTCAAGCACTTCACATCAAAAGCCTTGGGCAAACAAATCACGTGACGACGATGGAGGAGAACGGCCAGCAGCAGCCCAGATTGGAACTGCACAAGGGCGTTTTGCGCCGATCTCATAAATTAACCATAAAGCATGAAATTGAAATTTACTTTCGCCCTCCGAACTACCCTCGAGAACTCACTTTGCACTGACTCGAGAAGAGGACACAATGGGAGCCATCCCCGAACTACGTCCCTAAAGTTTCTCAGCACGTACTTTGCGAACTGCCCCCGAGGGAGTGCTTTACAGCTGGGTCGTGACTAGCCCGTTTCGTTACACTGTAGATGAAAGTGCATTGAGGCAGAGGGATGCTTCATCCTTGGCCCTGCAACAGCAGAGTTTGGGGGAGGAATATGAATGCGAAATGTGGTAGCAGATTCCATGGACGAACTGTCGAACTGAAGCCAAACGATGTTTGCGTTTGCTTCAAAGGGAATGCTTCGAATTGTGTGCCAGAAAGATCTGGACTGGTGGCTATATACATAGTCGAATAAGGCTGATCCACATTTTTTATTTTCCTAGAAGATATTTTCTGAAACATGTTTTAACAACCACCCTAATCCACAACCAAACATGAACTCAAATGCTTCATACTCGGTCCTTGAGGGAGACGAACTGGAATGTAGTATGTAATTCAAGTTCAAGGCTGTTGTTTGGTGCAGTTATGTTGTGCGAAGGTCAAGCTGTTTTTAAAGGTTTATTCATTGAGACCGCTGTTTGTATAACTTTATTTCAATTATTTAGAAAGCCTTATATCTATGCTTCTGAAAAACCTACATTGTATCTAATGTTCAGAGACTGAAGGTTGACGATTTCTAGGACTTTTACGGCAATGCCTTTAGTTGGAAGCTAGATCGTTAGTACAATTTTGAACATCGAAGTTTCAATGTCAAGTCTACCAAAACAAATCGACTTTGAAACCTATGAACTTATTCAATACATATTAGAATAATCAATTTGTATTTCCTGTAAAAAGTACTAAAGAATTAAAATCACTTGTGCAAGATCAGTTTCTAAAAAACATTATTTTTACAAAAATAATTTTCCTTGCCAAAAAAAATAAAAATGTTGACAAAACTTGCTTTATTCATAGTGTTTGTACTATTTTTTTAATATAAATCAAAATATAACAGAGCATTCCACAACTTTAACTATTGAGTATCTGAGCAATTCTCTACAAAACCGGCCGATTTCGACCATTTTTATTTTTTGTATTTTTTGATTTGGCTCAAACTTTGTGGGGGCCTTCCCTATGACCAAAGAAGCCATTTTGCATCATTAGTTTGTCCATATAAATTTCCATACAAATTTGCTGTTCATACAAAATGGTACGTATATATTCGAAAATCTGTAACTTTTGAAGGAATTTTGATCAATTTGTGTCTTCGGCAAAGTTGTAGGTATTGTTATGACTATTTAGAAAAATATACACGGAAAAAATTTCCCGATTTTTATTAACTTTTTTCACAAAAACTCAAATTCCCAAAATACGTATTTTGGTTTTCGAGATTTTGATATGTTTTAGGGGACAAAATCCGCAACTTTTGAGCTATAGAGAAACATGGTCAAAATCTGCCGCCGAGCTATGATTTTTGAAAAACTGGTGATTTTTGAAAAATCGAAATTTCATACATAAATTTTGACCTCATTTAATGCAAAATTGAATTTGCAATCGAAAAGATATGATTACCCGAAAGTTTACTTAGCTTTAGCTATTTGCAGTTTTTCAATTTTAAAAATAGTGACCATGAGTGACCATTTCCAAAATATTTTTTTGAAAGTTCAGAAAATTTGCTATAAAATTGTCTAAAGACATTGAAGATTGTCTGGTTGCTGAGATACAGGGCTTAAAGAAAGAAACAGAAGTTTTCTGTCTCACCAAACAGCCCACCATTTTCTAATGACGATATCTCAGCAATTAATGGTCCGATTTTCAATGCTAATACATGAAACATTTGTGAAATTTTCCGATCTCTTCGAAAAAAATATTTTGAAAAAAATTAAATCAAGACTAACATTTTAAAAAGGCCAAACTTTGAATATTATGCCCATTAAAAATGCTAGTATTGATTTAATTTTTTTCAAAATATTTTTTTCGAAAAGATCGGAAAATTTCACGAATGTTTCATGTATTAACATTGAAAATCGGACCATTAATTGCTGAGATATCGTCATTAGAAAATGGTGGGCTGTTTGGGTGAGACTTAGAAAACTTCAATTTTCGTGTTTCTTTTTCTTTAAGCCGCTGTATCTCAACAACCAGAGGTCCAATCTTCAATGTCTCTTAGACAATTTTATAGCAAATTTTTTGAACTTTTCAAAAAAAATATTTTGAGAAATGGTCACTCATGGTAACTATTTTTAAAAATCGAAAAACTGCAAATATTTCGCTGAAATCAAACTTTCGGTGGCTTTATCTTGAAAACGGAGCCCTTTATCAAAAAATCTGTAAAGTACTTTTCGATTGCAAATTCAATTTTGCATTAAAAAATGAGGTCAAAAAAATTTTATGTATGAAATTTCGATTTTTTCCAAAAATCGCCAGTTTTTCAAAAAATCATAACTCGGCGGCAGATTTTTTGACCATGTTTCTCTATAGCTCAAAAGATGCGGATTTTTGTCCCCTAAAACATATCAAAAAATCTCGAAAATCAAAAAATATGTATTTTGGGAATTTGAGTTTTTGTGAAAAAAAGTTAATAAAAAAATCGGGAAATTTTTTTTTCCGTGTACCAATTTTTTTCTTAATAGTCCTTAACAATACCTACAACTTTGCCGAAGACACCAAGTTGATCAAAAAATTCCTTCAAAAGTTACAGATTTTCGAATATATACGTACCATTTTTGTATGAACAGCTGCCAAATTTGTATGGAAATTTATATGGACAAACTAATGATGCAAAATGGCTTTTTTGGTCATAGGGAAGGTCCCCACAAAGTTTGAGCCAAAACAAAAAATACAAATAAAATCCATTTCCGGTTTTGGTAGAGAATTGCTCATCTCTTTAATCTTTTACTGCCATTTTTATAAATATGTTTTTCCGTGCTCAGGAAGTTATATTGAGACCGTTTGTTTTAGGAAAAACTTACTTGTTATTTTTTTCATTTACTTTCGGTATTTTCATAAGCATTTATCTTGTTCACTCCTTGTTTTTATTAGTAGTTATAGAGGCCTATCTTATGCCTAATTGCTGTTTTTTTATAATTTTCCAGTTACTTTTTTCCAACTTCTAGATTTAAATTCACATTTACAACAAAACTGTTTTTGCGCTATATTTGAAATTTGGGAAACTTTTTAAACGATTAACTGAAAGATAGACTCGATAGTCAATTTAAAAACATCCGGCTTGGAGAAAAATCATAAATTCAATCATATATCGATAACTTGGAACAAGGTAGCCACACATCCAAATTTTATGGAATATTGGAAAAAAGAAACCTGAAAAATAACAGGGTGGCCACTCAAATCCCATTTTCCCGAATTAGCGACTTTTCCAGAACCTGAAATAATAGGAATTTCTCACCCAAAAAATGATTGCAAAAACTGTTTATGAAAAAGTGAACAAATACCGCCGAACATAAATAATATAAAATAAAACTTTGGTTAAAATGGGAACGTTAGAATGGGTAATATTCAATATTTGGCTCTTTTAAAATGTTAGTCTCGACTTAAAAATTTTCAAAATATTTTTTTCGAAAAGATCGGAAAATTTCACGAATATTTCATACTTTAACATTGAAAATCGGACCATTAGTTGCTGAGATATCGACATTATAAAATGGTGAGTTGTTTGGGTGAGACTTAAAAAACTTCAATTTTCGTGTTTCTTTTTCTTAAAGCGACTGTATCTCAGCATCCCGAGGTCTAACCTTCAATGATTCTTAGACAAATTTATAGCAAATTTTCTGAACTTTTCAAAAAAAGAATTCAGAAATGGTCACTCATGATCACTATTTTTAAAAATCGAAAAACCTGCAAATATTTAGCTATAGTAAAACTTTCGGTGGCTATATCTTGAAAACAGAGCTCTTTATCAAAAAATCTGTAAAGTACTTTTCGATTGCAAATTCAATTTTGCATTAATAAATAACGTCAAATTTGTTTTAGCATGAAATTTTCAGGTAAAAATGTTGTATCAAAACGACTGGTTCTTCAATTTGCCCCGTCCTACTCCATGTTTTTTTTTAAATAAAATTGAGGTTGTAGTTAGACAAACTCATTGAAATGCACTTATTTTTTATTATTTTGTTTTTCTTAATTTTCAATGTTGAAGCATGTTTTTACATAAAATTTTGGCTTAAAATATACCCATAAATAAAAAAAAACAAGGAATCCTGTTTAAAAACCTATTATCAGCTAATCTCATTAAAATTGTTTCCAAAGAACTATAGAAAGCTGTTTTTTTGCGATTTGAATCTATTTTTATATGATAGTTAAATAACCTTCAAAACATTTCAAAATTTCATTAAAAAAACATATTTTGGCTTTAAAATTAATCCAAACTTCAATTGTAATGCCATATCCAGAACCAAACTAACGTAAAACGACCCCATTTGGAGGGCTACTCACTTCCTCATCCAAAATTTACGACCCATTGTGTGAGGAAAGTGTTTGCTCACGATTCCGCCAAAGCGAAAAGGCAAACTTAAATTTTTATACCAATTTTACGATCGCCCGGAATGTGTCCAAAAGTACCAATATTGTGCATCACAATAAAAAAAGGAGCCAAGGGGGAAGGGTCACAGCTCACAACATCACTCAAAATGATGAAGACGACCCGGGGACGCGGGTCAAGTGACGCTGTTTGACCGGATGATGCGAAGATTAAATAACCAGAAAACCGGCCGGCACGTTCTAGAGACTTTTTTTTTTGAGAGGTGTGTCTTATGGCAGATTATGGCCCGAAGCAGCACTTCTTCAGAGTGGTCGTCGTCGTCATCCAAAAACCGCAAAGTAGCGCTTTGTCGTATTTGCATATAAATTTTTGTTGGGGGAATCGAAAAATAAACGGTGTTAGTCATACTTTTGAAAACGAAAATCGAAGAAGGCTTGTCCAACTTGATTGGCAGTTTGAACAGGTGTAACGCGTGGAGCGCAATCGATCTAGCAGGCTATGACAGAACTGATCGCCCCGTTATCTGGCAAGGTAGATCTGCGCGCGCTACGACCAGAATCAGAGCCTGCTGTGTGGAACAAGCCACGTCTGCGTCTCCGTCAACGTGTACTTGCCATATGAGTAAACTAACTAGATTGTTGTGCGAGGCAGTAACTCAATTACTGCCTGATAAGATCGCACAAAAACGGCTCGCAAGAATGTCTGTTTGGTTAGTCTAATTGTTCGAGGTGAATATTGTCGTAATATGAAGCTGTAATGACTTGCTTTGAATGGGATGTTTTGAACATAGGGACAAACAATTTTAATTTAAAATCGATTTATAATTTCTAAAGTCTTGTCTTTCAGTGTACTCAATATGCTAATTGAAATTCAAATAGGCAGACAAGCTTATCGCGGTACGTGTGATGTTCACGAGGTAATTGTTAAGCAACTAGTGAGCTCCATTACTTTAGATATCTTATATGAATCTATATGTAAATAGACATCAATCAAACCGCCAATATTCTGTGATTTTTAAGAATTTGTTATTGATTCACATTTGCATAGTTCAATTTATAATTTTCCGGATGTTGTAAAATTTATGATAAAAGTTTAATAATTAACATAAATTCCACCTTTTTCCCGGAAATTAAGCTCCACCCAGCGGCATTTCCCGGAAAGTTTCCAATCCTTTTCTTGTCTTTCAAGCACCTTTTCCCAAACTCAAGGAGACAAAGGCAGATGAAGAAGAGGTAGGCAATTTCCTGCAACAAACAGCCACTCTTTTGCAGTTTTCCCTTTGGCCGGGAGGAAAATTACCGCTTTTGTTCTCTCCCCCCACACGCACACACAGGCTCTTAACAAAGTGGCGGAAGGATTTTTCCGCACTTTGCATGTCTAAAGCGTGGGAGAGGTGAAGGCTCAGTCACTTGACTTGAATGAAGTTGCCAGACCAGGATGGCTTACTTTTTTTGTATTAAGAATTAGAGGGAGGCTTTTTGGATTCCGCCCAGAAGGAGTCTGGAACGTGCCCAAAGCGTTTTTTTTTTCTCTTCGGAATAAATTGCCTTGCAAAGTGAAGAGGAACTTCATTTTGCCGTGTTTGTTTGTCTTCCTTTCAGCAATTATTTTTTTGATTTTTTGTGGAAACGAGAAAACTTTGCGGTTCAAAAATATGGAAATTCAAAAATGGCAATCACTAGTTATGAACCTGCTGGCAGGTGATTTTGGCTTATTGACAGCTTCTTTATTGGAAAAGTTTTCAGCAGAAACATCGTGTCGACACCAAGGTGTTTCGCCCAAACTTTAATCCATTGCTTAGTCACTTGACGTTCGTTAGGAAACTGCGGTGTAATAAAAAAGCATTTCGAGAAACAGGAAAAAATCGTCTCTGTCGGAGAATTTGCCCCCTTCTCAAGCTGAGCAAAGAAATGAGGGAAGAAAACGGCCAAATTAGAATTAATTACCCGAAATGACTGCTGACTGAGTCGCGGCGACTGGGGGAGTGTTTAATAATGCGCCAATAAAGAAGACGATGAACATGAGAGGAAGAAGACACAAAATACAAAAGCATGCATTCCATTTACCAAAAATAGTGAAATAAACGATTGACCTTGGGTGGTGGACACAATACACAAAACACACACCAGAAATTCTGTGGAAGAATCGTAAAAAAGAACGACCCACAGCGAGCCGCCGC
Organism: Culex quinquefasciatus; assembly: GCF_015732765.1. NCBI lineage: Eukaryota > Metazoa > Arthropoda > Insecta > Diptera > Culicidae > Culex > Culex quinquefasciatus. Next base: position 197,410,133 of record NC_051863.1, read on the forward strand.
TGCCAGACTAATCCCATTTAGTCAAAGACAGCAAGCCAGACTAGCGCGGATCCGATAATCGAGTTCTCGCGTGTGCACCCCGGAGTCTTCCCGAAAGTCTGCTAATGTGGCAAAATCTAAAAAAGATGGCACTTAACATCATCCACAAATCACGGCTGACGGGGGACGTTTTGGGGAGTTTGATGAGTTCACACTCGGGCATAAGTCACTCAGAACATACTTACAAAAGGACAGATTTTTTTTTAAATATTATAATTTTTTTATTAGTAGATCGAGTAAAGTAAAAGTAATTTTTATTATTGTCAAAAATTAAAGAGTTTCGCAATTTTTTTTCGTTTTGATACAACTTCGAAAAAAAATGTTTCAATTAAAAGTAGTGCCCACATTTCTATTATTTTTTAAAACAAAAGGTAACATCAAGTGCCAAGAAAATTACTTAACCCTGTACAACCCAACCTCGGACTTCGATCCAAAAATTCACAAAAAAAAAATTCAAACATTTTTACATCATTAAAAGTTTTGGCATGAAGAACGCACCAAATTAAAAAAAAAGGGTTCAAAATTTGATTTGATCCATGTGACTTTGGCAATGTTTTTGAAAATGGCATTTTTTGAGTCAACTTTGGCTTACTTTTTCATTAACAATTGGGTAACCCTCCGCCAACTCACACAGCAATTGCCCCGACCCCCTTCGATTTGCGTGAAACTTTGTCCTAAGGGGTAACTTTTGTCCCTGATCACGAATCCGAGGTCCGTTTTTTGTTATCTCGTGACGGAGGGGTGGTACGACCCCTTCAATTTTTGAACATGCGAAAAAAGAGGTGTTTTTCAATAATTTGCAGCCTGAAACAGTGATGAGATAGAAATTTGGTGTCAAAGGGACTTTTGTGTAAAATTAGACGCCCGATTTGATGGCGTACTCAGAATTCCGAAAAAACGTATTTTTCATCGAAAAAAACACTAAAAAAGTTTTAAAAATTCTCCCATTTTCCGTTACTCGACTGTAAAAAATTTTCAAACATGTAATTTTATGGGAAATTTAATGTGCTTTTCGAATCTACATTGTCCCAGAAGGGTCATTTTTTCATTTAGAACAAAATTTTTCATTTTAAAATTTCGTGTTTTTTTCTAACTTTGCAGGGTTATTTTTTAGAGTGTAACAATGTTCTACAAAGTTGTAGAGCAGACAATTGCAAAAATTTTGATATACAGACATAAGGGGTTTGCTTATAAACATCACGAGTTATCGTGATTTTACGAAAAAAAGTTTTGAAAAAGTTGGTCGTCATCGATCATGGCCATTCATAGTCACCCGCGACAGACACGGACGACGAAACAAAGAGAAACGCAAAAAGTAACTTTTTCAAAACTTTTTTTCGTAAAATCGCGATAACTCGTGATGTTTATAAGCAAACCCCTTATGTCTGTATATCAAAATTTTTGTAATTGTCTGCTCTACAATTTTGTAGAACATTGTTACACTCTAAAAAATAACCCTGCAAAGTTAGGAAAAACACGAATTTTTAAAATGAAAATTTTTGTTCTAAATGAAAAAATAACCCTTCTGGGTCAATATAGATTCGAAAAGAGCATTAAATTTCCCATAAAATGACATGTTCCAAAAAAATTTACAGTCGAGTAACGTAAAATGAGAGAGTTTTTAAAACTTTTTAGTGTTTTTTTTTTGCGATGAAAGATAGGTTTTTTTGGAATTCTGAGTACGCCATCAAATCGGGCGTCTAATTTTACATAAAAGTTCTTTTGACACCAAATTTCTATCTCATCACCGTTTCAGGCTGCAAATTATTGAAAAACACCTCTTTTTTTGCATGTTCAAAAATGGAAGGGGTCGTACCGCCCCTCCGTCACGAGATATCAAAAAACGGACCTCGGATTCGTGATCAGGGACAAAAGTTACCCATAAGGACAAAGTTTCACGCAAATCGAAGGGGATCGGGGCAACTGCTGTGTGAGTTGGCGAAGAATTACCCATAATTATTCAATAGAAAATTTAAAAGTGTTAAAAAACCAAATTATTGGCTGTGATTTTTTTAACAAATTGCTCTTTTAAAATCAGCTAAAAAATACCCAATAATGTTATAGAAAACTTCTTGATTTACAATTTTGCCTTCTGGATAATTATTTGTTGTCCCTCTAATGCCAAAATGGCTGTTAGTAAAATAAAATTAACGAATTTTAAAAAATTCCTATGAAAACTACATTTTATCCTTTTCATCACTATTTTAGCGTCCTTAAGTTTACATCAAAGTCATTTTTTCTATGTTTTGATGAAAACACCTTTAAGAAATATTTAAAAATATAAATTTATTTTGATATAATTTATAAACGGTTCTACAGTTTTTTGGTCAAACTAAAAAAAAAAGATTTTGATGTAATAATTGCGAGTAATTTAAAACGCTTTTCTTCTTAATGGTGTTTACTCTTACGGTAAAATCATTAAAAAATAATGACATGAAAATTGCTGCAATAAAAACTATGTACGATGTTTGGAAGTTAATTATTGAAAATTTTGTTATAAAACGGGAAAAATTAAGGGTAATTTGTTTTGATGATCATTTCGAAAAAAAATCAATTCCAATTAATTTTTTTAAAGTTTTCTATGTTGAGTAACATGACAAACCAAGCTTACAAAAAAAAATCCTACCCTTCATTTTGTAAATTTAACCAAGCAAAAACCTGAACGAAACTTAAAATACGTACTCTTAAAATTTATATTCAAACAAGTCATAAAAAAATGATATGACAACAAAATTGAAAATTTTAAGCTTACATGAGATGCATGAAGCAACATCATAAAATATTTCAATAAACCGCATAACATAACATCATCTCGCATTTTCCAACATGTAAATATTTGCACGAACGGCAAGTCACATAATAAAACATTCATCACCAAATCCCAAAACAAACATAACCATCATCGCATCCAAATCCGCAGAAGAAAGAGTCTGTGATCGATTGATGTTTCTGCTGCTGCTGATTCTGTCCTTTTGCGTCTTCACCGCCCGAAGTGTCTTCTCCGTTCTTCTTCTTATCAAACACACATGCTCCCAAAACCGTGACAACACCGAATGTGTCTGACCATCAACACCACTCGCGCGAGCCAATCATCGTCTCTTCAGTCACACTTTTGTGGACAAGAGAGAGATTGTTTGGTGAACCACAATAAACAAGAAGGGAAGAAAAAATCAACAAACAATATGGTTTCACTGTCAGGATCGTTGCCTGCTTTTTTTGGAAGCAATTTTCATCACAATTACACTCGTGTCATATTTGCTTGTGCATTTTCAAACTGAACTTTTTTTTTCCTTGCTTCATGACGAATAAATTTCCATTTGATCTATCCTGACGGCACCAGGTGGGCAAACACACAGAACACACAGCTTCATTTCAACACCCACGTGGCAGGTGCAGTACGAGCACGCAAGCTTTCCCAACCTCACACAAGGCCTGAACTTTAAAATTTGCTCCAATGGAAAATTCTAACACACCTAAAAAAAAGCACAAATTTTGTTTACGATGCGCCCGGCCTTCCTTGAAAAGGGTCATAAATAAGACACTCTATCGAGGTTCTGCATAGGGAAGGATACAGACGGCACAGCACAACACAACACAACAAACCGAATCCTGGTTGGACTGGTGCCAAACAGCCCGCGAGAATTTTCCTCCCAAGCCTCGCGCAAAAAAAGGAAAAAAAAAAAGTTCTAACACAACCCACCGGAAAAGCTTCGTTTTTCGCGCGCGACAACTCCCGCCAAAACACACCTGCAGCGGACCAATGCTCGACGAGCACTGAACTGACACGCTGACTAGCAGAACAGTGAGTGCGGCAAACGACGACGTCGCGACGCCCAAGCAGGAGCTCTCTCGGCTGCTGATAATGCTGGAGACAGGTTTTGCGCGCGCTGTGGAACTCTCTCTCTCTCGGTCTCACCGTGCGCCATCGAAGTAACCCTTGGCTTCATCATTTCAATTCAATTCAATTCGGTTTTATTGGTGAATAATCAAGATACAATGAGTTATTTTGAAGTGCATAACAGAGTTTTGGAGTTCCTTACAGCTGTGTGTTGCATCATAATCCATTTAGGAACAATTATTTCTTTAACTAAGGCACTAGCAAGAGTAAGAAAAAACTATAAAAAAAACTTACATGGCTTCATCATTTCACGTGCTCGCATTGTGATTGTTTTTCTTCATGTTAAATTTGCATGATATCATATCAAAAAATTGGAACATGCAACATTCGATAGTTTTCAATTCTTTTTAAATCTTTCCAAAATTAAAATTAAATCTGTTCTAAATGCATCAAAATTTAATATTAACGTTCGATTTTAATCTATTCAATAAAATTTATACATTTTCAATTCTGTTTTATCATATTTTAAAAACATACCTGATATTATTATTTTAATAGCCAAACTTGAGACATTTTAACCCTCCAAAACCCGACTCTGCCCCTAGAAGAAATTCATTCTAAAAAATCGCCTAATATGTAATATCTATTTAAAACCCAATTTTATTTTTAATTTAACCAATTTTAAAATTCAAAAGCAACTAGACAACTCATAAATTTTGAGAAAATCTTAAGTTTAATAATTTTATTAGAGAATTTTTCAGAGGTCAACTTTTTGTGTCAAAATAAGTATTAAGAAGATAATTTAAGTTTTTTGATTTTGATTTTTTTTAATCTTGTTATGATCTGGATTGTATAGGAAATTCTCTAGCTATTCCACTAGTAAAACTTGTTTGTTTTTAAACGATAAGGTCATTGCAAGACGAATAGTTACAGAATTTTTGTATTTTAAATAATAAAGGTCTATTAGATGATACTTTGAAAAACTCATTTTTATTCTTACAATACAATTAGCAACTAATTGTACGATTTTTAATGTTCAAAAACGAAAATTATTGCGAATTTCCTCAGCTATTTGAATTCGCTATTTTCAAAAAAAAACGCCTTTTTCATCACAGAATTTCAATAACTAGAAAATTATGCATTTTATAAAAAAAATGCTTTAGTTTCACATCACTTAGAGACGGCGATTTTAGCGAATTGCAGAATGGATTTTGTCAAGTGTACCAACAAGAAAGCCATGCCATCCTAGCTTCACCAAGCACCATAGGCAAGGAAAAGGATTTGGAAATCGGGAGTGCTGATGGCCCCTTTTTAAGAGAATAAGGGAAAATCTCCCATACGTTTCGCATGGAGTATAACCGTTTTTGGGAAAGGGTAGGGCTTAGGATACGCTCTAAGCAAGCGCTCTGACCATTCTGCAAAACACAAAGATATAAAAAAAAATACTTTCATAGTTCAAATTCAATTTTACTTTCAAAATTCCTCTTTTTAAATATCTCAAAATTTAGTTTTCCACATTTCTTAAAAATCCTGTATTTTACAAAAATGTGTAACTCCGTGTAAATATTTTGTAACTATTTCTGTTGTCACATTATATCTAAAAACGTAAAAAAAATATTTTTTTTGGATCTTTGACTTTTTAGGATAAAAAATAAAATTAAAAAATGTGGTATTTTTGATAGCGTGCATCTTTTTTTCTGAATTCTACGAAATGGGCTAAAAATTCCTCTTAATATTAGTGCGTCCATCCCGGGAATTCCCAGGACAAAAATCTAGGGATTTTCCGTAATTCGGGAATTCCCGAATCCCGGAATTTTTGATATTTTGTCCCGGGAATTCCCGAAATTGAAAAAAATATCATTTTTTGGTGTTGTGGAAATAGATGAACAGTTGAATACTTAGTAATCGATAATATTTTTACAGCATTAGCAAATTTGTATTCGGCATTTATCAACATTTATTTGGCTTATAACCTTCGGGAAGTCGCGTGTTTTCGCCTTTCTTTCAAGTGCCCTTACAAACTGTGTACAAAGTACACGTACGCGACTGCCGGTGGGATAAGGGAAAATAATTAAAATTTTAATTAACGGATCCGCAAAATGCCTAGCACTACGTTCAATGATGATTTTAAACTTGAAAAAAAATCATATTTTATTATTTTTTTTTCAAGCATCGGCATCTGGGGCAATTTAGGACGATAGTAACGAATTAAGACAGCATAATGTTCTGATATTTTTTTAATTAACAAAACAATTAGTACACAAATTTTCAAATTTATTTCTCAGCTTTTCTAAAATTTTATATTTTGCATTTACATTTCTCATTTTATATGTTATCGTTTCTTGTTTTTTTAACAGTTTCAATGATTTTTTTAGCTTTTGTGGTCATTTCATATAAAAAACTATTAAATTATATTAATAAGAATATTGTGATTATTATTATGAAATAATTTGAATAACATTGGATTAAAATTTATGATACATTAAACATCCAAAGCATAACAAAGTACAAAAAACAAACATTTTTAATATTTTTAAAACTAACTAAAAACTGCTGTTCTTGTTCAGATTGAAGTAAAGATTATCACCAATTAACAGTATTGAGCTAATTCTATTATTGTAAGCTTGAAAAACATAACAAATTTAATAAAAACATATATTTTATGACTGTTTAAAAAATTTCCCGGGATTTGAAAAATACTTTTCCTGTTTCCCGGGAAATTCAAAACCCGGGAAAATTGGACGCCCTACTAACGATACAAATATGATAAAAAAAACTACTATTGTGGGCATAGGGAAGGCTACCACAATGATTGAAGCGAATCAAATCAAAATCCAAAAATAAATTTTCATAAAAAAAATTGGAGTATGGCTACTAAGTTGTTATTAAACTCTAAAATATATCAGATCCAATTTTTTTTTTCAAACTTTGCAAAAAAAAAATTGTGTGACTATTTTGCAAAGTAAGGCAGCTATCTTAAGAAGGATAGACTTTTTTTTTAATTTCAGACTACATTCATAGTTGATTTGATATAATATTTCTAAAAAATGATAATTGTAAAATTTACTATTTATATAATTTAAAACTCAAAAATACATCAAAATTCTTTATTTTTTGGCTTTAAATATTTTCATTTTTTGGCATTTTATATTTTCCCCCAAAGAGTTCCAAAACAGAGAACCGAGAGAAAGAGTACCTTAGTTTTTGCATGTGAGAGAGTGGTAGAGATATCTCGCGAATCGTGACAAGCATACAAGTATCAACAAACACCGGGAACCAGCGCGCGTCATCGTTCGGCTAACGTGTTGTGTGAGCTGGAAAATTTTGGCTGGGGAAACCGGGCGAGAAGCAGAACCACGTTGGGCTGCTGCCGATACTGCTGCGGTTTGTTGATATCGCCGAGGGGTCGCTCAAGTGTGCGGGAATTTTGCTAATTTTTCAAACGATTTTTTCTGGGACAAAAAAAAAAGATTGAAAATTAAAGTTAGAAAAACAATTATGCCACCCCCCGATTACGCCGTCCTTAACCTCTGCTCTACCAACACATCCAAAGAATCTCATTTTCCGGGTAGAGGAAATTCGAGTAGGAAATCAAGCTTGCTTGGAGAGGAAATGCCGACAAATCGTAAGAAAGAGGAAAACCCCGGTTCTTCCACCCACTTATCCGTACAGTGTTGATCCTACTTTCTTTGGTTCGCAGGGGAAAACTTTAAAACATTGCGGAACTGCACCTAGGAGAGATGCACTGGAACTCAAAATTTGGAAATGCACAGGTTCTGAAAATTTGTAAGACTTAAATGTCTTATCGTCTGGGTAAAAATTATGAAAATTAAAAAAACATATTTTAAGTATATTTTTTCAAATCAAATTGCAATCCAGTGTTACGATAACGTTACAAGCACCGGCTCCAGGATTCTATATCCCATAAAGGAAGTGCATTGAAATTGCACAAGAAATCTGTATGCATGCATCCACTGAATATATCCACAAACTATAGTTTGGTTCGAGGTTAACCCGCCCATTTGCATAATCCACATGTCCAACGCTGCGATTGCAAAGCTTATTAAATAATATCGATTACGGATCGGATTTGAACAATCCATGTTGAGCCACGTCGACTTTTGAACAAAAGCTATCGATTTTGTTGCATTGCAAATATCAACAAAAGAGCAATATGATGTAATGTAATTTGATCCACTTTAGTGCTGCTGAGCCACCAGACATCAAATGTGCGAACTTATTGGAGCAAATCCTCCCAAAGTTTCCTGCTACATAGTCTACAGCACCTTTTCAAACTAGCAAGGGATATCAAATTCCCAACTCGACGATGGCGTCGAGTGTTTTATTTACATTTTATTGAACAGTCTTTGCAAAGTTTCGCCGTTTAACCCACTTTAAATAAGCCGCTTAAGAGTGTGTGTAAAAGTGTTTGCTTGCAAATCCCTAAATCCCGCGTTGAAGCAAAACTTAGTCCAACTATCCCCGGTCCGTTTTACGATGCTCTACAACGTAGAGTGAGAATGAATGAATTCCAACACAGAGGCACAGCAAGAATGTGTGCGAATTTGTACGATATTATAAACACCCCGGAGAAGAAATAGTACGCATGACGCATCCGCAGTACGCCACCCTTCCTCAAATCCAAAGAAATGTGGGGTTGTCACCCCTCGAAAAAAGGCAGACTTCAATTTCACTCAAAATTGTAACTGAACTTCGCAAAACATGAATTATAGAAATCGAACCCAGCACTTGTCGTTGCCCCTGCCAGTAGACATTATTGCATTCCACACATGGCACTCAAATTGCCCAGTCTGCCCCAAAAGAAACGAGACATGAATAAATTGTCGTTTTGTTTCTGTGCCCCTCACTACGTCACCGGTTTCTGCGGAAATTTCTGTAAACACCATCATTTCATAATTTCCCCTCAACCGGAAACCGATTACAGCCTTAAACACTGCACCATTTATCATCGAGAATATTTACAGAGAAGAGATACAGAGACATTTATGAGATTCTAGTTAGGTGGATTGTTCGCGCCAAAGTTTGTGGGCACTTCACCCCTATGTTTTCGGGTTTTCTGGCTTTTGAAGTTATTTTCTGCGGACACCACCGGCTTGGTTTGTGCCAAAAAGGGGAGAAGGTTTTGCCAACGGGAAAAGCCCTTAAGTGACAGCAGTTTTCTTTTCGATCAAGTGTAATTATTGTATTGAAATGAAAGAAATTTGAAGGACATTTGTAGATATATATATACTTGATCTTACATAAGAAAGTGGTCAAAATATAATCGTGTACATGTTTAAAAACATATATATAAAGATATTTTTGTCAAAGTAACATCCAAAAATGTATCATTTTTAAACTAGATGGAGTAAGAAAAACAATGCTTTTTTATCGATAAACAATATTTAATTGACACCTATATTGACAATTCTTAAAAATAGGATAGTTGGCTAATCATTTTTCTAACTCTTTTTAACAGTTTGTTTTTATTCAATTATGAAATTAATTATGATATTTAAATAAAATTCAAAATATTTTTTAGTGAATCCTAACAAGTTAAAAATGTTTATCAATTCCAGTGATGATTCAAACAAAATCTTGTGACGCACATCAGGAAAAAAATGGGAAGGGAACATGGCTCTCCTCTATCGCGCACGAAAGTTCGATAAAAAGAAACGCAAAAATCATCATCACAATGAACAATGTTTGTAAACAAACGAAATAAATTAATTTAAGTGCTCATAACTATGAGACCCACAAAACATCTTCGACTGATTGATTTAAAAAAAAAAGTCCGGGAGAGATTATCTTTTGCGTGTTTCACCTCCTCTCTCTTTCGCGGAAGAAGAAAGTTCGCAAGTGAATAAGATATTTTTGATATCTGATAAACGCTGAAAAACGCGAACAAAAATTCTACTGATTTTACGGGCCAGTTCTGAATGTGACACATATTATTCCAAATAGCAATGGCAAATCGCAAATCTTTTTCAGTAAAAACTGGTTCTGTCAACTCGGGCGAATAGGAGCAGCAGTTTTCATAGCACTTTTAAATGAATGCTTAAAATATAGAAATCATCATACAAAATTTGCTGTTCTGTTTCTGTTCATAACGAAACCAAAAATCACAAAGAATGTGCAAAACCCTTAAAAAAAAAGTGTCTCAATTCATCCAATGGGACCCGATTTGCCATAAATGAAAGTATGATTTTGATCGCATTTTAATTAAAAGAAATAGAACTATTCGCCATCCCGTATTATTTGTTTTCAAGTGTCTATTTCTATCAAAATACCAAAAATCATGTTTCAGTTCTGTGTCCCGAATAGATTTTTTTTTTTTTAAATTTGATTAATTCAATTCCTTGCAAAAAATCTAAAAATGTTTTTGTTATTTTATTTATTTATAACAGCTCATTCGCTGCCCTATTTAATTCTATCAGGATGGTTCGAAAATGACTTTTCACCTTCCATTGTATAGATAAATCATATGGATTAATCCCAAATATGAGCCTTATTGAACGAAACCTCGGCCTCGAACATTTTCCATACATGTTTATATAAGAAAAACCATTTTTTCAGCTATGGTAATTTCTGAGCATGTAGGTCAATCAAGCCTAAAACTGATATTTAGACTCCACCCAAACAATTCCGCCCTGTAAGGAAATACGAAAAGTCGAATTTGAATCAAACTAATTTATATCCAAATTACAAGAACTATGATATTTTAATTTGAAACAATTTTCAGCCGTTTAAGGCATCGTATTTCCGTTTCTTTTTGAGCCTTTGAACATAATGTTTCCCACAAGCCTATAGAGCAGGGGAAATGATAGAGCATGATATATGCTGGTGACAGTACACATACAGCGTACTCACAAATACACACACACAACGAAAAACAATAGCGTCGAAGCATAAATCTAACCACGATGACACGTCGTAACTTTTATCTATGCTGGTTTTTTGTGTTTATGGAATTTCTCATGGCATTCTGAGCTTTTTTGAATTGTTTAAGTTTACAACCCGATGCTGATGTTTTTTTTAAACATTTCCTCGTAATATGATTGAAACTGTGAGATGATGATGCTTGCAATTTTTGAATTTTGTTTCAATAATTAGAATGTTTTTACAAAAACTCAAAAACTGATACTTTTTACACAACAATATTCAACTCCATGTAGAAGTTGCCAGAATCTTCACTTTAAACCAATTCCGGCAAATAAAAACAACTTTTACAACTTTTCGTACCATCAATTGGATCAATTGGACCTTAAAAATCCTCAACCGACTGTCAATTAAAACATTCCTGCGTGTGGCGCCACGCCAAAACCCCCAATAATCCCCAATTTCGCCAAATCCAATCAAAACCTATCCGAAGCTATGTTTTACGATGTCCAATCGCGTGTGGCGCCTCGACGAGAAATCGCGATTCTAAAATTGACAATGTCGAAAAATAAAATCACTTAACGCGCGTGGTGGCGTCGGCGACGTCTGCTGTAACTAAAAAAAAGAAGACAGCATCGATTTATCATTGTTCGTGCTCGAATTGGGAGGCAAAACAGTCGATTGTTCGCGCATAATGTATAAATAATTGAATGGCATTGAAAAATCGATAAATAATTGCATAATAGCTGATACAGAGTATGGAGTACACATAACTGTAACCGATTCCCTTCCCCTTGGGTTACCATTCTGGGCCACAACGAAATCAATGGTTTCAATGACCGCCGCATAGAACAATGCAGGTACGGGTCACCTGGCCTACTGCCCATGCCATGTCATGTCGTCGACGCGTTCGTTGACCCTCAACTTCAAATCGGCAAATTAGAGTTGTCACGCTAGTATGCACCTCTCTGGCCTACTCTGAGCTGGTACGGTCTACTATGTGTCGCCAACGATTTTATGCTCAAGCATGGCATGCTTTGTTTATGTTTTTTTTTTTTTTTTTTTTTTGAGGTTGAGACCTCCCGTCTTGGATGCGGAATGCGTTCCACTAGAGTTGATTGACCCGTAATTATTGCAACTACCGAGGCTAAAAATTGGGAAACATTTTAATTAATTTATGTTGATTGAAATAATAAGGCAAATGATTGTTTTATTCAAGATATTTAAATGGTTTGTTTGGAAAAATTTACTTTCAATAGATTCGTTCAAATAAATCTTTGTGTGTACCCAAAATGAATTCCAAATATGAAATCGGTTAGTGGAAAAATCGAGCATCTATTAATGTATCGTTGAAAATTTGAGTGACAATCAAATACACGGATAGGAATCCTGTAAACAAATCCATAAACTCTATGTTGTTGAATTTGTAAACATTAACATGTTTCCTAGTTCGTCTAATTTTTTTTCGATTTTGGAAACATTTCAATATTCATAAATCCGACAACATAAAGTTACCAGATTTTCCTGCAGGATTTCTATTTGTTTAAACATTTAAAATATTAAAAAGAACTCAATTTTGAGTTCTTATACTTGCAAAATTAATATGACCGTTACAATTTTGCAGAAAAAAAAACAAGAACTAACAAAGTAAAAAGTATCCAAGAATTCACCCAAAAAATCATTGGTCTTTTCCAACCTATAGCTTGATTCAAATTTTCAAAAAGGAAAAAAAATTGAATGGGAAAAACCGGAAAAAATAACAGCAATACTTATTTTAAAAAACCGTTTTTGTCTCCCCCTTTTCAACTTTTTTTTTGCAATAAATCAAGTGGGAAAATATAACTAATAATCTCAATCTTTTTTGCCTCATGGTATCTCAAATTGGAAAGGACTTAAAATAAGCTTGATACTTTTATCTCCAAACGTGGATAGTTAAGTTTAAAATTGGAAACTTTGTTTTATTGTATTCTTCTCTTCTTTGTCAAAAAATCAAATTATTCGCTCTACAGCATTGCCTTGGCGTTCTCGATTGCGAGATTCCTACTCGAAACTAGGTGTCCGAAGGCTTGATTGTTGAGGCAACTGCAAACCTCTTTTTACACCTTAGCTTCCATCAACCCCGGGATTCGAACTGACGACCTTTGGATTGTTAGTCCAACTGCCTACCAGCAGCGACTCCATCGAGACAGGACCCAGAGAGACGACTCCTACACCTGGACTGAGCTAACGACCTAACCCTCTTGATTAGACCGAGGCCAACATTTACTTCCCCGTCCGACGGAAGGCGTGGTCGGACAAATCTCGTCTCGAAAAATGCCACCGGGACCGTCTGGGATCGAACCAGCCGACTGGGTGAGAGGCAACCACGCTTACCCCTACACCACGGTCCCGGAGTGTCTCTTCTTTGTAATGTTATTATTATTTTTTTCTATATATTGTATATTTTTCGAAAAACACCAGTAAAACACATATCAATCATTTTTTTAAGCTTCCGAAACCCCATTTTGGTTTATTGTAGTATTGCAAATTTTTGTCAAATTTCTCTTAAACTATGGTATAATTTTGACAAATTTCGACCATTTCATTTATGCTTAATTTAAAATCTTGAAGTTTTTTCAAACGGTCCAATATTGAGTTCACCTTTTTTTAGATACTTTTCAAACAAAACTCTGGAAATAATAAATATCTATGTTAAGGAAATTTTTAAAATCGAATGTCCTGTTGTTTTGCAATTATTAGTTTTCAAAACATCTAAGTACTGACAAAAATTTTATTTTTTTGCGAAAAAAAAAGTTTTTGCTGTGTAGTGCATTGAAATTTCATAAAAGTTCAAAAAAATGTCAGTTCAGCCCAAACATGCTCAATATGATTATCGATGCAGAAGTTGCATTTTAGATTGTTTTCAGTTGATTTGACTTCTATTATCATTAAAATTTTGATCCTTGCAAAAGTTTTGGTTATATAACATTGAAGTTTCGACCATTCTGGAGCTCTGGGCGTCTAGGACGTCGTAACGAAATTTTGGGTGAATTTTTAGTTTTTTCAGTTTTTACAATTAAAATATTTCACGAAGGAAAAACAGCGTTGAAAATCACTTTTCGTAAAGCTGGAAAATTTGCTACGTTTTCGGTTTGGTTGATCAGACTGCTGGTTGCTGAGATACAGCCTCTTTTAAAAAGTTTAAATTTTGTGAAAAGGGTCACTTTTCCTGCACATACAGAGAAATTGTCTCCAACGATATTAACCAAATTCAGTTTAAGAGCGAGTCCACAAACAGGGCATACCCCTCTGTATGGGACGTCGTTTGGACCTCACCAATCTGCCTGAAATTTTCAGGGGTTGTTTGTACATATAAAACTAGCATCTGGCCAAAATATGAGTACTCTAGGTCAACGGGAAGTGGGGCCAATCGGGACACAAAGTTTGAAGGTTCAAAACCAAACTTAGGCAAAATTCAATGTATTTTCAAAATTCAAAATTCAAATTCACTTTTACTTTTAGTGAATTTTCTGATTGTAAGTTATTGCTCGGAACATCCCTTAGATCCCAATTTCTGGTGATAATTTTATCATATTCGTGTTCCTGAGACAATTTCACAATAGAAACATGCATAAAAATGTTTATATTCGTCCATTTGAGCCTTTAAAAAAAAATAAAGTTAAAAAAAATAAGAAGCTGCTTTTTTCTTGTGTCATCTAGTATCCTTAGAAACGATCTTGATTTTCAATAAATGTGAATCGAAGATTTCATTTAACTTTTATTTTTTATAGGGCTAAAATGGATGAAAATATACATTTTTCTGCATGTTTCTATTGTGAAATTGTCTCAGGAATACGAATATGATAAAATTATAACCAGAAAATGGGATCTGAGGGGTCCCCAGAGCAAAAATTTACAATAAAAAAAATCACTAAAAGTAAAAGCGTCTATTTAATATGTTAAACTGCCTTACCCAACGCGTTCTCAGTCTCTGATGGTAGTCTCCGATGTCCCTTACAAGCTGCAGGTCGAACCGAGTTGATATCTGGATGGAACACTTTTTTATTTGAGTTTGGAAACTATGCTATTTTTTCACTAAAATGCCAACTCCCTTTAGATTTAACCAATTGGGGTGCTTCTCCCTGCATTTTGTTGCATTTCTATTTTTGAAAATAAATTGACTTTTGCCTAAGTTATAGGCCTTTTTAAGATTTTTGACGGTTTTGAACCTTCAAACTTTGCGTCCCGATTTGCCCCACTTCCCGTTGACCTAGAGTGCTCATATTTTGGCAAGATGGTAGTTTTATATGTACAAACAACCCCTGAAAATTTCAGGCAGATTGGTGAGGTCGATGCGAGAAGCGTATGCTTTGCTCGTGGACTCGCTCTTAAGCAGTTTATTGACGGCATTCATAAACTGCTTAGGGTGAAATTTAGTCTTAGGGTGAGATTGGGTCTTAGAAATTTCTGCAAAATTCTCAAAGTTGTTTGAAAAGCCGAATAGTTAACATTAAACTGATGATGTGAATCAAGTATGTGGTACAACTACGAAGACGTCGACTTACTACATTTCTATATCGGCACTTAACTGCTAAATGATTTATTGCGATAAGCTTGAATGAAGTACTTTCCACGTTACAACATTTTTCAACTATGGTTCGTTCCCTACTCAATTGATTCTTACCTCATAATTTCAATTGCCGCGCTGGTCCAAACAACGTTTTATCAGCTCTAATCCCGAAATGTTTACCCTGCGCAAAGTGCCAAGTTCAAGTTTGGCCTCCCTTATCTGTTCAAACAAAACTACACTGATTTCGTTTTTGACCGATAAACTATAGCAAACACACGCACACGACACACCAGCAAAATACTTCTCCCCTTGGGGTCCACTTTACAACTGGAGAGCGCTCTACAAAAAAATGTACTACTCTCGTTTGCTGAAAAGCATTGAAAGTTTACATGAATCATCTCATTAACTGATATCGCATAAACAACGCGACGCCCGCTACACCACATGTGATAAAATTGGACTTTTTTTAAATAATTGTAGCGTGGCCTACTAATAACAAATGGCATGGCTTACTGTTACAAATTAATGATTTAAATGATTAAAATTATTGACTTTACAATAAACTTTTGATAAACAGTACATAAAATGAAAACCGACATTTTTTTTTTTTGTAATTTTCCTACCCTTACAAACGCCCATTCCTCATTTCTCACAATGCAATTATGACAACTACTGTTCAATGTGCGCGAAATGTGGATTTATGACTCTGGAACGCTTTTCCCCCACACTCCCTCTTGGCCGTAACCGCCAATCGCCATATTTGCAACGGAAGGGTTGCGGCCTTTCGGTTGGCTTTAGGGGCGATAAAATGGAGCACCCGCCGTCGAGCAGTTTTGGACAGTTCGCTCCATAAGAAATACATTGTAGAAAAAAGCAAAAACTGCTCGAATGGAAATGCTCCATTGTCAATTGTCAATATTGGCCCCGCACGATGGTTTTTTACGCGTTCCAGCTGGTGAGCCTACTGTGTGCCAATATGTGGAGTACCGTAAACGAATGCAAGATTTGACAATTTTCTAGGAAAACGTTTAAAATTATTTGTTTTGCTTGTGTTAAGAAAATATACTTATTTTTCGAATTGAAAAAAAAATCGATTTTTTCAAAATAACTGCCATCTACCGTTCCTGTCCACTGCTGAATGAAGCAATTGTGCGCTAGCTTATGGTTACGGTATGGACAGTGGCCAATTTCCCATGTACGTAGCAAATAATTATATTGGAGTGTCGTGAAAAACGTAACCAGGAAATGTAACCACGTAATCTGCTAAACGAATGTGGCAAGATTTTTGTTTTATTGTACCAACCATTCATTATGGTTCAAATTGTGGGTGAAAAATGAAATAAAACATGATATTCATTGAATTTAAAAAAAAAATAGTTTATTTTGAAAAAAAACATCCAATCTTGTCGATTAATCCTGCAAAACACTCTTGTTGCAAGACCATTAACAATCAAGTACAAAACTAAATGCAGCAATTAACCAAGCGCCTCCACCATATCCCACGCTCAATCAAACTTAATCATTTGAAATAGTGATGAACAAAAAGTTAACCCCGCGGACAAGTTGCTATTTCTCCAGCGGTTTTTCAATTTGTCACACATTTATGAACATAATCATCATTACTCATTCTCGCCGGAACTTCAAACAGACCTAAATAACAATGCAGCTTTATTGCACCCATTTAACCAAGGTTACGATAAGGACGTTTTAGTTACTTCCTACTTAAGAAGAGGCACCCCTTTTCTAAGGGTGATGCTATATTTAAAAGAGGTGAAATTGCTCTTAAAAAATCACAGTTCAACTTTCTCCAGCAAAGAGATCGCTTGTCAAGAACAATGTCAGCGTAAGTAAACCCCATGAAAGTATACATTCAGGCGATTACTCTAAACGCCTAAACGCCTTCCCACAGCCAATTCCAGCAACAGGTCCTCGACGAGCACAACCGGCTCCGAGCGATCCACGCGGCCCCTCCGCTGAAACTCAACCAGGCCATGTGCGCCTACGCCCAGGAATGGGCCGAAGACATTGCCCGCCGGAAGACGCTGCAACACCGGACGGACAAAAAGTACGGCGAAAACATCTACGCCATCTTTGGCCGGAAAGAGGTTTCCGGCGGGGACGCGGTGGCCAGTTGGTATGCTGAAATTAAGGACTACACATTCGGCGAGAAGGATCCGGGTGGGAACTTTGGCAGGGTGGGCCACTTTACGCAGGTTGTGTGGAAGAATTGCAAGGAGCTGGGCGTCGGAATGGCCACCAACGGGGACAGCGTGTTTGTGGTGTGTAATTACGATCCGCCGGGGAATTATAAGAATCAGTATGCGGATAATGTGAGGGCGGCCAAGTGAGGAAAGAAGTGAGGTCTTTGTGTGACAACTTTTGCAATTTTATTTAATTTATAGACAAAAAATCCAGCAGAGTGATAAAAATTACGATTTTATGAATTAAAATTATTTCTCCCAACTAAAGGAAGCAAACAATATTAAAAACAAAACAATTTTCCAATGGAAATTTACCTGTAATAAACGTAAATCGGGTAGCCGAGTAGACTTTTCTTATGAATTACATCTTTTTTTTTAACCGGAATGACTTTGATAACCACTGTGTTTCGTGAAAAATGTCAGCTTGAAAGTGTGCAAATTGTGTTGATTATATTAAATATACTCAAAGTAAAGTTATTTTTATGGTTTCCTTTCAAACAATAATTAAATGACTAAGTCCGTTAACTTCCTATTAAATGTAAAAAAAAATGAAATCAAATCTACTCCAAATTAATTAGAAACAAAATCATCAAAACATTAATTTTTATTGCCATCAAAAGCAACTTCGTAGCATGAAATGTTTTTGACCTTCGAATATAGGGTAGGATAATTCGGGAATAAAGCTTCACATTTTTGTAATTCACCTTTTTAACAAGAAAATCTATTATTTTTGAAATATTTTTCAGCTTTTGAACCCAGCAAGAGGAAAACAAATTTACCAGTGTTGCCATTTTTTGAAAAAGAAACTATAAATAAACTGTAAATGGATTCGCCTCGCAAATGGTGCACTTAATTAAAATTTCTTCAAAGTATTTTTTTTAATTCAAATTTAGTTTTGCATCTTAAATTGTTTTGTTTCGACCGTATTTTCAAAATAAAATAAATCGAAAAGATGCGACACTGCCAAATATTGTTTGCCTTTGCTGAGTCATAACTCGAAAGTAATTTTTTATTTAATATCCGATTTTTGATGAAAAATTGAATTGATTCTTTTCAAACAGTTTACCATATTTTCAAACAAATATTATTTATTGTATAAAATTGTTGAGTCATAATTTAAAAATTGTATTTTTTGACCCTCTAAAACTAGAGAGCCTGGAGCTTATTAAAGAACGGTCATCTCAAACCAAAAGTACCAATCGAAGCACGAGAACTGTCAAACGGAGGTACCATTCGAGCAAAATCCTTTGTCTTATGCTCGATTGGTACATCCGTTTGACAGTTCTTGTGCTTCGATTGGTACTTTTGGTTAGAGATGACCGTTCTATAATAAGCTCCAGGCTCTCTATCTAAAACATATCAAAAACATTTGAAAGTTTTTGTTATTCCAGTTTTTCAGTGTTAACATGTGAAATTAAATTAATAATGATAAATATTTACAACATTGCCTTTCATCATATATTCCATTCTCAGGATACAGATTCTAGAATATTTAGATACCATTTTTGTATGGACAGCTTTCAGATTTGTATGGAAACTTGTATGGATAAACCAATAACGCAAAAATGTTTAAAGCAAATAAAAAAATACAAAAAAATAAAATTTAAAAAAGTCCGTGCAGTCCGTTTTTCGAATGGAACTTATTTGCACTTAAATATTTTTTTTAAGTATGAAAACGGGGTCACTTTTTAGTTTGACACCCCTTTTACATAGAGTTCACACACACTACCAAACGTTTGTTTTGATAGTGTGCGTGAGCGCCGTGTAACAGTTAGTCATTAAGAGCGAGTTCACGAGCAAAGCATACCCATTAGGGTGGGTACGTTTTTCAAAAAGTTCTCGGATCAAGTTTTAGTATGGTTCCCCTTGTAGGGCATGCCCATAGGGACTTTCATGCCAAATATCAGCTCATTTGGTTGTAAACTGGCTGCGCGCATCAGGGTTAAAGTTTACATGGGAATTTCTAGGGGAAATTGGAACTTTTTGTTCAAACACTCCTACATGTCTGGGAAAATCACGCGCCAACTTCTGGTATGGTCAGGCCTATGGGGAATGATCTGGAGAACACTTTTTCCGAAGAGAGCATATGGATTCGTTGTCCCTAGACCTGGCGCATCGGCAATCAATCCGATGTCTCCGGAATCAACGGTTTTCCTCAAAAGCATAAAATTTTCCTTAGCATGCTATGCAAGCTCGATGAACACCGCGACGCCATACGTCAGGCAGCTACATGTTCCTGAGACAATTTCACCATAGAAACATGCATAAAAATGTTTATTTTCATCCATTTTAACCATTTAAAAATAAAAGTTCAAAAAATCTTTGATTCACATTTATTGAAAATCAAGTTCGTTTCCAAGGATACTAGATGACACCAGAAAAAAGCAGCTTCCTAATTTTTTTAACTTTCATTTTTAAATGGTTAAAATGGATGAAAATAAACATTTTATACATGTTTCTATGGTGAAATTGTCTCAGGAACACGAATATGATAAAATTATCAGCAGAAAATGGGATCTAAGGGGACCCCCGAGCAAAAAAAAAATAAGAGCTATTATTTTAAGAAATAGAAGAAGGTGACATTTTTATAGATTCACAGTTTCATGCATTCAACAAAATTGTGTGTATTGTATGTTTAAACCTTTTTTTATTTACTTATAATTAAACATGATTAAGTAACATGAAAATACAAGTATGATTTCGATCTTTGGTTGTGAACTTGTTCTGTGGAATGAATAAAATACGTACAATTTAAATAACAGTAAACTTTGGTGACATCATTCATCATTTGGAGACCATTTTAACTAGAAGTAACATTTGAGGCATATTTTCCCATGAAGTTTCCGGGAGGATCATAGTTGCACACAATGTAGACGTTGTTACTAAAAAGTATACAATTGATTATTCAAACAACATTATCAAAAACATCAATAGATCTTACCCATTCTTCGCCATTCCAACGCCCAGCTCCCGTGACTCCTTCCACACGACCTGCGTAAAGTGTCCCACCTGGGAAAAGTTGCCCGGACTCGGTTGTCCAAACCGGTAGTGCTTAATCTCGTCGTACCACGACTTCACAGCATCCTCACCACCAACGACGATCTTGCCAAAGCACGCGTACAGATTCTCCCCGTACCGGTTGTTGGACCGATGCTGCATCGTGTTCCGGGCGGCCAGGTTCTGTTTGGAATTTCAAAGGGAAAGTGATTACTCATCAACACTGTCGATGGTATTAGCTCAGCCGTCTAACTATGCATGACTAAGGTCGGACGTCTGGTCTGGTGTCTGTCGGCGCAACCATGCTTATCTCCACCTGGGGGACACTCGAAAGTTAATATTCATCAAGTGGGAAAAGCACGCGTGCTTCAGGGAGTTCAAAGTACTGTTAATAACTCAACAATACTAAAAAGAGCTCGCGTCCATGTTTTGGAAAAAAAGCTATTTCAGCTGCAAGTTACATGTCCAAATGTTAATACGTATAAAAAATATCAAAAAAATATCAAAGCGATTTTAGAATCTTGAAAATGCCACAAAAGTTTCATTTCCTAACTATGTTTCAAACAAATTTCTACTAATCAAAAAAATCCTAATTGCTAAGCATGAATGAATCGTCCACTATTTCATAAGTTTCTTAGTGATACGTTAATGATTATTTTTTCTTGTTTCTTCATAAATGAAATTAAACCTAACAACCCAGAGGCGGCATTTACAAGTAAAGGAAGAAAATCATATTAACATTTACTGAATTTTTAATCACAAAGTTACACATAAACCTTATCTACCTTTTCTGAGTTGACAGACTTTAAAAAAATCATCATCATTACCAGCCATTCAATTAGAATTTAAGATAATGATTTCTGATTCACCCTATTTTAGTGCCTCACAAACAAAAGCAAGTGCTTTATTGCTACAAAAAATATTACTTCCGCTCTTCTTATCTTTTTTAGATACGGTGAAGTCGAGACAAATTATATCTAAAAATAAATGCACAATCAGAACTCTGTTTGAAATTTTAAAAATTAAAAAGCCTTCTTTCAATCCGTCAAGCGTTTCCGCCAACAAACCTTAAAAAAAGACACCACAAATTGCAGCTTGCGCAAGGTCAGTTCGTTGATACTCACGTTAGCCCATTCCTGTGCGTATCGACTGATTGCCGGATTGAGTTTCAACGGCTGGGCCGAATGTCGCGCACGTAGCCGATTGTGCTCCTCCAAAACGGTCTGCTCAAAGGATGATGACGACGACGACGACGTGGAAGTCGCCGACGGAGTGGCCTCTGCCGTTGGACAAAAGGTGGATTTCTGGGGAAGCAGCACCTGGGCAGCCGACGGCGGGGTGTTTTTGTTCCAGGTGACATTCTGGCAGTTTTGGAAGTTTTCAAAGTTCTGGAAGTTTGACGATGACGACGAGGAGAAACACGAGCTGCTGGATTGCGTGACGGTGGTCACGGTTCGCTGGCTGGAATAATTAGTTGCATACACGGTGGGGCAAAGAAAAATGTTATTAGAAAAAAATAGAAAAAAAATTAAAGATTAAGATTATATCAAAACATTTCTAGCTAAACATTGTAATAGGGCCGAAGCCGAACTGTAAACAAAGAGTCTATCCTGATCGTTCCAAATGTAAACATCAACTGACGTGAGCAGGATAGACTCTTTGTTTACAATTCGGCTTCGGTCCTTTTACATTGTTTTGCTTGATTTCTTAGGAGTGTCATAGTATCATAAACATTTTTGTTACCCTTGAAACCAATCTACTAATTTTCTCAAAGCACTTCGAATCCTACCCATCACACATAAATTTAGTTTGCAACAAAAAAAAATAATAAAAAAGCGTTTTAAAATTGATAGAATATGACATTAGCTCAAGACTTACTGTGGTACCAAATTGAAAAAAAAAAAACAATTCTAAATTAAATACTATTTCAAAACAATCAATACGCAATGGGTTTCCTATGTCGTAGGACCTTTTGAAAAAGTTAGCGAGAATTGTCAACAGTCAATTTGCGGACATTGAATTTATAGCAAAAATAAGCATTTTTTATTAAGCGAATCCACGTCAAACCAGTAGGATCCAGATCAAAGATGCTTTTCGATTTGGCTCAAATTTGATGATTTCAAAGAATAAATATCGGAAATCAATACATTGAATATAAAGCACCATGCGTCTCCAACAATATGTACTGGAAACTAATTTCGATGGAGAAGCATGGAACTTCGAATTCGATTGATTTGCCGAAATCCGATAATTTTGTTCCAAAGGATAATATCTCAGGATTCTGTTAGGCCGTTACAATTTTTTTTAAGTTTATGACCCTCGACTCTGAACAAAATCGAGGCCCCCCCCCCCCACCAAAAAAAGGGCAAAAAGGGGGGCAAAAAATATAAAAAAGCAGAAAAATTTAAATTACGAGCCATGGTTTCAACATTTTAATGAAGAAAGTGTTTTAAAATGCATTATACACCTGTCCATTTGTTTTGCCATCATTACACCCAAAGGAAAATATATCTCAAAATCTGCAACAGTGGATTTGCTGAAGAAATTTTCCCACTAAAATAGACATAACTTAACTGAAAATGGATAAAATTTCATACTTTATTCTACAAAATTGTTCTTCATTTTGTTTGCAACAATGCTACAACATTAGTTTTTGAATTCAGACATGAAAGTTGATTTACCAGAGTGAATTGAAAATATTTGTTTTAAATAACACTATTTTTCACCTCCTGATGACGCTGGGACTCAAGAAATGGACCGATTTAAGGTGTACTATGTCAGGATTATATTTTGGGAACTAAGAATTGATATCTTGATGACAATTTACTTCATTGTCCAGAGTTAGACCGAGATTTTCGCCATATTTTTGAGGTTTTAGGTGATATATTATGTTTTTTAACTTCAAGTCGAGATAAAATCAGTTTTCACCGACAGAATATTTTGGGAATCGATTTTTCTGACTCAGAATAGTCCCCCCAATAACCTCCAGAAGGAATTTCCGAGGTGCATGCAAGTTGCATAATAATCCCCTTCTTACCCACCGTGCGTTAATGATTTCTTTAAATTTTTCGAATTATTGCGTAAAACATTCTGAAAATCATAGACATTTTTCAGCTGTTAGCTCTTTGGTCTCGAGAGCATCAACTGAACAAAGTTTTAACTTGATGCCGTTCCAAAGATATTTTTTTTTTTGAAAAATGTGGCTTTTTTAATTAAAAAGTGTCATTTTTCAGATTATCCTATTATGGATAGGAACCTAATCACTAACAAAAAATACAGGTCAAACTATTTTGTCCAAATTAAAGCCAAATCGGATCATTTATTTATAGTAGAGCGTCTATAAATAAAGTTACTTCAAAGGTAAAAAAATCGCTGAGAAATGATGATTGACCAATTTTTTTCTACCATTTCCGAACCCGACAGAAATTTAGACACTGTGACCAATAGGATCCTGCTATAACCAGTACTCTTTTTATGAAATGTATAGGAAATTTTGTGTTTTTTTACGTAGGGATTAGGGTGGTTCAAATCTGGTCTTACTCGGGACTACCCATTCTGAAACAGCTGCTTTTCTGCATATCTGTTGAAGATTTTTCCCATGCAAACCTCATCGGCTTAGGGTTCTCGTGGTCAGATTGAGCTCAAATTTGTAATTTAATTTAGTGATGGGTCAAGCTTCAATTTTCGGGGGTAAGCCCCGAGGGAGCCCGGTTTTGGACCACCCTAATGGAGATACCAGCCTAGAAGAAGATTGAGGATCGATGCTCTAGAATTCTAGAAGGACAGAAAGTGTAACATGTCTTGCTGCGGAATCGCAACAAAAAAAAATGAAAATGTTGATTTAATACCTAGCAAAAAACGGCAAAAATGATGAGAATTGGTCAAACAGCTTAGAGTAATTAAAATGGGTATATTTCCCCTGGATGCTATTTCAATCGACAAAGTTAAAATTTAAAATTTGTTTTGAAATTTTTTCAGCATTTGAGCGTGGACGCTTTTTTCAAATTTATAATACCCCGTTGCATAACCATTAGAGTGACAAGAAAAAATGAAATTTTTAGAAAATCTTAAGGGATACCTCTAGGTTTATGTAAAAATAAGAAACTGTGCATATTTTGAGCCAAATCGGTTAATGTGAAAAAGTCGCTTTTTATCGTTGAAGTTTATATGGGAAAAAACGAAAAAATGTTTGCACAGAAAAAACTTATGGTAATATTCATTAGGAAATAATGACAGATTTTGTGTCAAAAAAGATGTATAATATTACTTCAGGAACTGGTGAATTTTCATCAGTTTCTGATAAATTTTCATCAAGTTCGCATTTTTAACACATTTTTTAAGTAATATTACTCAAAAAAGAGGTACATTTCAACCAACCAAATTTTCAGAATTAAACTTTTTTTTCTGTGTTGGGAAAAACAAAAAATTAAATATTCCACCAAAAGGTGGCGTTAAATGTGTCGGATCATTGTCATTTTGAGTAATATTTTATGATAACAACTTTGTCGAAGACCGCAAAACGATCCGAGTTAACCCTAACGAGTTATTTAAAGAAGACGTTGTTTATGAAAACATTTTCTATCACCAGCTTTAACAATGTATAACGACCCTTAAACGATTTCGCTCAAAATTTCCACGGTTACTTATTTTTGCCTAAGGAATCGAATGAGGGGATATCCCTCAGGTCAATTTTTTATTGTCACCCTGATAACCATTATTTTTTGTGATGCGATGGATACGCATGGTACAAAATGTGAAATATTTTTTGTTTTATTCGTTATACTGCCGTTCTACGCATAATTGTCCCATGTCATTTTTGGTCGATTCTGACTTTTTGTCATTTTTAGGTTTAGTTTGACGTTTACTTTTCGAAAAACACATAAAATCTAGTACTTTGTTCAGAAAATCATTGAAAACAACACCAAGTCTGTTTGTCCCATCGTTGCACTTCTACGCATAATTGTCCCACCAAGTATTTTCTTTCACGAAATTATCAGTTTTACGAATTATTGTGCCTTGTTTACCTATTGTATAGCAAGAGGATTACAAATAAGAGTGATAAACTGCAAAATGGCATGACTAGGGACTTATGGGGTGAATAGGGACCCACGGGACAATTATGCGTAGAAACACAAAAAATGGACGAAATATTTCAATCGCGTTTTTCTCAGTTGCACTTTTTCGAACATGGGACAATTATGCGTAGAACGGCAGTATACGCATCTTTCGAAAAAAAAAATCGCAAAAATTTGCTGATTTCTTCTCCGCAACAGTGTGCACACTACCGTGATCTCAATTCGAGCCGCGAGAATTAGGTCATTGTTCTACGCGAGAGAATTTAACTTTTTATTTTAATTAAAGCGTTCGCTCCGGTTGTGATAACTATTCTCGATTCTTTTTTTACGACCTACCCGCCACATCCTTGCTTGTAGACGGTCACTTTCCTCGTGAACGACATTACGAACTAAACTCGGGGACGGGGAGGAAGCTGGAGGCCTGGCCGCTTTGATGTTTGTTCCGTTATTATTGTTATTATTTGCAACACTCGCTGAATAACTGCAGTCACACTTTATAAACTCACACGACCCGCCACTACAACCGCTAGTGAAGATGATTAAATTAACGAACAAAACGCGATAAACGCTAGGGGAATAAGGAAGGACGAGCGCGCGCGATGTGATCCAGCCAAGTGGCAACCGTCGAATGAGTTGATGATGCACTGGGACAGAATATTTTATACATCATACATTACATTCGATGGGAATGTCTCTGTTGCGTGTTTTGTCAACAAAGTGGTTCGGCGCAAAAATGTTGCTGATAAGGAGAGTTGGCAACTTCTTGGAAATTTAAACGGAAATCGATTTTATTGATCTTGTTATCAGGTAATTTCTACGTTATCATAAAAGATATTTTTCGATACATGTGATTCATAAAATATAAAATTCAGTTCAGACTCGATCATCCGAAGTCCCCGGAAACATTTAACTTCGGATAAACAAATCACGACAAAAAGGCAATTTTATGTTTTGGATTGTTAAGCTGAACTAATACTCCAATCATGCTCTAAAGCAGCGATTCTCAATCTTCTAGGCTGGAACCCCCTGCCGTGTAAATCAGTCGCTTTGCGCCAATCGGGTGCTTAACCAATCGCTTTAAAATTTTGGGAGGTTGTTTTGGACCACAGAGAGAACCAAAAAATATGTTGCTGGTATGGGGCCATCCATAAACCACGTGGACACCTAAGGGGGCGAACAATTGCCCACGCTCCATACAAAAAAGATTTGTTTTGCTTGGAAATTTTCCTAGATGGGGGGGGGGTCAGAGATTTAAAAAAAATCCACTTGTTTTATGGACGCTCCCTATCGATCGATTCCACCCTACAGTTCAATAATTCCGATGTCACCCTATTAGTTCAAGTTTAATATTAAATATTGAAACTACAATCCAGAATTTTAACACTTCATTTAAAAAACAGTTGTTGGAAAATGCATTACACTAGAGTCATTTTTTTAATAGGTCCTAAAAACATAAGGGAGCAGTTCTCTACGGAATCGGTCCTTTTTCTTTAATTTTAATTTCTGTATTTTTTAATCCGGCTGAAACTTTTTTGGTGCCTTCGGTATGTCCAAAGAAGCCAATTTGCATAATTAGTTTGTCCATATAATTTTCCATACAAATTTGGCAGCTTTCCATACAAAAATGATATGTGAAAATTCAAAAATCTGTATCTTTTGAAGGAATTTTTTGATCGATTTGGTGTCTTCGGTAAAGTTGTAGGTATGGATATGGACTACACTGAAAAAAAAATGATACACGTTAAAAAAAATTTGGTGATTTTTAATTAAACTTTTTGTCACTTAAACTTGATTTGCAAAAAAAAATACTATTTTTTTATATATATATATATGTTTAAGAGGACTTAAAATGCCAACTTTTCACAAATTTCCAGAATGGGCAAAAAATCTTTGACCGAGTTATGATTTTTTTAAACAATACAGATTTTTTCAAAAAATCGAATATTGGTCGCAAACATTTTTCAACTTCATTTTTCGATGTAAAATCGAATTTGCAATCAAAAAGTACTGTAGTGAATTTTTGATAAAGTGCACCGTTTTCAAGTTATAACCATTTTTAAGTAACTTTTTTGAAAATAGTCGCAGTTTTTCATTTTTTAATTAGTGCCCATGTTTGCCCACCTTTGAAAAAAATAATTTTGAAAAGCTGCGAAAATTCTCTATATTTTGCTTTATTGAACTTTGTTGATACGACCCATAGATGCTGAGATATTGCCATGCAAAGGTTCAGGAAAATTGATGTTTTCTAAGTCTCACCCAAACAACCCACCATTTTCGAACGTCGGTATCTCAGCAACTATAGGTCCGATTTACAATGTTAAAACATGAAAAAATCGTGAAATTTTCTGATATTTTCGAAAAAAATATTTTCAAAAATTTAAAATCAAGACTAACATTTTAAACGGGCCAAACATTCAATATTACGCCCATTTTAAATGTTAGCCTTGATTTAAATTTTTGAAAATATTGTATTCGTGAAGATCGGAAAATTTTACGAATGTTTCATGTTTTAACATTACAGGGTTGTTACGGGAGAGTCGAAAAAAAATCCGCGCCAAATTCGCGCCGACCTAAAATCCGAAGCCGCGCAAAATCCACGCCATATAAAAGAATATCGCGACCAACATTTTAAGAAATTTTATTTTTTAATGAAGAAAAACTAATTCAGAAAGTATTTGATTTAAAAAAACTCGTTTCATGTTTAAAGGCTACAAAAGAATGAAAGCAATTAATCTATTTAAAAAAAAATCCTCAAGAGACGGTCATGGCAAGGGTCATGAAAAAACAATCTTCAAAATAGAAAATACAATATTTAAAAACCAAAAATTCACTTCAAAAATATAACCTCAAAATTAAATCAAAATCTAAAATTATAATATGATAAAATTTTAAATTTCGAAAGTCTAAATATTCAAAATCTAAGTATTTTTATACAGTTTGTAATCCAAAATCCTTGCTAAAATTTCACTCCGAAAGAAATTTAACTTCCGATATTTAAAATAATGTCTTCTCATAATTTCTAAATCTCTTACATAAAATAGGACTTCAAAAATTGTAGGATTCAAGAATTTAAGAACTAAGAATTTAGAAATAAAAACATTTAAGAATTTTAGAATTTTAGAATTTTAGGATTATAGAATTTTAGAATTTAGGATTTTAGAATTTATAAGCTTAAGGATACTAAAATCATTTTAGATTTGAGAATTTTTTTTCTATATTGTTTTTAAATTTTGACTTTTTTATTTTGATCTTTTTTAAATCTTCAAATTTTCGATTACCCAAATTTTTGGTATTTTGAATTTCAGGTTGTTAAAATCTTGAATTTCGAAATTTAAGATATTTTTATGTTACGATTTTAGAAATTTCGAAAAAAAATTAATATGTATTTTGATTTTTTTTTTTTTGTTATTATAAAAACTATTAAAAGAATTATTTTTTTTCGATTTTTTGAATTGCTGAAGCTTTGAATTTGGAATGTTCTGATCTTTTCAATTTCGCCAAGAATGTTTAAATTTAGAAATAAAATATTTCTACCGATTAAAATCCATTCAAAAATTCGAGAGTGGAGGCCAGCTTCTGTTACGTCCAATCAAGCTCATATTTGGCGCCCACCAGAACAAGCCCCAATAATAGTTTTTGCTACACATTCTAATGTCTATATCTTCGGGAAAAGTTTGTAATATTTGATTTACAAAATTAAAAATTGAAAAAAAAAGAAAATACAAACAAACATTTTCAAAATTGCCATCCGCGCGAAATCCGCGCCTGAGCAAAATTAGCCAGCAAATCCGCGCCATCCGCGCGATCCGCGCCGTCCGTAACAACCCTGAACATTGTAAATCGGATTTATAGTTGCTGAGATATCGACATTAGAAAATGGTGGGTTGTTCGGTTCAGACTTAGAAAACATCAATTTTCCTGTTTTTTAACCTTTGCATGGCAATATCTCAGCAACTATGGGTCGTATCAACAAAGTTCAATAAAGCAAAATATAGAGAATTTTCTCAGCTTTTCAAAAATATTTTTTTCAATGGTGGGCAAACATGGGCACTAATTTAAAAAAAATGAAAAACTGCGACTATTTTCAAAAAAGTTACCTAAAAAGGGTTATAACTTGAAAACGGTGCACTTTATCAAAATTTCACTAAAGTACTTTTTGATTGCAAATTCGATTTTACACCGAAAAATGAAGTTGAAAAATTTTGGCGACCAATGTTCGATTTTGTGACAAAATCTGTATTGATTCAAAAAATCATAACACGGTCAAAGATTTTTTGCCCATTCTGGAAATTTCTGAAAAGTTGGCATTTTATGTCCTCTAAAACATACCTAAAACTTTGCCGAAGACACCAAATCGATCAAAAAATTCCTTCAAAAGATACAATTTTTTGAATTTTCATACATCATTTTTACATGGACAGCTGCGAAATTTGTATGGAAAATTATATGGACAAACTAATGATGCAAAATGGCTTCTTTGGGCATACCGAAGGCACCAAAAAAGTTTCAGTCGGACTAAAAAATACAAAAAAAAATCGAATGACCGAAATCCTAGCGAACTGCTCATATTGTAAACGCATTATGACATTTGAAATCATATTTTTTGTTGAATTATTTTGAATTTTTAATTGCTTATAATTTATATTTTTTTCATTTTTTTTTATTATTTATAAATTTTTTAATTTGAGTTATACATTTCTGAATTTTTAAGTATTTGCATGAATATTTCAAGCTTTTTTTTATTGATTTTTTCTCCAAGAACTACACGCATGATTTAATCGTGATGCTATTTGAAATGTTGACGTCGATTTGCCATTTTCGATCAGCATCACGATTCCAGGTAATTAAAACGCCAATTTGTTATGCTCGACCAAAAATTTACTTTAAATAATATTTAACTCACTTTACACAAACACTTATCAACTAGCACCAGTCTTCTTTTTCCGTCCCGCCGCTGCAGTGGAACCGCTGTTATTTTGGGCGGATCGGAACGCAATGCACCGTTTATCCAGAAAGGCAATCATTTCCTGGTAAATATAAAGGAATGATTAAATCTTAATATTAACTAAGAAATTAATCAAACTCACGTTGCTATCGTACCGCAGTCCAATCTCCTTCAGGTGACCAACGATCGCGTCCAGGTCGAGCGGTTCGTACCGGAGGATCCGCTGCCGAAGGGTCGAGTTCGCCTTAACCATGTTGTAGAAGGCAATGTGCAGCGGGACCGAACACCAAAAGGTCTAAGTTTGAAAAAACCAAATTAATATTTTTTTTTTATTTCTACTGTTGAAACAATCCAACCTTCTTGCGGGGCTTCACCGCCAGCACGTACGGCTCATCGTCCATAATCTCCGGAACAAAGGCATCCCTCCGTTCCACCAACAACGGACCTTCTCCGATGACCGCCACCGGCGGCGTTGTTGTTTTCTTCAATTCTTCCCGTTCGTTGACCTGCGACGATGAGTTCACCGCTCGGGGCAATTCCTCCTCTATTGTTTCGTCGTCCTCAACCAGCTCCACCAGCGGATTCAGCTGATCGTAGATGTGGTTCAACATCTTGACGGCCTTCGCCCGGCTCAGCTGCTTCAGCCCGTACTTGAACAGCTCGCGTTCCAGCATCGGAGAACTCAGCGCATCGTAATCCGGTCGCGGATCGACGTTGTCCAGGCGAATTTCACACTGCACCGACGTCGGCGCCGGTTCCTCCATAACCGCCTTGAACCGATCCTGAAACGGTGCCTTCGCTGGCCGAGCAAGCAAGGCCGAGTCGGATTTAGTACGGTGGATTTTGGGGTCCTTTTGACGGGTTTCCTGCTCGAGCTGGGTGCACGTTTGCTTGGCCTGGTTCAGGATCTTTTCGATCTCGCTGTCCAGCTGGTCTGACGAGATAACTGGTTGAGTTGCGGCGGGAGGATCCTCAGGGACGACTTCTTCAACCGCCTGCTCGGACGCGGATTCATCTGAAAAGTCCGGAACTTCGTAGTGCTCGATAAAGTCGTCGAGTTTATTATCACAGCTGGGACGACTGACTGTAGGCACCGGCGGCAGGTTGAACTTTTCAATAAGACCGTCCAGAAAAGCGAGCGTGTTGTCCGCTTTGTGAAAGCTGGAACCGCCGTCCGATTGACGCTTGTTGAAACTTTCCAGATCAAAATACTGCTTCGTCGCGTTTGGATCTTCCCCGGGGACATCTTCTTGCGGTAATTCCGGAGACGCATTGTAGCCCAACGTATAGTCCCGTCGAATCGAGTAGTTGACTTCTTCGTCCGAAATGACCAGCACTTCGTCCTCGTCACCCGTCGATTGATCCTCAGCTTCATCCTCCTCAACCTCAACCTCGATCGTCTCCACATCCCCTTTCTCGATCTCGCTCAACCGACTCTGCAGGGCCAGCGCGTGAAACGACAGATCCTTGGCCGGAGCGGGAAAAAGTCTCGGTTCCTTCTCGCCCCGCTCACCAACATTGGACGGTTCCGTCGAGGAGCGTCGTTTTAGTTGGTGGAATCGATCGACGGAATTGCTATCGCCGGAACTCAGTGTGATCACCGTGGAAAAGTCATCGTGCGGCACGGCGACATCGTCTTCTTCTCGCATGGCTTCGGCGATGGACTCGAGCGGGTTAGGGTCGACGGCAGCAGGTTTGGAAGAGGTGGACATCTTCACTGGCGAAGAAAGAGAGTTGGTGAGAAAAAAAAGACATTGTTCTTAAGACTGGACTTTTAATGGGCACGTGGGTAGTGACCATAACCTCAAAATGTGGTTATTTTTGTTTTGCTTTGTATTTTTCCGTTTGAAATTTAAAAAAACCTTTTCGATGCAAACTAGACCTCATTAAAAAAAAAAGAAAAGCAAAATCTTACATCTTTAAATAAAACCGATTTGGCCATTTTGGTCATTTCGACCGTTCGGTCATTTTGATCGATTTGGCCATTTTGGTCAATTTGACCGAGTTGGCCATTTTAGTAATTTTGACCATTATGGAAATTTTGACCATTTTGGACATTCTGACCGATTTGGCCATTTTGGGCAATTTGGTCATTTTGACCATTTCAGTCAGTCATTTTGACAATTTCGGTAATTTTGACCGATTTTGCCATTTTGGTCATTTTGACCATTTCGGTCATTTTTACCGATTCGGTCATTTTGACCGATTTGGCCATTTTGGCAAATTTGATCATTTCGGTATTTTGACCGATTTGGCCATTTAAGTCATTTTGGCCATTTTGGTCAATTTGATAGATTTGGCCATTTTGGTCATTTTGACCATTTCGGTAATTTTGATCGATTTGGCCATTTTAGGCAATTTGGTAATTTTGACCATTTTGGTAATTTTGACCATTCAGTCATTTTGATCGATTTGGCCATTTTGGGCAATTTGATCATTTTAGTCACTTTGACCATTTCGGTAATTTTGACCGATTTGACCATTTTGGTCAATTTGATCATTTTGACCATTTTGGTCATTTTTGTCATTTTGACCGATTTGGCCATTTTAGGCAATTTGGTCATTTTGACCATTTTGGTAATTTTGACCATTTAGTCATTTTGACCGATTTGGCCATTTTGGTCATTCTAACCGATTTGACCATTTCTGTCATTTTAACCGATTTGATCAATTTGATCGATTTGGCCATTTTGGTCATTTCGGTCATTTTGACCATTTCGGAAATTTTGACCGATTTGACCATTTTGGTCAATTTGGTCATTTTGACCGAAATGGGTCATTTTGACCCATTTCGACATTTTGGCAAATTCGACCATTTCGGTATTTTGACCGATTTGGCCATTTTGGTCATTTTGACCATTTCGGTCATTTTGACCGATTTGGTCATTTTGACCGATTTAGCCATTTTGACCATTTTGACCGATTTAGCCATTTTGGGCAATTTGGTCAAATTGACCGATTTGGCCATTTTGACCATTTCGGTCATTTTGACCGTTCGGTCATTTTTGGTAATTCTGACCGATTTGACCATTTCGGTCAATTTGACCGAGTTGGCCATTTTGGTAACTTTGACCATTTTGGTAATTTTGACCATTTTGGTCATTCTGACCGATTTGGCCATTTTGGTCATTTTGACCATTTCGGTCATTTTGACCGTTCGGTCATTTTGACCGATTTGGCCATTTTGGTCATTTTGGTCATTCTGACCGATTTGACCATTTCGGTCATTTTGACCGATTTGATCATTTTAGTCAATTTTAGCATTTTGGTAATTTTAGCATTTTGGTAATTTTGACCATTTTGGTAATTTTGACCATTTTGATCATTCTGACCGATTTGACCATTTCGGTCATTTTGACCGATTTGATCATTTTGGTCAATTTGACCGATTTGACCATTTTGGTCATTCTAACCGATTTGACCATTTCTGTCATTTTAACCGATTTGATCAATTTGACCGATTTGGCCATTTTGGTCATTTTGGTCATTCTGACCGATTTGACCATTTCTGTCATTTTAACCGATTTGATCAATTTGACCGATTTGACCATTTCGGTCATTTTGACCGATTTGACCATTTAGTCATTTTGACCGATTTGGCCATTTTGGTCATTCTAACCGATTTGACCATTTCTGTCATTTTAACCGATTTGATCAATTTGACCGATTTGGCCATTTTGGTCATTTTGGTCATTCTGACCGATTTGACCATTTCGGTCATTTTGACCGATTTGATCATTTTAGTCAATTTGAGCATTTTGGTAATTTTGACCATTTTGGTAATTTTGACCATTTTGATCATTCTGACCGATTTGACCATTTCGGTCATTTTGACCGATTTGATCATTTTGGTCAATTTGACCGATTTGACCATTTTGGTCATTCTAACCGATTTGACCATTTCTGTCATTTTAACCGATTTGATCAATTTGACCGATTTGGCCATTTTGGTCATTTTGGTCATTCTGACCGATTTGACCATTTCGGTCATTTTGACCGATTTGATCATTTTGGTCAATTTGACCGATTTGACCATTTTGGTCATTCTAACCGATTTGACCATTTCTGTCATTTTAACCGATTTGATCAATTTGACCGATTTGACCATTTCGGTCATTTTGACCGATTTGACCATTTAGTCATTTTGACCGATTTGGCCATTTTGGTCATTCTAACCGATTTGACCATTTCTGTCATTTTAACCGATTTGATCAATTTGACCGATTTGGCCATTTTGGTCATTTTGGTCATTCTGACCGATTTGACCATTTCGGTCATTTTGACCGATTTGATCATTTTAGTCAATTTGAGCATTTTGGTAATTTTGACCATTTTGGTAATTTTGACCATTTTGATCATTCTGACCGATTTGACCATTTCGGTCATTTTGACCGATTTGATCATTTTGGTCAATTTGACCGAGTTGGCCATTTTGGTAACTTTGACCATTTTGGTAATTTTGACCATTTTGGTCATTCTGACCGATTTGGCCATTTTGGTCATTTTGACCATTTCGGTCATTTTGACCGTTCGGTTATTTTGACCGATTTGGCAATTTTGGTCATTCTGACCGATTTGACCATTTCGGTCATTTTGACCGATTTGATCATTTTAGTCAATTTGAGCATTTTGGTAATTTTGACCATTTTGGTAATTTTGACCATTTTGATCATTCTGACCGATTTGACCATTTCGGTCATTTTGACCGATTTGATCATTTTGGTCAATTTGACCGATTTGACCATTTTGGTCATTCTAACCGATTTGACCATTTCTGTCATTTTAACCGATTTGATCAATTTGACCGATTTGGCCATTTTGGTCATTTTGGTCATTCTGACCGATTTGACCATTTCGGTCATTTTGACCGATTTGATCATTTTGGTCAATTTGACCGATTTGACCATTTTGGTCATTCTAACCGATTTGACCATTTCTGTCATTTTAACCGATTTGATCAATTTGACCGATTTGACCATTTCGGTCATTTTGACCGATTTGACCATTTGGCCATTTTGGTCATTCTAACCGATTTGACCATTTCTGTCATTTTAACCGATTTGATCAATTTGACCGATTTGGCCATTTTGGTCATTTTGGTCATTCTGACCGATTTGACCATTTCGGTCATTTTGACCGATTTGATCATTTTAGTCAATTTGAGCATTTTGGTAATTTTGACCATTTTGGTAATTTTGACCATTTTGATCATTCTGACCGATTTGACCATTTCGGTCATTTTGACCGATTTGACCATTTCGGTCAATTTGACCGAGTTGGCCATTTTGGTAACTTTGACCATTTTGGTAATTTTGACCATTTTGGTCATTCTGACCGATTTGGCCATTTTGGTCATTTTGACCATTTCGGTCATTTTGACCGTTCGGTTATTTTGACCGATTTGGCAATTTTGGTCATTCTGACCGATTTGACCATTTCGGTCATTTTGACCGATTTGATCATTTTAGTCAATTTGAGCATTTTGGTAATTTTGACCATTTTGGTAATTTTGACCATTTTGATCATTCTGACCGATTTGACCATTTCGGTCATTTTGACCGATTTGATCATTTTGGTCAATTTGACCGATTTGACCATTTTGGTCAATTTGATCATTTGGACCATTTTGGTCATTTTGACCATGTTGGTCATTTTGACCATTCTGACCGATTTGGTCATTCTGACCGATTTGGCCATTTTGGTTAATTCGACCATTTCGGTATTTTGACCGATTTGGCCAAGATTTGGCCATTTTGGTCATTTTAGTCATTTTGACCATTTCGGTCATTTTGACCGATTTGGCCATTTTGATCATTTCGGTCATTTTGACCATTTCGGTCAGTTTGACCGATTTGATGAATTTGACTGATTGGGCCAATTCCGTCATTTTGACCGACATGAAATTTGAAAAATATTTGCAACGGCCTTAATGCAAAAAAAAAAAATTGCGAGACAACATTTTTTGATGGATCAACTATGGTCCCATTGGAACGAGCTGTCAAGTAGGACCGCGGGATTAATTTTTCAAAATTGATTTTAAAATCCATTTTAAACTCGTACAAAGGGTCATAGTACTCAGAAAAATAAGCTTTATCGCTGTAAACAATAATATCAGCAATCTAAGCTTCATTTTAGGACCCAATTTGACCGATTTGGCCATTTTGGTAAATTTTACCATTTCGGTATTTTTACTGATTTGGCTATTTTGGTCATTCTGACCATTTCGGTCATTTTGACCGATTTGGCCATTTTGGTCATTTTTGTTATTTAAGTCTTTTTGGTGTTTTGGTCAATTTTGAAAATGTACGCAATTTTTACAATTTTGGCAATTTTGATAAGTTTGACGACGCAACAAATTTGGAAATTTTTGACAATTTTGATAACTTTTTAATTTTTTTACAATTAAGACAGTTTTTAAATTTTGAAAAATCTAACATTTTTGACTTTACGTACCAATTTTTCAACTTTGTACAATTTTGTCAATTTTGACATTTTGTAAACTTTGAAAATTCTGATAATTTTGTCAGTTTTGACAAATTCAACAATTCTGATAATTTTGACATTTTTTTTTCAATTTGTCAAAGTTGTCTTTTATTTTAATTTTGGCAATTTTCACAAATTTTATAATTTTATATTTTTGTCATTTTTGTCAATGATGACATTTTTGACAGTTTTTACGATTTCAATAATGTTGACAATTTTGACAAATTTGGCAATTTTTAATTTTGGCAATTTTGAAAATTCAGACATATTTTAAAATGTTGACAAATTTATCAATTTTATTTTTTTACAATTTTGACATGTTTGACAAACATTGGAAATTCTGTCAATTTTTCAAAACAAAGATTTCAAAATATTCCGGAATAAATAAATCTTCAAAAATATATTTGAAATTCGTTTTTATTATATTGATTTTATAGCACATATTTAGATCTTTCAATATTTTTAATAGTTCAAGTGACCTCCATTTCCTGAAAAATCCACCAAACTTCCTGAAATCCCAACCACACTAATTACCTTCATCACTGGAGTACATGTCGCAGTCCACGATCGGTTCGGACACGTCCGCCGGATCAAAATCCTCAAACATGTTGTCCGAACTGGTGCACAAAGCCTCCTCCTCCGGTGGCGGTGGCACCGACGTCGAAGGCAACACCTGCTCAACTTTTTCGTCAGCGGCCACTTCCTCCGGCGCGGTCAGAAACACTCCTTCCTCTTCACCCTCTTCCGAATCGAACAGCTCCGGCGAACTCGCAGACGGTTGAGCAAACACTGGAAGCGGTGTCGTGGAAGCGAAACGACCATCACTTCATCGTCGTCCGAAGTCTCTTTCTCGGTGAGAGGCGCTGCTTCCGGTATCACTTCCGCTTCAGCCTCGATAGTTTCTGGAACTTCCTCGGAAATGACCATAACTTTGTCGTCTTCCGGTTCCACTTCAGCTTTACTCGACCGTTTCCGGAATCGAAAGTCGCAATTCGTC
This sequence comes from Culex quinquefasciatus, assembly GCF_015732765.1. Classification (NCBI taxonomy): domain Eukaryota; kingdom Metazoa; phylum Arthropoda; class Insecta; order Diptera; family Culicidae; genus Culex; species Culex quinquefasciatus. The sequence goes on from NC_051863.1 coordinate 197,448,136, forward strand.
GTTGTTCGCAACGCGAACCGGAAGTGGAACTTCATTTTTATACTTTTCTCGATACTCGTCTGGGACGGTGTCCATATCCAGCAGGGCATCTTCTGGATCTTGAAGTACTTCTGACAGGTTCGGATCGGGCACTTCCGGTGGCGCTGGAGGTTCGACTTCCGGAACGGTTCGTGTCCGCTCTGGGGTGCGTTCTCGACCCGGAATCGCGTGCCAATCTTTCAACAGGCAGCCGGCCTTGGCCGGGTGCGGTTCCATCAGCCCTTCGACGAAGTATTCCGGAATGGCGCCTTCGCCAAGGCTCGGATTTTCGTTCATCCAGAATACGTCACTGCCGTATGTTCGAGCGTCCAGCTGGACGACTCCGGAGTCTTTTAGTACCACGTGAAGATCTTCCCGGAGCAGTCGTTCCGCGCCACGCTCCATGAATGCCACAATGTCCTCCGGAGTCCGCCGGATCAGCATCGTCTTCCGTCGCGTCTTTCCTCTCCGACCGGTTTTCGGTCCCGGAGGCGTCCCAAACAGGGCGTTCAAATCTTGGTCCGCGTAGTTGCCCTTGCACTTGAACCCGTACTGCTCCAGCGTGATTCGGATGCCCTGGAGGCGGCGTTCCTGCAGCGTCGATTCGCTGGCACTGCTGCCGACCTCGGGTTGTTGCGAATCGCTGATGTCTTCGGCGACGCCGTGCTGCTCGGACAGTGACCGGGACATGGCGATGGCTAGCTGCAGCTGTTCCGGGTCCATCTGTTCCGCGCGGGAGTGTTCCACCATGAGTTCGTTGAGCAGCAGTTCGTCATTGTCCTGATACTTTTGGAACGCCTTCCGGATGTCCTGGGAGGATTTGCGGGGGGCGCGAGGCTTCCTCGTTGTAACCTTTCGTTGCACTTTTGTTTTCGCCTTTGGCGCAGTTGACTCTTTCTTGACCGGTTCAAAGTCATCTTCGGAGACTTTGAAGAATTTACTGATCATTCCGGAACCGCCTTCGGGAGGTTTCCGCGGCAGTTTTGGCAACCGAAGGATTGGTGAGTCGGGAGACTTTTCACGCGAATCTAGCCGAGTGCGCTTGAGCAACATCTCGTCCGGTTCCGGTTCGCTGTCGACGAGATCGATCACTTCCGGTAGCGGGGCGGGAGGTTCTTTTGGACTTTCCCTAGAAATGAAAATCAATCTCTTAGTTTTAAAACACTTTTTTATTCGTAACAACAAGACTAGCGCAAGTAAGTAATATGTATCTAATGCAAATTACCCATGTTCCTGTGACACTTCCGGCTTGCTGGCACCGGAAGTGGAAGGTTTAAACAGTCTCAGCTTGGCGTACTTGACCTTCCCACTGGCGGCCATCGTTACTTCTCGCTGCGATCGATCCGTTCCTCTTCGAGCAACTTCCGGATGGTGTCCCTCGCTTTGGCGCCACCAAGCTGAATCGCATCAAGTTCCGGCGATCAATTTCCTCCTCGGTTTGCTCGTAAAAATCTCGTTTCATGCGCTGCTTCAACTCGTCCCCGCCGATGTACCGGTAGATCGAGCTGAAAGGTGACAACCCTTATTCAAAATGACCATAAAATTAACAACGACAACAAACTCACTAATAAACGGCAAAGGTGGCCGAACCGATGGCCAGAACCGCCCAAGCGAACCGGTTGCGCGTACTGCTGATGACCGTGCCTTGCGTTCGACGTGGCTTCCACTTGCTCGTGTCGACTCCGCCCATTCCCGAAAGCACTCCGACGCGCGCGACGATCCCGACCGCGACCTTTGAACCTGGTTCACAACACAAACCGATAATAACAACGGTACAATCCGGAACACGACCGGCGCGCGACAAGAAATTACGTGATCGCGGCACAATCAACAATCAAAACAAATCGCTGTCAAAAAGCACGGTTGCCAGGTTGTCACATTAATTTCTGTATTTCTAAGGATCAAAATCTGTAGGAACAAGGGTAGAAGGAACAAAAATCTGTATAAGAAATTCATCAAAAAAGATTCAAATCTTTTATAAATTTTAAGAATCCCGTCTAAAAATGAACCAGGCTAAATCTTTGCGGAAATCTCTTGTGTAAAGTACGGAGCTTTTTTTAGAAACCCAAAGTTTTATCTTTTAAAAGATACGGCAAATAAATATTTAAAATATTTTTTAATGTGATTTTTCAACTCTTATAAGGTCAATACGCACCTCCTAAAAAAGGGGTCAAGTAATGGAACAGTAGAACAACGGAGAGGGAACCTTTTCTTGGAGCTTTTCTTCATCCTGTCCCAGTTTACTCAATCCGAATTCTGAAACGGAATCTAATTAGAATCGTATATAAATTCCGTTTCAAACGCAACAACCGGTTCCGTGTTCGAACCAGTTGTTGCGTTTGAAACGGAATTTGTATACGATTCTAATTAGATTCCGTTTCAAAATTTAGATTGATTTGACTGGGGTCTCTGCTTGCTTTCGCTGCCAGTGCTGCCCATTTGATTTTTTTCTTGCCCGGTTCCTTCCAAAATGCGTATACCGCTAAGTACGGTACGAGATCGGAAGGAATGCAGTCAAGAAAATTGCGTATTCTTTTCGTAACAACTCCTTCAATTCTCAAGTTCTTATAAATTTATAAATTCAAATATTCCTAAATTCTAAAATTCGTTCCTTCTCAAATTTCTCAAATCTGAAATTCTCAAATTCTAAAACTCTAAAATTGCAAAGTTCTTAAATTCTTAAATTTCTTTTAAAAAAATTATTTTTGAATGTACCAGAAATGTACAAATCTTAAGTTGTTTTTAAAAGGTCCAATAAACCAAATTTTCCCCTGACTCAAGGCGGTTTCAAAATACTAAAAGCGATATACATACTTCGGAAGAAACCGGTCAAGAAAAAAATAAAATGGGCAGCAGCGGCAGCTAAAGCAAGCCAGAGAGGGTGAAGAAAAGTCCCAAGAAATCACTCCCTCTCCTTTGTTCTGCTGTTCGTAAAGCCATTTCTTGACCCCTTTCCTTCCGATCAGCGTACTAGCCTAAAAAAGCTAAAACTTGGTTTATTGGACCTTTTTTAAAAAAAACTCCAGAAATTCTTAATAGCTGTTATCCTTGCCACCATCTTCGATAAGAAAATATATATATATATTAAGTTAGGAACTATAATTTTGAGAATTTAGAAATTGGAATATTTTTTGGAATTATAATTTCTATGTTTTTTTTTGTAGCATTGCCAAATAGATTAAAAATTTTAAACATATAATTTTAAACCTTCGTTTTTTTTTAATTTTTGAAATTGTTAATTGGAATTTCCATTTGATTTGATCATTTTATTTTTTTAAGCTTTGAATTTGTGATTTATCGTTTTTTACACGCATATTTGCATTTTAAAATTTCTAAATCTCTGATTAATTTGGAATTCAACTTGATTTTTTTTACATTGTTCTTTGGCACATCCTTTACTGGGAAAGACTGAAAATTTGATTTGTTTTAGCAAAAATAACAAAAAGGTGTCAGAGGTACCCAGTCACGAAATATTCTAGCAGAGCTGGTTCTGACAGAATCCTGCTAGAACGGTGGAACATTTCTGCTAGAATGCTCTAAGAATATCCAGCTCTCTATGAATTCTGCTAGAATCTTGCTAGAACGTCGTGACTGGGTAGTGATGACTGTTAAGACGTTGCAATACTAACCCTAATCCAAGAACTAAAAATACAACGTAGGTATAAAGTTTATTTTTGTACCTTCAGTCATAAAGGGCTATTTAAATCTTAACACAAATTTCAAATTATGAGATTACAGATCGGAAAAAGACTAAAGAAAAAACACAGTAGCACAACTCTGGAGCAGCACTTGAAAGGGGCGGTACGACATTGCTCTTACGGCCTTTCGTTACACGCGTTTATATCGGAGAGCTCCTGAACTGTAAAATGTGTCAAACATTTTGTGATACTTTTTGTTTAAAGATTTATGAAATTACATTATTTTAGGCCTAAATTCAAACAATAAATGCAAAAAAAATATATTTTATTTTCAATTGGGTACTAAAGTCCTTTGTCAATTTTTATGTACAACGGTAAAAAACACGATTAAAAACCATTTCTGATCACTTTTTTTCATTTTAATGCAAATTTTTTTTTGACAAGACAACATTTTTTCGATGGATCAACTATGATCCCCTTGGAACGAGCTGTCAAGTAGGAGCTTTTCTGTCAAGAAGGACCGCGAGGTTAATTTTTCAAAATTGATTTAAAATCCATTTTAAACCCTTTGTGCTCGTACAAAGGGTCATTGTACTCAGAAAAATAAGCTTTATCGCTGTAAACAATAATATCAGCAATCTAAGCTTCATTTTAAGACCCAATTAGGTGAAATTATGTGTTGCTAAAAAATTGTATTTCCAATGTATTTCTGTTTGTACAGATTCCTGTATGATAAAATGTCTCGAAAAATCTGTAAAAAAAAGACAAAACACACCAAACCAGGAGCTGATTCCAACCCAACGATTTGGCGCCAACTGATAATTTGACTTTTTTTGAAATGTTTATCACGTGGTCCCGCACGTGCGGGCATGCGCACAGTGGGCCCAATCGTACGCGCACAGGTGTCAATATTTGTGTTTTGGTCAAAACAGACGGCCGGATGGAAATCGCTCAATAATTCGACAATTGAAACGCTAGAAATTTGTGTTTTTTTTGTGATATCAATGCCGGACGAGGCAAGCTGATAGAGACGTCGGAGCGGAGTAATGCAGTTGCGGTGGATTCCTCCGATGAACGGGTATCTGAAAGGTATGTGGATCTGAATGGAGATACGTGCTGGCTTGAAAGGTTCTGATTGGCCTCCTTTGAACACACTGATATATTGTTAAAATTTGCGCTGATTTTAGACAGAAAAAAGGTCCTTTTGCATGCTCTACCGCTTTGCAAGACACAACCAGAAAGAATATAGCTGCCAGTGGTGTTGGTCCAAATCGGAGAGTTAACTTCCAATCTTTCGCTTATGAGGCATTAGCGTTACCATATGACTCATGACTTCCTTTCAACGGAGAAATGGTAAAATTTCAAAGTGTTTTTTTCCGGTCCAGTTACAATTTTATTACTTAAACAGAATTGTAAAGTGTGGATTGTCTGCCAGAGCAGTTCAATTCCAACAGTGTTTGCATAAAACTGTCAAACACTCAAGAATATCTTAAAATAAAAGTAATTTGTTTGAGGAGAAGCAACTATTTGAAGTATATTCTATATTTTAGTAAATCAAAGATTTCGGCAAAAGTGCGAGATTGAAATCAACTTTTTCATCGAGCTCAAAATTGGTGGGGTAGTCAAATAAACTGCCATCTCCATCTGGAATTGTCTCAAGCATGACGATGGGGCGCGTCATGCACTACCCCCCTAATATATAAACATATTGAATTCGCTGTATGTGTACGAGACGGTTTGTTTTAATGTGCAGTGCAAAACACGAAACGAAACAACAAAACAAACACAAATTAGGAAACGATACCGGACTGATTGTAACTTGAATTAACGCTACACTTGAGTGTATGTGCGAAACAGACTGAACCAAGACATAAGCGCATGCGTCTCATGGAATTTGAGTGATAACAATACTTTCCCGAAGATCGTGACCCAACACAGTCGTAACTTGAAGTGGTCATCCTTTTTACATGTTACATGGAGATTTGTTTTAAATAACTTAACATTTTTAGTATTAACTAGTTTCATTTGAATGACTTTAGTGAGCACAAATTTCACACTTTGTGACGTTTTTCACGGAAACTCCTTGGTATCAACACGTGCTTCGAAATATACTGAAGCGTATACGACAACGCCTCCCCGTTTTTCGCTGGTAGTGGCGCGTATTGTTATTCTCAATGGTCCCCCATCAGTTGATCAGCGTATCTCGTGCAGTCCGGTCCAGTCTCCCCCCACGCGACGAACCGCGTAGTACTACTCGATGTTTGATACCTCTTGAGACGCGTGATTTGTTTGTGGCGGCGGCTTAAATCGGACTCAACTTGACTTTGCGTGCGCCAAACGCACTGAACCACAGACCAGACTTTCTTCCTCACTCTCTTTCCTCGTTTACATTACATCACACGTCGCGTTGGAATGGAACCGGCTGCAGCCGTGCCAGGTGAAAAGTACATTGCAACGCTGGACATTGGCACCACGACGATAAGATGCTTTATCTACGCTGTGAATCGCGATATCGGCAAGCTGGACGTCGTTGGGACCGCGTACGAGCATGTGAGAATAAGTGGCAATTCTTAGGCTTAATTGAGCGCTGACCTTTCACCGTAATTTCCCCCCAGGTCGTACTGGTTTATCCGGCGCCCGGACAGGTGGAGATCGTGCCCGGCAAGCTTTGGGACAGCGTCATCGCGACGATACGGAATGCGATTAAAGGTACGTACACTGCTGCATGCATAATGCATTTTAAGCGCAACGTGATCAACGACAAATTTGGGATAAGGTTGGAATGCCCGAAGGTTGGTTCCGACGGTATTATCTAATCGCGCGGTTCGACGATAAAGGGGCTATAAAAATGCTTAATCAATGTTGAGATTTGCTAGAATTCCCACGTCTCTTAGTTACTTTAACTAAATTCGGTACTATTTAGCAGTCGTATTGTTTGGCGCAGTGACGCGCTGTGTGACCTTCTGCAAATGAGCGGATTTAGCGGTCTTCTTTCGTCCGGTTAAACCAGTTTGTCACACCCGAAATTTGATCTCGACGCTCACGGAAGGTGATGTTGAATTAATCCAATTAAGTTTCGAAATTGAAAGTTGTTTTGTGTTATTAACTTTGGTTTTTGACATTTGTTGCTTGCCTTTTTGATTCCCTTAACATATCTAAAATAGTTTTTCAGGAATTTTATTTTCTGTGGAAATAGTAGTTAATGCAACAAGTTGCAAAAAGCAGTTTTTTTCAGCACGAGTCGTACATTTATCCAACGAGTTTTAATGTGTTGGCTAAATACGACGCGTGCTGAAAAATCAAGTTTTGCAACGAGTTGCATACAACATTTTGCAATTTCCAAAACGCTTTTTGAATGTTATTTTATGTCAAACATTCATGTGTTAAGTAAATTAACAGTTCAAAACAAAAAAATATTGAAAAATGTTACTTTTCGATACTAGTGTTGAAAAATTCAACTTTTCAGCACTGGTATTGAAAGGTTTTAATTTTCTATTCTGCTATTATTGGTAGGGAAAAGTAGGCCGTTTCGTTTCTCCAGAAAGACAGAAAAAGTTGTCAGTTTCACTGCGGAATTGCAAAAAAGTAAATTTATAATTGAGTATTGTTTTTAAGCTTTTAAGTGTAGCAATTTCCTTTTGAATTATCATATTTCAGCATAACCTTCAACCACAGACTGTCTGTCCTTCAACTGTGCTAAAACCACTAGATTTCCCAAGAGATTTTCTGTAGTTTGAGAAAGCAGCATTTAAGAATTTTTGAAATATATTTTTTAATTTAACCAGTTTAAGATTTTTATAAATAGTTTTTTCATAAGGCTGTAAAATTTTTGAATTCTTAAATAAAATGGAGCTTCGTACTCAGCTCTAACCCTTACTAGATTATTCAAACAAATTTTAAAGACAGCGATGAGAAAATGAAAATAAGCCCTGAAAAGGTTAAATAAAATTAAATTTCAATGAAACTTGATTTTTGGACCCGTGAAAGTTTTAAATTTGCAGTGTAAAAGATCGATCGACAAATTATTTTTGAAGATTAAGGTGTTTTTTATACCCGAAATTTTTACCAAAATTGTTAAAAATAAAAACAAAATTCGATGGTGAAGGTAATGGTTGAAATTTCTAACAGAATCAAGATTTCATAATAAATGCAATTTTCCTACATTCTAGACGCCAACCTGACCGCGGCCCAGCTCACCTGCCTCAGCATATCGACGCAGCGGAACACGTTCGTGTGCTGGAATCGGCTGACCGGAAATGTGTACCACAACTTTATCACGTGGAAGGACCTGCGAGCGGACGAACTCGTCCGCAGCTGGAACAACAGTTTGAAGCTGCGGGCGCTCAAATTTGGCGCCACCGTGCTGCATTTCTTCACCCGAAGCAAGCGCTTTCTGGCCGGAAGTGTGCTCAAGATGATGAACCCGCAGGTGACGCTGCGGTTGGCGTGGGTGCTCGAAAATAACGTGGATCTTCAGCGGGACGTGAAGGAGGGAACGGTGCTGTACGGGACGATCGATTCATGGTTGTTGTACAGGTTGCGTCAGGGGTTGGATCAGACGCGGACGGTAGAACACATCAGCGATGTGACCAACTGCACGGCTTCCGGATTCTACGACCCCTTTGGACAGGAATGGGCCGCGTGGGCGCTGAAGTTGTTCAACATTCGGGTTGGTTGGGGAAGGATTTGGATGAGGTTGATGACCATGCTAACATTGTTCCGATTTACAGAAGGAGATGCTTCCCAAGGTTGTGGACAACTCGTTCGATTTTGGCTATGTTGATCAATCGCTCTTTGGTAGTCCAATCAAAATTGGAGCTTCGGTAATTTTAGAACCGTGTGTTTTTTGTATCAAAAAGTTTTAAAATTTTGTCCAGATTTCAGACCAATCGGCATCACTGTGGGGCACGTGCTGTCTCGAGAAGGGTGAGGTTAAAATCACGATGGGCACAGGATCATTCCTCAACATCAACACCGGAGTAACCTGCTTGGCATCGGTGCATGGTCTCTACCCTCTGGTCGGGTACCGACTCAAGACTCGTAACAGTAGCTCCGAGTTGGTTTATTTGATGGAAGGAGCGTCCAACGATAATGGTTCCATTATTGAGTGGGCCATGAGCATCGGGTTGTTCACGGATCCTCGGGAAACTTCACAGATGGCACTGTCGGTCCCAGACTCGGACGGTGTCTCGTTCATTCCAGCTTTCAGCGGGTTGGGGGTTAGTATAGACACTTTAACTAACTCAATGTGACATTCTTGAGTTTATAATCAAAACAAACATCGCCATCACACCAAGACTGACCGTTCTTGTAGAGTCGCAACCGGGACTCGTTGAGACACAAAATGTCCGCTTTCGTCGTGTCCTGTTCCGGATTCCACCAACCGATTCCAGCACAATTCAATCACACTCACACTTTCTCGCCGAACTTTCTCCTCTTTTCATTCGCTGTCAAAATCAAGCACACGCTTCTGTAAGGACTAGTCTGTTTTGGAATATTATTACTTGGTCAAAATATTTTTTAATTTTTAACATTACATTGAAAGACGAAGATCCTACAGTTCTGACAGATTATACTCTTAATCCAGTCTACCACAAAACCCCTCGCCTTACCCGTTACACGCTTAATCTAGAATACCACACCCACCTCATTTCTCTTCCAGCCCCCAATCCGTGACGACACTGCCGGAACCGGTTTCATCGGGATCAAAGCGTCCACAAGAAAGGAACATCTCGTCCGAGCGCTTCTCGAAAGTTTGGCCTACCGAATCGCACTTCTCTACGTGTGTGCCCTCAAAGAAACCAACTACACCTTCAAGGTCATCAAGGTCGACGGCGGCGTCTCGCGGAACGATTTCATCTGTCAAACGCTAGCCGACCTCACGGGTCTGCCGGTGGAAAGGGGTGAGATCACGGACTCCAGTGCGCTCGGAGCAATGTTCCTGGCCGGGCTGAACGTCGGGATTTGGCTCAACAAACAGGAGCTGGTGGACATTCGGAAGATCGAGCGAGTCTTCCAACCCAACTCCGCCAATACTGCCAGATGCCTGAAGAGCATGCGCTCGTGGGAACGCGCCGTTGACCGGTTCAAGCTGTGGTACGACGCGGACGACCAACCGAACTGACTCAAACGTGTTGTGATAAATTTATTGAAGCTTGTTTTTGCAATAAATGAAAAGTTTGCTACCTTTTTACTTGACCCTCTCTCTCTCACTGTCAGTGCGTAGTCTCATGTCACTGCCCACATACCGCGACCGTTGGTAACCGTTGGCCGATCTGGCGACCTTGGCCTCTCGCGTGGATCTTGTTCAAGCGTGAGAGACTCTTCTTTCCTGAGTCGCGCGCTTATCGCCACTTCATGCACCGTTGGCTCGTCAATTATTAATCTATTTTGGGCGGATCAACAGAAGAACTACTAGAGAGCTTCGTTTAGTCTATCGCAGGTCGATACGTGAAGTGGTTGGTCTCTAGTTTCGATCCCACCCCTCCCTTTGCCAGATTTGTTTGCCAAACGGGAAACATGATGGGAACCGCGGTCAAGTACGTCGCAGCCCTCAACGTCGATACGAAGCTGGTCAAGTTTTTCGTTTACGCAGTGTTCCGGGAATCATCGCGCGTTGAAGTCGTCGGGTCGGCATACGATCATGTAAGTGACCCCCCCCCCCCCCCAGAAGGGCTTCGGATAACCCTTCCCAGCTAACCCTACTTTCTTTGTGAACGCAGATTGAATTCGTCTACCCAGCGATAGGACGTTTGGAAATAGATCCCGCGAAGCTATGGAGTTGTGTAATCACCACGATCAAGACCGCGTTCGAAGGTTAGTGATGTTTTGAGCAATATCAGATCTTTGCAACTAATACCAACTGAACTCCACAGAGGCCAACCTAACCGCTGACCAAATCGCTTTCCTCGCGATTTCCTGCCACCAGGGTTCGTTCACATGTTGGAATCGTTCGAATGGAATGGTGTACCACAACTTTATCACCGCCCAAGATCTTCGTGCCGATCAGATGACCAAGGACTGCAACGAGAACTTTATGTTCAAGGCGTTCAAGAGCAGTGCCAGCTTCCTGCACTGTTTCACCCGAAGTCAACGGTATCTGAACCAGAGCCTGTACGAGGTGACCAACGAACATGTGACCATGCGTCTCGCGTGGATGCTGGAAAACAGTCCCGGAATCAAGCAAGATCTGCCCTTTGGTAACGTACTGTTTGGAGGAATCGACGCGTGGTTGCTGTACCGCTTCCGGCAGGGCATCGATCCGAACAAGAAGGTCGAACACATCAGCGATGTGACGAGCTGCGTAGCGACAGGATTCTACGATCCTTTCACGCAAGACTGGGCAGATTGGGCCGCAATGCTGTACCCGATTGAGGCAAGTCTCGAGATCACTCAAGTGGAATATACGTTCTAATCAAGTTGATTCCTTTCAGCGCCAAATTCTTCCAAAAGTGGTAGACAACTCGTTTCATTACGGCTTCGTGGACAAGTCTATATTTGGCAGTACAATCAGAATTGGAACTTCGGTATGTAGTGTTCTCAGTACAACACGTGCTTCCCCTACACATTTTCAATCTACCCCCCCTTCCAGATTGCAAATTCTTCAGCTGCCCTCTGGGGAACCTGCTGTTTCGAGAAATCCGAACTATACATCAAAATGGACACGGCTGCCGTACTCAACATCGTCACCAAAGCCTCCTGTCTAGCATCCACCAACGGAATGACCCCAATGATCGCCCACAAAACGGTCCACCCAATCTCAGACCACGAAGAGGTAGCCTACGTGCTGCAGAAGATCTGCACCGATTGCACGACGGTCGTTGACTGGGCGTTAAAAATCGGTCTCTTCACCGAACCACGCGAGGGCTCCTCGATGGCCAGTTCGGTGTCCGACTCCAACGGAGTATTCTTCATCCCAGCGTTCAGCGTGTTTGGCGTTCGCGACATCACAGCCGGATCGAGCTTCATCGGCATCAAGAAATCAACCCGCAAGGAACACCTCATCCGCGCACTGTTCGAGAGTCTCGTGTACCGAATCGCACTCCTCTACGTGAGTGCCCTCAAGGAAATCGAAGCCCAAAATCTGGAAGAATTTACCAAAATCAAGGTGGACGGAACCGTTTCCCAAATCGACTTCATCTGCCAAATGCTGGCGGACACGGCAGGTTTGCCCGTTGAACGGAGCGATACGGCGGACGCGTCGGCGCTGGGAGCCGTGTTCGTGGCCGGTATCAACCTGGGATTCTTTCGGAACAAACCGGAAGTGATGCGCATCCGGAAGGTGGACAAAACGTTCGCGCCAAATCCGAACAACAAGCTGAAACTGCTGCGAAATATGCGCTGCTGGGAGGAAGTGGTGGAGAAGTTTAAGGTGTGAGGATCGCGTGTTGAATTGTGCCGGGAATAATCATGTAAATATTTGGTTTTAACGATACTTTGTAAGGAAATGGTGAAAATAAAGTCAATCGGCTTGAGGTGAGAAATTACGGATTGTTATTGGACACTCCAGAATATTTTGTCTGAAGAAAAAGAAATTGTGAATTAATAAATAAAGTAAACATAAAAAGTAAATTCGAAGTTTAAAGAAAAAAGTTGAATAACACTACTCTGAATTTCTACTCAGTTATTTCTTGCATTTTCTCCTATCCCGCCTATCCTGGACTGATTGGAATAGCAAAAGGGAAATTATTTCAACAGCAAGTTTTGTTAAAATATCTTATGTTGTTATTAAAAATCGAAGGATAATAAGAAGAAATAATAAATAATAGCATTTAAAAGCAAAGCAATCCACTTTAACGACCCCCGGGTCTTTTGTAGGCTCTGTTGCGTCCGAAGGTTATGTGTGGTGAGTCACTCAAAACTTCTTTTACGCAAATGGACCGACGTTTTACTTCCCCATCCGATAGAAGGCCAGGAGGATAAGGCAACTTAGGGATCGGCAGCCGAAGCCGCTAACTTGGCCGCTAACCACCGCGCCACGAGGCCCTCGAAATAATAGCAACCCCAACACATAGGGGAAATATACCCATTTTAATCACACTAAGCCGTTCGACCAATTGGGTCCTAAAGCCCTATATAAATTTTTATATACAACGATAAAAAACACGCTTAAAAACCATTTCTGATCACTTTTTTATATTTTAATGATCAAGTATGGTTTCCTTGGAAAGAGCAGTCAAGTAGAACCTTTTCTGTCAAGAAGGACCGCGAGGTTTATTTTCCAAAATTGATTTAAAAATCCATTCCAATCTCTTTGTTATCATACAAAGGGTCATTGTACTCAGAAAAATAAGCTTTATCGCTGTAAACATTAATATCAGCAATCTAAGCTTAATTTTAGGACCCAATTCTTATCACTTTTGCCATTTTCCGCTTTAAGTACGGTATGCAGATCGGAAGGAACGCGGTCAAGAAATGTTGCGTGTTCTTTTCGTGACAAATTGTTTCACAAATGTTTGCGCGTCCAAAAATAATGTTCATTATTTTAAAGCAAAAAAAAAATCTCGTCTTTTGCAACCAGTTTCATTAAGATTGATACAGGGAATCATGAGAAACAAGCGATTTTGTTCTTCAATACAGCAGAAAGGAATACGATTTTAGGCAAGTAACCTCATTTTGGCGCCACCTACATTTGAAACACAGTCGCGTTGTAAAACCACAATATCCCTGTTTGAAAAATGTCGCACGTCGTACGAGTTGTCGCACGGTTGTGATTTTACCGTTTTGATATCGATTGGTCGAAAGGACGACAAACGGACGACAAACACTCGACATGCTCGACATGGTTTTTTCAATCGATTTACCTTCAATTCGACGTCGATTATCGTCGACGCAAACAGTTTGACAGTTCTCTTCTGTTGATCTTGTTCGGACTTGATTGCAACCGAGTCGAACCAGTTGTTGTTGCTTTTAGGCTTTTGGAGGATTTTGGACAGTTAATAGGTAAGTTGTTTACTAGGTTCAATTACTTTTTCTGCCGGAAAGTTCCGGCCGGAGTGGGCGAGTGACCGAATCAAAGTGTCTTGTATTCCAGATTTCGGTCTTCGTGGCGGAGGAGGAGGAGGACGGGAAATATGGTTTACTCGGCGGGCCATTCCGGAAGACGGGACGGGAAGGAACCAGTTTGCGATATTGGAAGCGGTTGGTGTTTGGTGTTTTACCGTCCGCGGGATGTTGCGACGCATACCTAATGGAACTGGTGAGTCATGTTTTAGAAACGATGGAGGTGTGCTGGAAGTGCGATTGGACGATCGAAATTAAAAATAGGATGAATGGAACAAAACAAATTCTCAACTTTTCAATCCAATAATTCCAAACTGAAAAATAAAAAAATCAAAAATGCTAAAAATTTTAAAAAACTTAAACGCTGAAATTGTAAAGTTGTAAAATTCTAGCATTTCAGAACTTAAAAATGTAAGAATTCGAAAATTCTAAATTTATTGAATATCTTGATATTGTGCAAATTGTTAGTATTCTTTTCTTAAATTCTAGAATTTATTAATTCTTCAAATTCTCAAAGTCTTCAAATATTTTTGAAAAAATTTGAAATTCAAAAATAAGAATTTTTTTTAATTGACGAAAACTTAAACACTAAAATTCCTTAATTCTTAAGTACTAAAACTATTCAATTTATAAATACAAAAAATCTAACATTATAAAGTTCTTGAATTCCCAAAACGTTGGACGCACGAGTTGTAATTTTGAATTCTAATATTCAAAAAAATATGAGTTCTAAAATTCAAAAATTGTAAATTCTGTAAATTCTAAAATTGAAATAATTTATATTTTTAAATTCTAAAATTTCAAAGATCATTATTTTTTAATTCTACGCATTGAAAACTTATTAAGTTTCTTAAAATTTTAAAAATAAAAAAAACTGATTTTTTAGATCTTAATTTTTTTTAAAATTTTCAATAAAATACAAATTTAAAAAACTTTAACAAACTAAAATTTAAAAAAAATATTACAAAATTAAAAAAAAAAGTTCAAGTTTTGTTTTAAGTTTTAAAAATTGTTTTTTTTTTATATTTAAAAGTTTTAAAAAATTTTAAATAGTAAAAAAAAACTTTTAACTTTTGAAAGTTTTCAAGGATTTTACAAAGTCAAAATTTTAAAAAATATCACGAATTGAAATAAATGATTTTGGTATTGAGGCACCTAAAATTCAAAAATTTATAATTCAGAAAATTTTCATTTTTAAAAATTTCGAATTTCGGAACTTAATTTTTAAGAATTTCAGAATTATAGAATTTTAGAATTTTAGAATTTTAGAATTTTAGAATTTTAGAATTTTAGAATTTTAGAATTTTAGAATTTTAGAATTTTAGAATTTTAGAATTTTAGAATTTTAGAATTTTAGAATTTTAGAATTTTAGAATTTTAGAATTTTAGAATTTTAGAATTTAGAATTTAGAATTTTAGAATTTAGAATTTTAGAATTTTAGAATTTTAGAATTTTAGAATTTTAGAATTTTAAATTTTAGAATTTTAGAATTTTAGAATTTTAGAATTTTAGAATTTTAGAATTTTAGAATTTTAGAATTTTAGAATTTTAGAATTTTAGAATTTTAGAATTTTAGAATTTTAGAATTTTAGAATTTTAGAATTTTAGAATTTTAGAATTTTAGAATTTTAGAATTTTAGAGTTTTAGAATTTTAGAATTTTAGAATTTTAGAATTTTAGAATTTTAGAATTTTAGAATTTTAGAATTTTAGAAATTTAGAATTTTAGAAATTTAGAATTTTAGAATTTTAGAAATTTAGAAATTTAGAATTTTAGAACTTTAGAATTTTATAATTTTAAAATTTTAGAATTTTAGAATTTTAGAATTTTAGAATTTTAGAATTTTAGAATTTTAGAATTTTAGAATTTTAGAATTTTAGAATTTTAGAATTTTAGAATTTTAGAATTTTAGAATTTTAGAATTTTAGAATTTTAGAATTTTAGAATTTTAGAATTTTAGAATTTTAGAATTTTAAATTTTAGAATTTTAGAATTTTAGAATTTTAGAATTTTAGAATTTTAGAATTTTAGAATTTTAGAATTTTAGAATTTTAGAATTTTAGAATTTTAGAATTTTAGAATTTTAGAATTTTAGAATTTTAGAATTTTAGAATTTTAGAATTTTAGAATTTTAGAATTTTAGAATTTTAGAATTTTAGAATTTTAGAATTTTAGAATTTTAGAATTTTAGAATTTTAGAATTTTAGAATTTTAGAATTTTAGAATTTTAGAATTTTAGAATTTTAGAATTTTAGAATTTTAGAATTTTAGAATTTGAATTTTAGAATTTTAGAATTTTAGAATTTTAGAATTTTAGAATTTTAGAATTTTAGAATTTTAGAATTTTAGAATTTTAGAATTTTAGAATTTTAGAATTTTAGAATTTTAGAATTTTAGAATTTTAGAATTTTAGAATTTTAGAATTTTAGAATTTTAGAATTTTAGAATTTTAGAATTTTAAATTTTAGAATTTTAGAATTTTAGAATTTTAGAATTTTAGAAT
Source organism: Culex quinquefasciatus (assembly GCF_015732765.1). Classification (NCBI taxonomy): domain Eukaryota; kingdom Metazoa; phylum Arthropoda; class Insecta; order Diptera; family Culicidae; genus Culex; species Culex quinquefasciatus. Next base: position 197,464,298 of record NC_051863.1, read on the forward strand.
TTTAGAATTTTAGAATTTTAGAATTTTAGAATTTTAGAATTTTAGAATTTTAGAATTTTAGAATTTTAGAATTTTAGAATTTTAGAATTTTAGAATTTTAGAATTTTAGAATTTTAGAATTTTAGAATTTTAGAATTTTAGAATTTTAGAATTTTAGAATTTTAAATTTTAGAATTTTAATTTTAGAATTTTAAATTTTAGAATTTTAGAATTTTAGAATTTTAAATTTTAAATTTTAGAATTTTAGAATTTTAGAATTTTAGAATTTTAGAATTTTAGAATTTTAGAATTTTAGAATTTTAAATTTTAGAATTTTAGAATTTTAGAATTTTAGAATTTTAGAATTTTAGAATTTTAGAATTTTAGAATTTTAGAATTTTAGAATTTTAGAATTTTAGAATTTTAGAATTTTAGAATTTTAGAATTTTAGAATTTTAGAATTTTAGAATTTTAGAATTTTAGAATTTTAGAATTTTAGAATTTTAGAATTTTAGAATTTTAGAATATTTGAATTTTAGAATTTTAGAATTTTAGAATTTGAGATTTTTTTAGCATTCTTAAATCAGGTACAATTTTCAAATAATAATATTCTCGGATTTCAAAACTAATTGCAATAATTTTAAATTTAAATCTATCATCTATCTAGACATCTATTATTTATAATTCTTTTTTAAATGTTTAAATTGAAAGTTCATAAATTTAGTTTTTCTTTCATAGTTCAAAAAACATATTTGAAATTTTATTGAATTGAAATTGCATAATTATTATTATTATTGAAATCTGAATTTAATTTATAAATTTTTGCCAATTGTTGATTGATGATATATTTTTTTCAGGCAACAAACATTTTCCAATCTGATTCTGCCGGAAACCGGAATGCGTTCCCGTGTGGTCACTCCTAGAATCCACGGAAGCAGCCCCGTTTTTTCGTACTCGTACTCCACAAAACCCACGTTTCCTCGTACTCCGGTAAACATTAATCCGTCGGAGATCCAAGATCGTCGCCAAGGCGTCGCATCCGGGTTTTGATCAGCTCGTCGAGAAACAAAAGTCCAACACGACCAAGATGCTGCCACGGCCGCCTCAGAAGAACACCAACACCCAAGCCGGAAGCTGCGGTCAAGGCAAATCCAGAAGGAAGCCAAGTTGGGGAAGAATCGGCGATACGCAGGTGAAATTAAGTGTACAATAAATATATTTGTGAAATTTTGACAGCTGGAATAAAAAAAAATCAATAAAAACAAAACAACAGTTTTTTCAACTGCAACATAACCCAAAAATCCGAAATGACAGCACACGACAATAGCACGACATTCTAAATAACAAAACCGTGCGACGTTGGTCGAATGTCGTACGACAATGTCGTACAATTTCGATCATCGATCGCACGACAAATACGACATTTTGGTGCAAAAACGTATGACATTCGTGCGAAAGTCGCACGACATTGTCGAGCGACGTCGTACGATTGCACAGACGACAACCCTGTTTGAAAAATGTCGCACGTCGTACGAGTTGTCGCACGGTTTTGATTTTACCGTTTCGATATCGATTGGTCGAAAGGACAACAAACGCACGACAAACACTCGACATGCGCGACATTGTTTTTTTCCATCGATTTTCCTTAATTTCGACGTCACGATTTTCGTCGACGCAAACAGTTTGACAGTTCTCTTCAGCTGATCTTGTTTGGACTTGATTTCAACCAAATTGAACCAGTTGTCGTTGCTGTTGGGCTACTGGAGGATTTTGACCGATTGGTAAGTTGTGTTACTTTTCCGGAAAGTTTCGGCTGGAGTGGCGAACGGCCAAATCATAGTCTTATGTTCTGGATTTCCAGATTTTGGTTGTCGTGGCTGTGAAGAACGAAGACGGTGGGCCATGTTCCGGTATCGGAAGGAATCGGTCTGCGATTGAGAAAGCGGATTGGTGTTTTGCTTTCCGCGGAAGTTGCATTCCCAAAGGAGAAGGAGTTTCCGAGTGTTGAATGTGTCGGAAACAGAAGGAGGGAGACGGAACATTCAAGCTCGGGAGTAAATCACTGTTCCGCGTGAATAAAAAGGTGGAGGAGGACGGAATAATAAACTCCCGCGATGTTTCTAAACAGCCAGAATTTGTTAATGGAACCGGTGAGTAGTGTTTTGGATGAGGTGTATTGGGAGTGCGTTTGTATGACGCAAAACAAAACATAAACATAAAACTAATAATTCGACGAAGAAAAATATTCAATTTGAAATTGCACAATTTTGAATTTAAGATTTTTTCATTTAATAATTCTTAAAATTTCAAAATTCTTAACTTCTGAAATCCTAATTTCAAAATTCTAAAAGATTAAGTTTTTTAAAGTTTGGAGGGTAAATGATGTATTTAAAATTTTAAAATCCAAACATAAAAAATATAACTCTTTCGTTCTGAAATAAAAAACTAAAAATTCTTAAAATTCCAAAATTCTTAACTTCTGAAATCCTAAATTAAAAAAAAATCGAAGGTTTCAAAATTCCTAAAACTATCAATCTAAAATTCCATAAATTTTTATTTTTAATTCAAAAAAAATATATAAAAATTTGAAGTTAAAAAATTCAAACATTCTTAAATTTACACAATTCCTTGCTTCTTTTAAAATTCTTCAAATTGCATAATTTAAAAAACCATTGAATCTTAAAATGAGAAAATTCAAGGTTATTTATAATCTTGAGAATTTGAATAAAATTAATCTTTAATAAAATTCTCAAGATAACATATATTCTGGCATTAAAAAAATGCTAAAACTCTAGACTACTAACATAAACACAAACTACAAACATAATAAAATTCTTAAATTCCTACATTCATAGATTCTAAAATTGTGAAATTTTCGGCTTTACAGAACTCTTAAAATCTAGTATTTGAAAATCCTAAAAACAAGTGCTTACATTCTGATATTCTGGAAAATTGTATTTTAATTCTTCATGTTTTAATATTCCAAATAATTTAGAAGTTTTAAAATTCCTGAAAGTCTTAATACTTTCAAAATTCTTCGTTTTAATATTTTAATATTATAACATTTTTAAAATTTCTGATTCCTAATATCTTGAGGTTTGTAATTCTAAAAAATACAATAATAAACTAGATAATAAGTTTTTAAAATTATCTATTTTTATGTTTTACAATTTTGTGATTTCAACTATTTGGGGTTTTTTTATAAATATTATTTATGAACTTTGATATTAACTTTGAAAAATATTTGCAACGGCATTTTGAAAATATTTATTTTTGTCATTGGATACATCAGAACCTCACTGCTACCCACAATAAAATCAAACATAACATGTTTAATTTTTTTAAACCCAACAATTCTAATGAAAGTCAGCTTTTAAAATTTCAAAACATGAATCTTTCTTTCTCAAAATTTCGAAATGCAAAATATTTATAAAACACGTCATGTCTTAATATTTTTAAATTCTTGAATCCTGCAATTTTTTTTAAATTATTTTATTCGTTCCAGCTCTGTACAAACAATTTCCAGAGTGCTTTTTGCTGGACGTGGACCAGCAAGAGGAAAAGGACAATGAAAATGCGTTGGTGGTGTTGGACTTCTAGCGGAATCTCAAAAGTGCAATTATCAAAACTCAGTCTTCTTCCTGGAGATACTTTCGGCCGAGAACATCCACCGGGTGAAGGCGATCGAGGTGGACAAACTTCCCACGGGGCAGCACTCGAACATTGGAAGGGTAGACAAGCAGAACCTTTCCAAAAGTGGTTGGCCATCGTCGGACCAAAAGGAGTCGGTTTGTATTTCCTTCTTGTGCAACGGCCAATCCCGTCACTAAGCGAAATTAAGAAAAGTATGGCTGCAGTGATAGTGAATATTTCAAAAACAAAGTGCCAGGCCAGTGCAAACTAATACAAATGAATAAAAATAATCAAAAACATAAACAAAGTGAATTTTATTTTGAAAATAACCTCAAAATACCAAAATGACAGCACACGACAAAGGCACGACATCCTAAATAACAAAACCGTGCGACGTCGGTCGAATGTCGTACGACAATGTCGAACAATTTCGATTATCGATCGTACGACAAATACGACATTTTGGTGCAAAAACGTCTGACATTCGTGCGAAAGTCGCGCGACATTGTCGTGCGACGACGTACGATTGCACGGACGACAAACGACGGACGTCCGACGGACTTTTCAGTCAGGGAAACGACGGACGTCCGACGGACTTTTCAGTCAGGGATTGAGAAATCAATAATTTAAAATTTCATCAATAAATCAGAAAATTAGAAATTTATTAATTCTAAAACTAGACACACGGTGTCCACGGTGTTTCCTAGAACAAACTTAAGATAAAAAATTCGGCAAGTCTGATATTTGGCACCATGAAAGAAGGGCTCTTTCCCGACATTTTGAGGGGTCCGGCGAAATTTTTCGTCGGGGGTTCTAGAGCAACTTTTTTGAAGATTTTTTCGATTTTCTAGGATTTTTCTTCAGAAAAGTCGATGGAAATCGATGGGTTCATGTTCATATGTCTATCAAATTCCATATGAATGTGCCTCAAGAGACTCTAAATTACACATTTGACTTCAAATCAAAAGTTTCCAACCCAAATTTACCAGATTTTTAGCTTTCTTTGAAATAACCCCAACATCCAAGCTGGAAACCTCAAAACGACCGAATAAAAATCTTTTTCAGCAAAAAATTAGAACTACCCCTCAAAAAGGTCCTTTTCAAACGGGTATTTCAAAAAGATGTCGATAAAGTAGGCCGGATATAGGTTACTGTTCGAAAATATAGGTTTCCATTTCGAATTTCATTTTCGATATAGGTTTCCATTTTCGAACAGAAACCTATATCCGGTTCGAATTTTTCGAAATGTCAAATAAATGTCAAATTTGACGTACGGTTGGCAGCGACGGGTTCTTTCTTTTTCCGGTCTTGAAGATGGTAAGAGTCGTTTCGAGTCGAGCTTCTTTCGCTGTGATATTTTGCTAGGAAATATGGTAAAAAGTGACGATGGTGGCACAAATTCTGCAAGATTAATTAGTGCAATTGGTGATCCAAGTGAAGAAATCGTTGCCGCTGTGATTTTCCGCGGATTTCGGTGAAATTTGTGTTTGTTGCATGTGGCGACGGCTTCTTCACTCTTGACAGTTGTGCCGAATACCACCATCACTCAACGCCTGCTGTATGTTTGTTGATTGGATTTGTTTAACCGACGGAACGTCTTCTCTCTGTTTTTTTTTTAGGGTATCGATATCAATCACAAGTGGGACCGTAAGGTTCGCCGTACCAAGCCAAAATCGCTGGACGTGTACCTGCGGTTGCTGGTTAAGGTGAGTTGTTGTTTACGTCTTTAAATATGAGGTTATGGACAGGATGTAAACATTGCGGTTTTCTCTCCCTGTTTCGATTACAGCTGTACCGCTTCCTGTACCGCCGGACGCACAAGAAGTTCAACAAGATTGTTCTGCGTCGTCTGTTTATGAGCAGAACCAACCAACCCCCGATTGCGCTGTCGCGAGTGTCGAAGCTGTTGAAGCTGCGCGGCAAGGACGAGTCGACGATCGCCGTCGTGGTCGGAACCGTGACCAACGATGACCGTCAGCTGTACGTGCCGAAGATGAACGTGTGCGCGCTGCGTGTCACGGACAAGGCCCGCGAGCGCATCCTGAAGTGGGGCGGTAAGATCTACACCTTCGATCAGCTGGCCCTGCTGGCGCCGACCGGAAAGAACACCGTGCTGATGCAGGGAGCCCGCACGGCCCGTGAAGCGTTCACTCACTTTGGACGCGCCCCTGGCGTGCCCCACTCCAACACCCGGCCGTACGTCCAGTCCAAGGGACGTAAGTACGAGAAGGCTCGTGGTCGTCGCAGCAGCTGCGGTTTCAAGAATTAAGCGGAGAAAGTGCGGAAGTTCGGAACAAAAACACCCGGAAGGAAAAATACGATCGGTTCCTTTCATTATTCTCCTTGTGTAATTAAGTGAAATACAAAAGGCAAAAAATTCCACCACAAAAAAGGCCGTGCGTCGTCACAAGTGACTGTACCAGTACGTTATCAGCACCTGGTCCTGCTGCTGGATGCCCATGATCTTCTTAATCTTGGCCACGTCCTGGTTGGAGCTCATCTTCCGGAGGCAGACCACTTTGCTGTGTTGAGTGCGTGCGTGGTGCGAAAAAACGAAAGAAAGCCTTGTTAGGAAAAGAAATCGGGTTGGTTGGTGTTCAAGGTCTTACTTTTTCCACTCTTCGACTAGAGCGCGCAGCTGTTTGTCCAGAACCGTGTCGGTAAAAAGTTCCTCGTCGACGGCTTTCGCAATCTTCTGAAGCAGCGTTGGCACTGGAAGAGAGATAGAGAACAAAACAGGTAAATTCGTTTCAGTAATTATTAACTACTTTTGATACTCACACTTGCTGGGCAAATCGGCCTCCCACACGCAAACGGCGACCGTGTCCTTGCCCCGATCGTCCACCAAATCGATTCTCATAATCCCAGCCGAAGGATTCGGTGCCACCGCGTCCTGGCTCAAGTTGATGATTCGACACTCGTTGGCCGCCTTGTACGACTCGGCGTGCGTCTTGACCAGTTTGTGCAACGGTTCCGGCAGCATCTTCCTCAAATTTCTCGCCAAACAAATGCCCTTTACCTGCGGACCCCGAATGACGATCTGAATCCCAGTCAGCGCACAGAAGCAAACCGACAGGAACGAATCCTTGAGCATCTGCCGGAACATCCGCAGAGAATACTTCGCCTTGGTCCACTCGTCAACGCGATCCGTCTCGTCCTCGACCTTCCCGAAGCCCATCCGACGCATCAAATACCCCTCCTTGTCGGTTTGCACCATCGTAAATCCCTCCTCCGTGTCACGTCCCAACCACGGCGGAACCGACGGACTCCCCAGCGTAATACTCTCCGTCAAATACCTCGACCCGGCCCACAAAACGAACGCAAAGTGCGCGTGCAAGTACGCAAAGATCGACTCCTTCCCCGTCAGATCAATCAACGATCGCGACGAATAACTGCTGAAACCCTGGTTAATCCGCTGTGCCCGATTACTCGACCCTTGCGCCTTCAACTCCCCCTCGTGCACGACCCTCGCATATCCCTGCAACTCCCGCGAAATCTTCGTCAAGCAATCCGCCAAATACGGCTGAATGTTCAGCAAAAACATCTTGTCCTTCATCAGAATCACGATCGAAAACAGCTTGCTAAACCCCCGCGCCTGCGAATCCATCAGCTGAAACGTGTGACTCAGCACGTGTCCCCGATGGGCATCGCCGAAAAACACCAACCCACCGTCCGCAATCACCGCCGCCGTCGAACTCGAACTGCTCACCTCACTGCTGATACTCCTCAGCGCTGCCTTCCGCACCATTTCCACCGTCTCCGGGATGACCGGGCTCTGGCTGCTCACAAAGTGCGCGTTGCTGTCCGGGTCCTTGCTGACCAGGCCGGTGCTGTTGCCGACGGAGGTGCACGCCGCGCAGCCCTTGCGCTCGCCGTCGAACGCAATGTCCAGCTGGTGGATGTTGGTCTCGCGCAGCGTTTGCGTGCAGAACAGGGAACCGGGACCTGCAAAGGGGGGAGAGAGAGTTGAGGGGAAAAGTGGACTCTATCCCAAACATGGCCAGGGTGATGTGGGATTTTGAAGTAGACTTTTAGTCATGCTAGTATTGTCAGACCCTTTTTAAATTGGTGTATGTGTAACTTTAGCTTTGAAGATTGTTCTATATTTGAGCGTTTGGTACGGTATGTCCACGCATCCTTTCTCCCCCGTAGAATCTGTGAAATGTGATCCGTTCTCAGAATTCTCTCTTCGGTAAACACCAAGCAGTAAGGCTGGCCGTTTTAATTTTTGTAAAAAAAAAAATTATTGTCGTGGGACGCTTTCAAAAAAATGCCAAGGTTCAAACCGCGCGGCAGTCACAAAAAAATCGAAATCTAGAGTTTTTTTTTTCTTTAAGAAAAAGGTTCTATATGTGTCTTTCATATGTTTGTAGGACCTATTCAAAAAGAAACTCTAAAAATGAGCTCTAAATATTCCCAATTTTTATCACAAAAAATCACACGCTGTAATACTGTCAACTTTTCCTGTCCTTCTAGAAAAACGAAACGGCCTACTTTTCCCTACCAAAAATACCAGAATGGAAAGTTAATACCTTTCAATACCAGTGCTGAAAAGTTCTACTTTTCAGCACTGATACGGATGCTGAAAAGTTGAACTTTTCAACACTAGTATCTAAAAGTAACATTTTTCAAAACATATTTTTTTTGTTTTGAACGGTGAATTTACTAAATAGGGACCTGAAAAAATCTTCTTTTTGCAACTTGTTGCATAGGCTACTATTTTGGCAGCTTCGTTTCTCGATTGTGTCGCGTTCCCCAGTAAACCAACCATTCCCCAGAAAAGTTTTTTTCTCGAAAAATCAAAGTTGTTTCAAAAATTAGTTTGTTTGAAATTTCTTAGAAAATATAAAAATTGGACAAGGTTATCTTATCCATGCCAAGAAATTTTCCTTGTTTTGACAACAATTCTTGAGAAAATAACAGAAAATGTTGATTCGGCTTATGACTCGTTCTATTATTCTAAGAAATTTTCCCTTCTTTTTCAGTCATGTTAAATTTGTTATACAAATGCCGAATAAATTGCAGTTTCTTTTTATTTCTTGTTTTCCGTGAATGCTATTTTTATTTTGCAAAGAAGAAAAATGTTTGTTAAAATTAAAATATGATTATGGATGTCATTGGTATAATTCCATTTGACATATTGGACCTTTGGCATATTGCTCATTTTGAATGATTATTTAAATTTTCTAAATTTGATTTAAGGTGACAAAATTTAATTTATCATTTTGCAAGAAGAAAACTCTCTTGACTTACAATAACTGATTAATTTTTCCTTCTTTTAAGGTCTCCTGACACAAGTTGAATTTCACCTTCTTTAAAGAAGGAAAACTGTCTTGACTTGTGATATCTGCTAACAGAAGTTGAATTTCGCTTTAAAGTTTTTTTCTTGTATTCTTTCTTGTTTCCAAAAGGAAAAACTCTCTTGAATAGTGATAACAAATTTAAAAAGTTGTGTAAGTGGTCAAGTATTTTTTCCCTTCCTTAAAGAAGGGAAAACTCTCCTCCTCCCTTTTAAAGGTAAAATTTGACTTGTATCAGTCAGTAAAGTTTTCCTTCCTTAACACTCAAACGCTCGGGTAGTCATTTGACCCCTATTTTTTTTTCTTAGAAATCCCATAACTTTTGATAGAGTTGACCAATTTGGATGCTTTTGGTTGCAAAAGATCCAGATTTGTCTATATTTTGAACTGCCAGATGGGGGACAAATGTGGTCCATTTTTACCGGAGATATTCCGGATTCTGTTGGGGTACCTCGGCCCTCCTATACGGTATTTGGCCAATATAATAAAACTATTCAACTGAAAAATTTCGGAAATGATGCAAAACTACAAGGCATCATCCTAATACATCATCCTGCAAAAATAATTGACATGGTTAAGTCTTACGGGGCAGCGGAGCCGGTTCAAGTTGGGCCACAATTGACATCAGCTCAGTGAACCGTTTCCGAATAGAACCTGTTCCGGTGCCCGAAGGTCTTCAGCATGTCATGTATCTATGCAGGATGATGTTTTAGGATGATTCCTTGAAGTTTTGCATCATTTCCGATTTTATTCTGTTGAAAAGTTTTCATTATATTGGCCAAATATCCATTTAGAAGGGCGAGGTACCCCAACAGAATCCGGAATATTTTCGGTAAAAATTGACCACATTTGTCCTCCGTCTGACAGTTGAAAATATAGACAAATCTGGATCTTTTGCACCCGGAAGCATCAAAATTGGTCAATTCTATCAAAAGTTATGAGATTTTTAAGAAAAAAATAGGGGTCAAATGACTACCCGAACGTTTGAGTGTTAAAGAAGGGAAAACTTTCTGGCCTTGTAATAACTGCTTACACAAGTTAACGTGGTGATTATTGCACTCGAGCGTAATATTTCAATCTTTATTTCTCGCATCACGATCGAGATTTTTCGATCTAAACATTACGATCATAATTTGTTAATGGTAAGTAAAAAAATCCAAAGCTTAAAAAATGTCATAAATTAAAAACATTTTCAAAATTCTCAAAAAAAAACAAAAAATTTGATATTCAAAAATCAAAATTAAAGAAAAGAAATTTTAAATTTAAAAAAAAATCAAAGATTATGAATTTTTTTTTTTGTTTTTTTTTAATTTGAAATAATGGAAATTTTGATTTTTTTTGATATTTGGAAATTTTGGAAATCTTAAAAAATTTCGATATTTTGGAAATTTAGAAAATTTTGGGAATTTTGAAAATTTAGGTAATTTTGTAAATTTTAGAAATTTGGCAAATTTTGAATATTTTAAAAAATTTGAAAATTTTGGAAATTTTGGAAATTTTGGAAATTTTAGAAATTTTGGAAATTTTAGAAATTTTGAAAATTTTGGAAATTTTTGAAATTTTGAAAATTTTGGAAATTTTTGAAATTTTGAAAATTTTGAAAACATTTAGAAAATTTTGGATTTTTTTTTTTTGAAATTTTGGAAATAATTATAATCACCACAATAAATATTTCTGGGGAATGGTTTTCTGGGGAACGGTTCATTCTGGGGAATGTGACACAATCTCGTTTCTCAAATCAAGTTTTTGCTTTAAGCCTTAATGAAATGTTTGGTTCGAATTGACTAACCACATGGACGTTCCAATTAAAATTCCATTTCAAGTGTATTTATCGAAATTGCGTTAAAAGTTGTATGAAACTCGATTTTTTCAGCACTTTCCAACTCAGCAGAGCATCGTCCGATAAACTTGGTGGACTCGTGCTGAAAACATCCTCATTTAACAACTTGTTGCATACACTATTATTTAATTTTTTAAGCAGCAGTGTACATCGAAAATTAACTAAAATCACTAAACGCATCTAACTTTCCGATGGAATTTTGTAATTTTTTGAAAAAAAAATCCACCGCCTGATTTTTCGGGTTCTTTTGAAGTAGAGGGAAAAAAAACTTAATATTTACAGCAGCCTTAAGCCATATCATTAATCATTAACTTTTTTGGTGTCTTCGGTATGCCCAAAGAAGTTATTTTACATCAATAGTTTGTCCATATAATTTTCCATACAAATTTGGCAGCTGTCCATACAAAAATGATGTATGAAAAAAAAATCGCCAAAGTTGTAGGTATGGATAAGAATTACACTGAAAAAAATGATACACGGTAAAAAAATTTGGTGATTTTTCATTTAACTTTTTGTCACTAAAACTTAATTTGCAAAAAAAAACACAATTTTAAATTTTTATTATTTTTTTATATGTTTTAGAGGACATAAAATGCCAACTTTTCAGGAATTTCCAGGTTGTGCAAAAAATCTTTGACCGAGTTATGAATTTTTGAATCAATACTGATTTTTTCAAAAAATCGAAATATCGGTCGCAATTTTTCGATGTAAAATCAAATTTGCAATCAAAAAGTACTTAAATGAAATTTTTGATAAAGTGCACCGTTTTCAAGTTAAATCAATTTTTAGGTAACTTTTTTAAAAATAGTCGCAGTTTTTCATTTTGTTTAATTAGTGCACATGTTTGCCCACTTTTGAAAAAAATATTTTTGAAGGGCTGAGAAAATTCTCTATATTTTACTTTCTTGAACTTTGTTGATACGACACTTAGTTGCTGAGATATTGCCATGCAAGTGTTTAAAAACAGGAAAATTGAGGTTTTCTAAGTCTCACCCAAACAACCCACCATTTTCTAATGTCGATATCTAAGCAACTAAAGGTCCGATTTACAATGTTAAAATATGAAACATTCGTGAAATTTTCCGATTTTTTCGAAATTTTTAAAACAAGACAAACATTTTAAAAGGGCTTAATATTGAATGTTTCACTCTTTTGAAATGTTAGTCTTGATTTTAAAATTTTGAAAATATTGTTTTCGAAAAGATCGGAAAATTTCAAGAATGTTTCATATTTAAACACCTTAAAATGGATTTAACCTGAAAACGGTATACTTTATCTAAATTTCAATAAAGTACTTTTTGATGACAATCGAAAAATAAAGTTGAAATTTTTTTGCGACCAATATTTCGATTTTTTGAAAAAAATCAGTATTGATTCAAAAATTCATAACTCGGTCAAAGATTCTTTGCACAAACTGGAAATTTCTGAAAAGTTGTCATTTTATGTCCTCTAAAACATATAAAAAAATAAAAAAATTAAAAATAGTGTTTTTTTTTGCAAATCAAGTTTTAGTGACAAAAAGTTAAATAAAAATTTTTAACCGTGTATCATTTTTTTCAGTGTAGTCCATATCCATACGTACAACTTTGCCGAAAACACCAAATCGATAAAAAAAATCCTTCAAAAGAAATAGATTTTTGAATTTTCATAAATCATTATTTGTATGGACAGCTGCCAAATTTGTATGGAAAATTATATGGACAAAAACTAATGAACCAAAATGGCTTTTTGTGCATACCGAAGGCACCAAAAAAGTTTCAGCCGGATTAAAAAATATTAAAACAAAAATCGAATGACCGGAATCTCATAGATTTGCTCGTTTAGAATTGAAAAATAAAGAGTTCATAAATGTTTCAGCGGTTTAAAACTTAAAATTTGAAATCTACATGTTTAATTTGTTTTAATTCTATATTTTTGAATTTGAGTAAATCGATATTTCGAAACGGTCTTTGGGAAAGTTGCAGGTCGCGGTCAAACCTATTCCAGAAGAAAACGCAACACTGATATGCGCTTCAAACCGGGTTGTTTACGGTTCTCAGAATCACCTCAAAATTGGACAGGAGCCGACCACAGGGTGGCCACCTCGGGAAAAAACCGGGAAAAACCCGGGAATTTATTCCACCGGGAGAAAACCGGGAAAAACTCGGTAATTCGAATAACAAACCGGGAAAATATTTTAAGTTTAGTTAAAATTCGACAAATTCCTCTTAAATGACTTCAACGTATATTTTTCTCTATTAGAATATTATTCTAGTTATTCTAAATGAAGAATTCGGGAAAATAATGTTTGAATTTGTGTAATAGACTCAAGCTACTAGGCTTTGGTTGTTTTTTTTTTTTCTGTTGAGTATTCCATGATATATTTCTTTGACGAGAGGGGAGAAGCAACTACGATTACCAACCACCGGACCCGGTTTAGAAAACAAATGTTTGATAAGCTGCAATTTTCCGATCAAGTTCGCGGTTCAATAGAAAATTTACTCAGCGCAATTATTTTTGAAGTCTTATTTCAATAAGTATTGAATTTCATAAGCACAATAAACAATTTATTTTTATTTTATTATGTATTTCAATATCATCTTGAGGGTGCACAGGGAATAAATAACCGATAGTTCCCATAATTTCGAAGATACTAAAATTTGCGTACCGAAAATCGTGGTGCAAAAAGCTTAGCTTGTGTGCGCCGTTAAAAATAAGAATACAGTTCAGACCCGATTTTCCGAAGGCCTCGGAAAAAAATAAATAAATATAAATATTGAAATAAAAAGCCACAGTTTCAACATTTGCATGGAGTATGCGTTTTAAAATAACGAAAATAAAATTTGACGAAAATAAAAATTTTAACGAAAAAAAATAATGAAAATCGAAAAATTTCAAAAATTCAAATGATTTTTAAATCAACCCAAACATGCTAAAAATTATTCTGAACGCAGGTGAATGGATCTAAAATTGATTTCAGTTGATTCCACTTAAAATTTCATTATAATTTTGAAGTTTATTGAAAATAATGGTTTGCCCCCTGATTTTTCGGGCCAATTTTGAAGGGGGGAGACAAAAACTTAAAATAAAATTCGTACCAGCCTAAACTATTTTAAAACGATTTAGAATTATGCAATCCAAGATGGCGGTCAAAATGGCTGAAATGAAATATTGAAAAAATGCATTTTTAAACTTAATACGCAATCAACCACTCAACAGTGACTAAAATTAAGTCGCTGAACTTGAATTTGATGTTAAAAGTAAGAAAATAAAAAAAAATACGAATTGTTTTTTATTGTTCAAACCTTTGGATAATCAAGACGGACTGTTTACAATTTTTACTGTAAAACATTTGGTGGAATTTCAAAAATCTGTTTTCAGTAGTATTTTATAAGATGATTTTTGGCTTTCTCAGTTAAACAAATTATTAAGGACAAATTGCTATGAAACTTTGTGCTTGTGTTTTAAAATCAGATTTGAGTACTTTTGTATAATTTTAAAATGTCGGAAATATTTGGTATTTAAGATATTTTTATATAGTTATTTGGGAATCTTTCAACAGTTAAATGCCTACGAAATTATCTTCAAATTCAGAACATTTGAAAAAATATCTTTATTTTAAAATTATAATTTAAATTTTAAATAAATTTTTCAGATGTTCTAAAATTACAATATTTTCAGAGCTCAACTGCATAGTAGTCATTTCAATACAAGCAGTCCCTTTTTCTTTTATTCAAACACATAAATGAGTTTTTGTTGGGTTTTATTTAATTCTCATCTGAAAATTCCGTAAAAAAAGATTAACTGAATTTTGACTGTTGTGTTGTTCAGAAAATCGCAGCACGGCAATTGATTTTTTACCATTCTGTGTTACTCAAAAATTTAAAAACATCCAAACATGTTTATTTTTTCTTTTTTTTCAATAAATTTGGCACGGCTCACACAAAGGATGTATCGAGAATTATGATTGTTTATGTTAGCGCGATCTGCGAGTCGCGATAGAGTACAGGCCAACCCAGATGTGTTTTTTTGACAGTTATATTTTTTCTAGAAATCATCTCATCGATACCTAAATCCTTGCCGAAGATACTAAATCGATCAGCAAAAAATGTTTTAAGTAATCGATTGTTTAAACATATGGCACTTTTTCTTTTGAAGAATCATTCTTCTTGAATTTACTAAAGTTTTTTCAAAGAAAACTGAAGAGTATTTGCATTAATGTTGTTTTTTTTGCAAATCTTTTCTACCCATACTCATACTAAATATTGTGAATGCTATTTCCTGCTTTCCAGTAATAATCTACGTTATTCATAAATTTAATACAAAACGATTTTTATTGATTTTAAGTTAAGAAAAATTGCGGAGCATGGAGATGAAAAATCACAAAAACTGTTAAAAACGGATTCTTACTTTTTGTACTCAAAGCTCTCTTGAGAAATAAAATTATTGAACCAAATGTATGCGTTCAAAAAGTATTTTGATACTATCGTCAGTCTATAAAAAAACAATGTAATTTGATTTAAAACTACATATATGGAAAAATTCCTTCTGGCCTCGGGAGAAAACCGGGAAATTCAAAATCCAAATCTGGTGGCCACTCTGCGACCAGCATTGTACAGCTATTTTACATTGGCAAACCCGTTTTCCTGGCCAATCTGTAGGTCAGATCGGTCCGTAGGGAACCTCATTGATATGGCTTCTAATATTTAAAACATTCTTACAAACCAACGTGCCGAGGCTCCTTGATTCTGATGGAATTGGAAGTAGGTCGAGGACCCGTCTGGATCTTCCTTTATGTTTAGGTGGGGCCAGCTAATGCCTAATGACCTCGAAATGTGTACGCCAAGATCTCTCATTCTGAATTGGGTCATTGAAAGCAGCGCGAGGGGATTGAGATAAGCTGGATCAGCATAACCCAAGTCTGATACAAGCTATACTTTCTCATAACTTCGCTACCAGCCATCAGGTATTGATTGGTATTAATGATAATGATATTTAAACTAGTGAATGCTTGAATTTAGCATCCTTATTCAAATACTTAATACTTACCATGTGCTTCGCAAAAATGGCACAACGCGATGATTGCATTCATGCTTGTTGAAATATAACTTATGTGCAGTGATTGTCATCAAGCGTTTAATTACTTACTAAAAAATGCAGTTTTTCTAAATACTAGCAAACTTTAAAAAAATAATGCACTACTGAAAAAAATGCCAAACCAAGCCGAAATCAAAACAAAAACTTGTGAACATCAGAGGAGGTGGGTGTACTGATGACAGCTGATTCTCCCAACCCCAAAGCCAAGCAACGCTTGCTGTTGTTGTTGTTTGACGTCACGTTTGTCATCTGACTTGTGGACCAGTCATCACGTCGTTTGTTTTGCTTCCCGCACACACAACTTAGTTGCTGTGATAAGGGCAGAAAGGTTCGAAAAATGGGCGATTTTCAGCACTACTATCTGGAGCTGTCCCCGGATCCGGTGCGCTTCGACGCCGTCAGCCAGCTCACGAACGTGTTCTTCGACGATGCGAAGCAGCAGGTTGGGAAGCAAAAATTGATTTGTTTTTTTTTTTTTGTGGTTTTTAATGTTGCGGATTTCTGCAGGTGTTTGCGGTTCGCTCCGGCGGAGCGACAGGGATCGTGGTCAAGAGTGCCACGCCCGGCGACGGGCCGAACATTTCGTTTTGCATGGAGGATCGCGGCACGATCCGGTCGATCAAGTTCTCGTCGGATAATCTGGTGCTGGCGGTTCAGCGCAACGAGACGGCGGTGGAGTTTGTTCCGTTCAACGCGAGTCACCAGCCGCAGGTGCAGGACATGATGGTGCACCAGGGCAAGAGTACGATCTATGGGTTTGTCTGGGTGCAGGAGCGCCAGGTGGCGTTGATTTCCAACTCTGGGGTGGAGATCTTTGCGGTGAATTTGGAGAAGAGGACGCTGAAGTCGGTCAAGTCGCTGAACATCACGGTGAACTGGTTCAGCTTTTGTCCGACGTCGAATTTTGCGCTGTTGTCGGCGAACTTGGGGACGATCTTGACGCCGGTTATGTTGAAGCCGTCGACGATCACGAAGTTGCCTCGGTTGGAGCTGCCGGCGGGGCAGGGATGTTCGGGTCGGGATGTGACGTTGGCGCAGCTTTATGGGACGAACGCGATCATGCTTTTGAAACCGCTGCAGAATCGTCAGTTTGAGGTGGTGATCTATTTGCTGAATGGGCCGGGGTTGGCCCCGAAAAAGTCTCACATTTTGCGATTGGGACAGAATGGCAGGTTTGCGATGAACATCGTTGATGATGTGATCGTGGTTCATCACCAGGCCACGGCGACGTCGATGTTGTTTGACGTGGCTCTTGGAGGGTCGGAAACGGAAGCTGGGACTGGGGCAGTTGTCCACCAGCCGATCATTCCGGCCAGGGCGATCAAACCGTTTGCGTTGGCCGTTCCGAGCATCTCGTTGGATGGGAAGACGATGAACTGTGATCTTTACTCACAGCACTGGGTGTTGTTCCAGCCGAATATCGTGATCGATGCCAAGTTGGGCTGTTTGTGGTACGTGCTGTTGAAGCTGAGTTCGTTGTGCGCCTTGATCACCGATCGTCTACGTCTGGTTGAGTTCTTGCTGCAGCGAAGTGACGGTAAACCGGCTTTGTTGACCGTGCTGAAAGAGATGATGAGTACCAACTACAGCGGAACGATGCTTCCGGTCATCGAGAGCGTGTTCAACAAGCTCAACTCACTGTACAAGGGCGTTCTGGACAGTGAACTGCAGAGTCAGATGGCCCTGATGACGATGACCAGCAGCAAATCTCAACAGCAGAAACCTGGCCTCATTCCACGAGTCTTGATCGACCAAACGGACATGTACACGGCGGTCTTCTCCACCATAACCGACTCGGAACAGCTGGGAAAGATCCTTCTGCTCTACCTACACTCGCTGGCCAAACACGGCATAACCGCAAACCACGAGCTCAGCAAGCAGATCGTGATCGACCTCGTCAAAAACAAGCAGTTCGACACGCTCCAGCAACTCCTGAAATACTCCGCCCTCAACGAGTCCAAACCTCTTGCTTGCTTCCTTCTCTCCCTGTCCAACTCGCACCCCTCAATCTCCCAAATGGCCCTGGACATGCTGGCCCGGCTCAACGCCAATGAAATCATCCTCGAAGTCTTGCTCGAGAAGGGCCAGGTCATCGAGGCGCTCCGGATCGCCAAACAGATGCCGGGCGCGGATTCCCTTCCCGCCCGCAAGTACCTGGAGGCGGCCTCCAAAACACAGGACGCGCTCGTGTTCCACTCGGTGTACGCGTTCTTCCAGGCGAAGAACATCCGGCTGCGTGGCTCGCCCGACTTTTTGAAGCGTAAGTTGCCCGTGGTCAACTAAACTTCTTCAGCTGATCTTGCTTTTTCCTTCCAGATGAACAATGTGGGGAGTACGTGCAATACTATCAGACGTTGATCAGCACGCAGTGCTTGTAGACTTCGACTAATTTAAGGTATGTGATCTGTGCAAGAATAATCTAACCATATATTCCATTATAAAGTCAAACTAAGTTTAGTTTTGGAAGAGTGTGTCTAAATCATTATATTTAGGAAGGGTTTGTAATAAGCTACACAATATTGTTTGAGCCTCGTCAGAAAACAGTCGTAACATCACTTTGAAGCACCGTCCTCCGCTGCTGGACCCGGGGGAAGCTTGTCGATTACGGCCGCGTCCTTTTGGAAAGGCAAAACCAATTTATGTTTAATACCCTAATCTTCAAGACATTAAATTAATCTCTAAACATACCGTATTAAACCACATTGTGTTTGGCTTGAAGATCATCTTCGAAATGAATCCCATGTTTCCGGTCGGCGCGATCCCGTGCATGTGCAGGTGCTTAACCGTGACAAACGGTGGAACGTGAAACCCGAACACGGCCATCGTCACCGGATCGATTTGGCACTGGTCGCGCATCACGTTCTCCAGCTCGGCACGCATTTCCTCCACTTGAAATTGCAAAAAAAAAAAAATCTTAAATTCTCCAGACAACCCGTGCAAGACGGTGGAACCTACGCAACGGTCGGTCGGCCGTGGTGAGCGCCCGTACGCTCGCGACGTGGTGCTTCGGCACGGCCAACAGGTGGTGATCGGCCGCCGGGCGGATGTCTTTGAAGATGCAGATGCGCTCGTTCTGGAACATTATCGTGGCGGACGGGTCCGCGCCAGTCGCGATCTTGCAGAATATGCACCGCTCCACGGTGGTCGCGGGGGAAGTCATTTTGATGTTTTTTTTTTTTTAAGATGATTTTGAAGTGGGTTCTAGCGGTCTAGAACCATTAAAGTTCAATTTTGTTTGACAGCCCCGAACTTTGCACTGCTGGACAAAGTTGTTTTATTTTATGTTTATTTTGGCTGGCTCGAGCTTTGCATGCAAGCAGGTGCATCCTTGCATGCAAGGTCAAATCTGCGCAAAGTGTCCAGAGACGAAAAATTTCATATTTACGTTAGATTCTTTGAGAACTCTTCAGAAACTAGACAAGTTTTAGTCGATAAATTTTGCAAAAGCTGTTAGAAATGATCACTTTTTCTAAAACAGCAAAAAACGCAATTGATCTTTTTTTCGATATTTGGATCAACGACTATGTAATAAAAATGAAATCTGTGTTGACAACAAACAAACGCCAAAGTGTGAATGTCTCAGAAAACCTAATTGAGAATTTCAAAAAGGTTTTAGAAAATCTTATTCAGAATTTAAAAAAAATATTAGAAAATGTTCAAACGAAGAATACAAATTTAAAGTAACTTTACAATATAAAAATATTAGATCTCAAAATGTATATTAAAAAGAAAAGCCACAGCGTTTTGTACGGTATGTCCACGCATTCTTCCACGCATGATCTGTTCTCAGAATTCTCCCTGCGGTGAACACTACGAAGTAAGGCTGGTCGCTTTAATTTTTGAAATACATTTTCGTAAACTAATAACAAGACTTACCAGCATGCCTTCATCGGACTGGCCGCATTTGTATTTTAGATTAGATTAGTAAGCTCTCAACTTAAAAAAATAAAAGTAAATCGCTTTGCTTGGAGACGTTGATTCGTTGGCAGACTACATTTCGTATTTAGGTAAGTTTCTTCTAAATTGTAAAATGAATCTTTGAAATTTGAAAAAAAATAAAATGTTTTTTTGTATAGATTGTAATCTTATTAAAACTCTGCATTTTTCAAATTTCCTGATGTATTTATTTTTTTATTTTTGGACCAATCTTTTTTAGACTTGCTATCCAATGTTATTTTAAAGGGTTTGTACCTCGGCCCCAGTCGTGGTAGAGAGGGAACTCCGATCTACCGCTTACATGGCGGAAGCGTTACCACTGGGCTACGTGGCTCGGCCAATTTGCTTAGGCAGTTGAAAAAAGTGACCAACCACCGAGGGTTGAGTGTACAGCTTCCATTAGGGTCACATGGACACCATACTGAAAAAAGATTATTCTTTTAATTTTTCTAATTTTTAGGATATTATTTTGGTTTTTATTTTTTAAATAATTTTTAAAATTGTTGAAACCTAAAAATAAACATTTCAAATTTGGAAACAATGTTCTAATTTTTCTCATATTTTTTTAAATTAAGGAATTGAAATTAGGATTTTCTTGTTATTTTTTTTTATTTTAAAAGATATTTACTGGTTTTTTCATAACCTTGAACATTTTTTAAACTGTTGTAATTTTGAAATTTTTGACTTCTTAAAAAGTTTTGAAAACAAACTTGAACACATCGAGATTTTTCAGATCGTCAGTCGTAATCTTTCGATGGTAGATCGAAAATTTACGATCAATGATCTCAATCTACTATCGACAAGTTACGACTTACCGCTGGTAAATTAAATCAAAAATCAAATTATTCCCTCTACAGCATAGGGACGTAGCGTTACATCGTGCTGCCATCTGGTTTTTTTAAGTGCAAGAGTGGAAAAGTGCTGAGTCATCGTCTAAAAATAGACGGCGTCCTATCTCGCCCAGCAAAATGAAGTCGATAAAGTAGTCGGTTTCGAAGAGAAAAAGTGGAAAAGTGGGTCTAAAAATAGCGACGCCATCCCCCTATTGACTTGGCGTTCTCGATTGCGAGATTCCTACTCGAAACTGGGTGTCCGAAGGCTTGATTGTTGAGGCAGACAGCTTCCATCTGCCCCGGGATTCGAACTGCGACCTTTGGATTGTTAGTCCAACTGCCTACCAGCGACTCCACCGAGGCAGGACCCAGGAGACGACTCCTACACTAGGATTGAGCTAACGACCTAACCCTCTAGGTTTGACCGGGGCCAACATTTAATTTCCCATCCGACGGAAGGCGTGGTCAGACAAATCTCGTCTCGAAAAATGCCACCGGGACCGTCTGGGATCGAACCCAAGCCGACTACACGCTTTCTCCTACACCACGGTTCCCGGCCGTTGGCAAATTACGATCGAATTATTGTGATCGAATGCAATAATGACCAGACAAGTTTTAAAAATTTAAACAATTAATGATTGCTTAAACTCAAGTCTAAAATCATTGAAATTTTCATATTTTGACTTCGGAAATCTGACTTGACTTATGTTCAGTTAGAAAATTGACAACGACGAACAATATTTTGGATCACACTACCGCCAAACACCTTGCATGCAACATTCCATGCAAAGCAGCAGAGGTGATTGACACACTCGTTCCGTCACAGCCTCCAGCAGACCAACCAAACAGCAGCAGCAGCAGCTTAATGCGTTCACCTGATGCAGCGAGATTTGTGTCAATCTGCAATCGTACAAAAATCCGACGCAGCACCAGATTCAATACACCAAAAGGGGTTTTCGGTGCGTGAGGTCACCTGAAAGTGCAATACACAGGCAGCTGAACCGTGGTGCGTAAGACCAGTTGTGATTAGAGCGTAATTGCGCGTACGCCAGAATGAGACGTAGCAGGAAATAGCTGATCAATTTGGAGCAATACGCAAAGATTGATACGCAACCATGGCAGACATCAAGCTCGATATGGTACGTTTGACTTGTGCAGTTGCTCAAACAACTTGTTTCTCACCCGTCCCGACCATTTCAGCCGGCGGAAGATGACATGGCCACCCGGGTGTTCTGGGAGATTCTGTCTCCGCTCGGGTACATTCCACAGCCGGTGAAGGAAGCCCTGCGGGGAACCGGCTTCGATAACCTGCTGTCGCTGTCGGCCATGCGCGAATCCGACCTGGACGACATCGCAACCCAGTTCAAGCTGCCCATGGGTCATCGCCGGTTGATCAAAGTCCTGTCCGAACGCATCAACCAGATCGGGATGGATGACCTAACGTCGAAGCTGCTGCGGAAGCTGGACCGTCACGCGACCACCGTGGTCAAAGTGTCCAAACCAACACCCCCCAACCCCACAAGCAGTGACTCCCGTGACGAACCACAAACACCGCCGGCTGCTCCGCACAGTGCCGTCAAAGCGGTTCCCTCCGCGGAATCCCTAGTCGAGATCTACCGCTCAAAGCTACAGCAAAACATTCTCTCCTGGTTGACGTCCCACGGCGAAGTCGGGTCGAAGGAGGTCGAACTCCCGGACATCAACATCAACGTCTCCATCCAGGACGGCAAACTCCAGGGTTCAGTCATCTGCCCGTTCTGTCGGATGGAAATCAAAATCTACATCCGAGCGCCGGACGCGGACAGCAGCGGGGCCATCGCAAACTCAAACTACATCAAGCACTACAACCGGATGCACCGGAAGGTTCCCCTGCCCCGAAATCCCCGCCACCGTCAGTTGGCCATCGCCGTTCGGTCAAGGAACGCCACCGCCCGGCACCATGATGGCCCTCGAGCAGCATCAGCAAGCGCTGGCACAACTTCACGCGGAACAGCAAGCTGCGGCGGCGTACGCGGCCGTAACGGCAGCCGCCGGGGGCAGCGGTTCCGGCGGCGCGGTGGCAGGTTCCAGCGCGGCGCAGTTGCCTAATCCGGCGGCGGCCGCCGTGTACGAACTGCTGTTCAAGCAGGAGTCCAACAGTTGGGATGACTAGTAGTAGCAATAGCTGACGGATCTCGGCGACAGTATTTTCTGAAAATTTAACTCCTAGAGATAGACCACGAGTCGGAAGGTAGCGTACCTTTAGGCGCAAGCAATGCATTTGTAAAAAAAACAAATTTGGCACAAAATTCCTATAACTATAGAACGTATACTAAATATAACCTAAAATGTTTGTGTGAACATACAGTGTAAACAATGTTCAAAGCTTATTTTTGAATATCACCGTTATTTTTTCCAACATCTTTAATTTATTCATTTATTTTTTAAAATTTATTTTATATTTCAATTATGAGAAGGTGACGTTTTTGCAATTGATTTTCTAAGCTAATTCTTAGCTTTAATATATCTAAGAGATATTGTTCCGAATTAGTGGAGCGTTTGGTACGGTATGTCCACGCATTCCTTCACCCTTGTCTGTGGGAGAACTTTCATTTCTACCACTCGATTTCGGTGCTTAAGTTTATCCAAATTCGGCTCAAAAAGTATCGATATTTTTTTTTAATTTATTATTTTAATAATGAACAATAATATCAGCAATTTAAGAATGATTTTAGGACTAAACTGTGCCGAATACGAACGTATACGAATACGAAGTTTTTGATAGTCTCAACCCCCGGTGGTTGATCACTTTTTCATTTGACACTTTTTTAGTGGTTGGTCAAAGTCAAACTAAAAAGTGATGAACTGTCACTTTTTATACGGGACTCACACTTACTATCATACTATATGTTTGGAAGTGTGTGTGAGTTCCGTGTAAAGAGGGTGTCAAACTAAAAAGTGACCCCGTTGTTCGTTTGACAACAATTCGTGTCAAGCCATCTTTTTTATGAAATATAATCGAAAATTATTTCTGTCAATTTCTAAATAGGGGGCACCATTTACGAGTTGTATCCATGTTTAGGTTATTTTTTGAAGAAAATAACTTTTTTTGTATCTTTCGGCAGTCGTGCAAGTGTACTTTGTTTACTGTTTGTAAAAATGAGTGTAATGGAGGCTGAAAACGAGACTTCCAAAAGGTGATTTTCTTATTTGAATGCGACAGAAAATTACAAACGCATAAATAATTATGAAAATTATTAAATTGCCTATAATTCCGAATCTCAAAATGCAAAAAAAAAGCAAAGCAATCCACTTAAACGACCCCCGGGTCTTTTGCGGTCTCTATTGCAAGTTTCTGCTCATTTCTAGGCGTCCGAAGGTTATTTGTGTTGAGTCACCCCAAACCTTTTTTACGCAAATGTACTGACGTTTTACTTCCCATCCGATAGAAGGCCAGGAGGATAAGGCGGGAATTTATCCCGCGCCCCACAGCAACTTAGAGATCGGCAGCCGAACCACCGCGCCACGAGGGAGGCCCGGCAAAATCCTAATATTAAGAGGACGGATTTTGTTTATTGCTCGAAAAAAGTAAAAAAGAGGGAAAAAAGTGAACTAGACTGTCAGGCAGAAAAAAAATAAAAGCTTTGAAAAATTTTAACAGAAATTAATAAAATCAGAAAGCTAGACATTTTTCAATTTAAATAAAAAAAATTCAAAATTCAAAATAAATCAGAAATTTGTAAACTTAAAATAAAAACAAACAAGTTTTTTAACAAAAATAATTTTAAAAATTCAAAAATCTAAAATTAAAAGATTAAAGAATCTGAAGTTTAAAAAAATTAAAAATCACAAAGATTAAACAAAATATTCAAAAAATCTGAAATCAAAAAATTCAAAAACTAAAAAAATTTAAAATTCAAAAATTCAGAAGTTAAAAATAAAAAAAATCAAAAATTAAAAATTTGGAAAGTATAGAACATCAAAATTAAATATTTAATGATGCTTCAAATGAATTAAAAAAACATTATAATTTCAAATTTATATAACAATGAATCGAAAGCTTAAAAATTAAAAATTCTAAAATCAAGAAATGTGTTTTGACTAAATATTTAACTCCAAAACTTTCTGATTTTCTGGCGGTAATTTATAATTTAACAGTTACAAATTTCAAAATTAAATATCTTAAGTACTTAAAAATGTGAGAATTCAAGAATTTCAAAATTTATGAAAACAAACAAACAAATTTAAAAAAAATAATTTTCAAATCCAAAGTTGAAAATATGAAGAATCCAAAAATTTAAAAATCAAAAAAAATAAAAATTACAAAGTTAAAAAAAACTAGATTTTCAAAAAATCTGAAATCAATTAACTCAAAACTTAAAATTAAAGAAAAACGAAAATTCAAAATTTGGAAAGTATAGATCATCAAAATTTCAATATTTAATAATGCTCCAATTAAACTAAAAAAAAACAAAAAACATTATAATCTCAAATTCATAAAACAATGAATCAAATGCCTAAAAAAATCTAAAAACAAGGAAAAATTCCAAAACTGTATGACATTAAAAATTTTTAATATTAAATTAAATTATTTACAACATAAATTGTACCAATATAAGAATTTAAGGATTCAAGTAAGGATTTTTAAAATAAATTTTATTCGGGAATTTTAGAATCTTAGAGTTTAAGATTTTTTGAATTATAACAATTTTAGTTTTTTTTTATTTCTTTGAATTCATCTATTTTTAGCTCTTTAATTTTTTAAATCTAATATTTTTTTAAAGAAGCATTTTGATTTTTTGCAACTTTTCTTGACCGCGTTCCTTCCGATTTCCATACCGTACATCAACAATGCTTAGTTCTGTAATTTGAGATAAAAAATCTGAAATTAAAATTAACGCAACTCCCATTTATTAAAGTTTAAAAAATTAGAAATTTAGAAACATGCAAAAAAAAATCTAGCATTCTTATAAGAAATTTAAAAAAAATGCATTTTTGTTTTTTAAAATTAATTTTCGGAGTGTTGAAGTTTTGAATTCTTAAAATTTTAGAATTTTTAAGCCTTTGAATTAAAAAAAGGCTTCGTATACAAATCGAGATTTTCTCGATCGTCAGTAGTAATTCAATCGATGGTAGATCGTAACGCTTGCTTAGGGCGTATCCTACTAGACTTAGATATTCTACTGTATCTTTGAATATTTGAATTAGTATTTTTGTCCATTTTTGGGATATCTTTTGTTTTTTGTTTTTCAAGCAAGACTTGTGGGCTGTCATCGCACTGAAAATTCTACTAAGTCTAACAATTTTTGTGAACATTTTTGTCTAAGGACGAAACATTTATTTGTCTATTCATGCACAAACATTGTTATACGAAACGATGTTTTCTTTTAATCCTTGCTCATTCAGTTTAGTACACTTAGGCTAAAGATGGTAGAGTTGTGTTGCTTAGTTTTGTATTCTGATGTAATAATTAATTATTATAATAACTGCTAAATATTTTGCATAGATTTCCATGGTCTACATTTATATATTATTCGTCATACATAATGTCGGCTAAACTGTGTAGCTCTTTTTCGGTTAGTTTTTTTTTTGTGGGAAGTTGATAATAAATAAGAATAATAATACAATTATGTTTGGCGTTGCTCGAGAAAAAGCAAATTGCTCAAAGTCTAAAGCGCCAAAGTAACGAGTATGGAATAGAGAACCTAAAGAGTAAAAGCAAAACTCACCCCGAGCACCGGTCCCGGGATTCAGATGGCAAAACAGGAAACCGTTGGCAAATCGATCACAGCCCGATTCGCGGCGGAGCGCTCACCTTCAACGCACTGGAATCGCCGCTTCCGTCGTCCGTGTTGCGACTTCCAAGGAACGACGACGGTGACGACGTGACTCGACACTCGACCGTCCGCACCGATTCCCGCTCGTGAATGACCGTGTCACAACGGGGGCAGCGCAGCTTCGATCCGGACGCCTCGGTCGGCGAATCGGCTGCGGGCGTGGTGCAGAATCGGCTCGCGCAGTCCTTGTGAAGGGCGTGGCCACAGTTGCCGAACACGATGACGGAATCTTTCGCGGCAGTGTACAGCTTGGACCGGCAGATGGTGCACTTGATCGACTTGACGCAGAGGCCGCGGCGGGCGAAACGGCGCTCGCGGGACAGCACCGAGTGGAGATCTTTGCCGAGGACGCGGGAGGTCGTCTCGAGGAGGACCGTTTCGTAGGCCGAGTTGGACAGCATGCCGATGAGGACGTGCTTGATGTCGCCAAAGTTGCCGGTTTTGGTGCCGGATGTGAGCACCAGCTGGACCAGTTTGGCCAGGTCTACGAACTCGCTCGCCGAGTGGAGGATGTTTTTGGTGATTTGGGTGAGGTCGGAGCGGGAGAGGACGATTTTAAGGAGGGAGAACCAGAGCTCTTCGCGTTCGGCTTCGGACAGGATGGAGGAGGCGCGGGTGCATAGGCTGGACACTTGCAGGGCGCACAGCTCGGCGGTGCTTTCGGGGGCTTCCTTGAGGGCTTCGACGGCAATGGCGTACGCTGATTGGAAGTCGCCCTGCTTTTCGTACAGGTAGATGAGGGCTGCGCTCATGCCGGCGCTTTTGATCGTCGCGACGGCAAAGTCTAACCGGTACGAGTCGTTGGATTTGAGAAATTCGATGACCTCTTCGGGTTGGAATTGACAGAGGAGTTGGAGGTAGCGTTCGCAGTCGCGCGTCTCGAGTTGAAGTGAGAGTTTGAGTAGTTGACGCAGGAATTGAAACAGCTTCTCCGGGGTGTCGTCCAGCAGTTGAAGGAATTGGTTCAGATGTCGCATAAATTGTTCCGTTACGACGCGGGTCGTCTGCTCGCAGTTGATGTCCAGAATGCGCTTGAAGTTCCTCACCAACAGCGGAAACACCTGCCTTCGATCGTCTTCACTGTACTGAGCGATGTAGCTGAACAGTTCCAGATGACGGAACTCGTCCAGCAGGTAGCAATCGAAGATTTCCTCGTACCGGCCAAGCTGCTCCAGGATGTACTCCGTAACGCGGTAGCACCGGCTCTGGCGTGAAATCTTCAGTAGTTCTTCGTTTGAAATGTGACTAAGGCAGTTGGAGCGCAGCAACTCGAGCCAGGTTTGCTCCTGTTCGAAGTGTTCCCGCCGGGACATTCCTTCCGTCTCTGTTTCCGCGCTCTGTCTGGTTAGGTAACTCACGACGCGTTCCAACAGAAGGTCGTTTTCCGGCAATTGACGTGATGAAATCTGATGGGCGATAAAGTTCAGCAAGCAACCGATCTGGGACCAACTCGCGTGTTCCGGCGTTAAAATCTCCAGCAGAATGTTGATGATCCGCTGCCGCTGGGACAGTCCAAGCTCCCCGTTGAACTCCTTCTCCTGGAATGCCAGCGATATCACGTTCAACGCTTCCCGCGTGTCAAACTCAAGCAGCGTCCTCAAAAACGGATACGGCAGCTCTCCCTCCGAAGCACTCTTGGAATGGACCACGGTCAAACAGCGCAGAACTTCGTGCTTCACCGTTGCGATCATGTCCGGAGCGATCTCCCCCGTCGGATAACCTCGTCCCGCGAGGCAACTCGAAATGTACACCAACAGGCAATTACCTAAATGCGGATCACTTCCGTCGCGAATCAACGGAATCAAATCCGTCAGCGAGATCGTGTAATCCGCCAGGGCTTTCGTGTTGAGATACATCTGGGCCCGGTACAGACGCTCCTTGCGGCAAATCGTCAGCACCTGGTGCAGATCGAGACATTGCCAGTCCAGCTTCAGGATCAGATTCTCCAACCGGTTGATATGTCCCTTTCGCCACAGATGATCGCACAGGACTTGCGCCACCGAGGGCGCGATCGAGTCCAGGTCGTCATTTTCGATGTGATGCGCAACGATGGAAAGGTAGTGATCCGGCGTGGGAAGACGATCGTACAGATCCTGCCAGAGTAGGTTCCTAGAGAAAAAAGGCAAAGGTTAGTCACTTTTTCACACAACTTGGATTTCCCCACTAACTTTTCATTAATCTCGATCAAACAGGCCACGATCGCTTCCAGGCACGCTTCGGGGGTCTTTTTCGTGGCATTCAAATACTCGTCAAACATGCGCAGTATTCGCTCCTTGGCGGCCACCAGCCGTCGGTGTCTGCCGGCCGCGGCCCGGTAACCCTCCACGGCGAGTTCAATCGCTTCGTCCCAGCGCTGCATCGACGTCAGGTAGGAAATGCGATCGCTCCAAGCCCGTGCGCTCACCCCGTGAAGACTTTTGCCCGCAAGCAGATACAGTTGATTGCCCTGCGAGACGACCGTGTTGTAACAGGCCGAGGCACCGGCCAGGGCGAGCGCAGGCGATACGTTACTACCGGTCGCAAGACCTTTGAACTGCGCAGAGTTGTACATCAGGCCCACGTTGGACAAATCGATCGACTCCATCTCCTTGTTGGTCCGAACGTCGGACAAATGCAGCACTTCCAGCGTGTCGAGACAAGCGATCGTTTTCGGTCCAAGCCAGTGCAGTGCCAGCAAATTGTACCCCAGCTGGATGTGCCGCAGGAAGATCAGGAAATCCGACCGCTGCAGTAGCTGATCTGATGGAAGTACAAATCTGCACCGCGAGCCGCGGCCAACACCGGATCAACCGTACGGGAAGAATCGGCCGCCTGGATCAGCACCATCTGCCACGCCAGCAGCGGCAAACAGTCCGGGTAGCCGGCCATCGGATGGAATTTAATCACCTTCAACCGTGGACGGATCATGACCACAAAGAACTTGCTCAACGTGGCCAACGCAACCAGCGTGTAGTTCTTCAACGGATGTTCCTCGTCACCCAGCATGAGCGGCTCGATCGTGCAAACCTCGCCGCGAGCACCACTAAAAAGACACCGCGAGTCACAGCCCCGGATTCCCAACCTCCGCGTGAAGCTCAAACTCCACACCGAACCCCCCGAGTCCGAACAAAGTGCCAACGCCGGTCTATTCGTCCACTTCAAATGCAACACTCCCGTATTCGGCGTAATGACATCGTTCAGCGTCCGTATCACGTCTCCGGTCAGCGTGTCAATCATCAAAATGCTCCCCCGAGCAAAACCCGCCAACAACCGCGTATTGTCCTCATTAAAAGACAACGCCGAGACCGCTCCCTGCGAAATCCCGTCCTGATTGCACCACTTCAACGTCTGCGTGCAGTCAAACGCCAAAATATGCCCATGTGACGTCCCGACCGCCAACATCTGCGACACCGTACAAGAAGTGGCCAACCCGGCGTCTACCCGGTCCACCGCCGACGTGACCTGTGCCGTAACGCCCTGCAGAACCACATGCCGCAGAATCGACTCCAGTCGCATGTAATCGTCTCCACCCAGCGACGGCGTCGGCGTCCGCCCGGAACCATCAACCGCACAACGCTCCAGCGCCGACGCGCTGTCCAGATCGCTGTCGATCTCGCTCAGAACGCTCTCCAGCGTCGGCAGGTGGTCCACCGTCGGAATCGAGTACTCTTCATCGTCCAGCTGTAAATCAAACAGAACAGTTATTTGTCCGAGTCCAGCAGAGGTAAAACAGTTGCACTACCTCCTCAATGTCCAGCTGGAGCGATTCCGCGAGCAAACTTTCGGCGGAACCATGGTCCGAATCGAGCAGCGAGTGCAGCGACGGAGCTTTCAGGTTGTTCATCATCGTCGTCGTCGCCGTTTGCTCGTTCACCAGAATGCCATGCCACGGCCTCCCGGCTGGTTTTCCAATTAAGAGTTAAAGGGTGTAATTTGTACAGAAATTTACGAATTTGTACTCGTCACTTAGCTTACACGTATCGTGATAATCTTTTCTTTTTTCTCCTCTGACTGTGATGTTGTAGTTATCGTCCTACTTTTCGCGATAACTTTTTTTCCCCTGACATTCTGACAGACAGTGACGTTTCTCGATGTTGACACTGAGAGAAAATTAATAAATATTTTTTCCGAAATCACCGAATTATAGAAATTACATAAATGGTTTTTAAGCGTGTTTTTAATCGTTGTACATCAAAATTTACATAGGGCTTTAGGACCCTATTGGGTAATTTTCATTTTATTTTTGAAAATAATAGCAACAAAAAATCAAAAGTAAAATTAAAAGTCATAAACTCGTATTTGACCTTTTACGTGGTTTGGTTGATCTGTAGTTTTATTGTGTAATGTTTATGCATTTTTAATTCTGAATCTTTATCATTCGGGTATGGGCAACGAACACACGACCTCTGGAAGTCCAGTACACTCAACCCCCGGTGGTTGGTCACTTTTTCGTTTGACACTTTTTAGTTTGTACCCCGTTGGTTGGTCAAAGTCAAATTAAAAAGTGACGAACTGTCACTTTTTACACAGCGCTCACGCACACTATCAAAACAAACGTATGGTAGTGTGTGTGAACTTCGTGTAAAAGTGGTGTCAAACTAAAACGTGACCCCGTTCGTTTGACAACAGTTGGTGTCAAACCATCGGGGTTTGAGTGTACGCTGCTAGTTGAAACCCCTATGGGCCTACGGTCAGGATTTCGAGTGAGCTCTTAGCTCTTTGAAGGGAATCTGACTTTGGCGAGCCAAATAGTAATCTAGAGGCTTTGTTTTGGTCTAAAAATTGTTGACAAATCTGTAATAACTGATTTGAAAAAAGAATGGGAATATTTGAGGAAATGCTTTATAAAAAATACATTTGGCAAAAAAAAACCCAAAGTACGCGCCAGGTGGCCGTGTGCACCAAGGCCGCGGCCGAGATGCACACGGCAACCTGGCGCGTACTTTGGGTATTTTTTCGCCAAATGTGCTTTTTGCCTTATGTGGCCTTCACCAAACGTAGGAGACTCGTTTTTTATCGTTGTAAAACAAAATTTACATAGGCTTTAGGACCCTATTGGCTTATTTTCATTTTATTTTTGAAAATAACAACTTCAGAAAATGGTTTTAAGGTTGTTTTTTATCGATGTAAATCAAAATTTACATAGGCTTTAGGACCCTATTGGTTGATTTTTATTTTATTTTTGAAAATAACAACTTAAAGAGATCCAAAAAGTTATACATAAAATTAAAAGTCATACAATATAAAAACCTAAAGATCTATAATTATATTTTTTTGCATTAAAATTTAAAAAAAGATCTGAAAAATTAACATATCTTAAGAATGGGGCACTCGCAGTCGAGCAGTTTTTGACAGTTCGCTCCATAAGGCTGGTATGCAGATCGGAAGGAAAGGGGTCAAGAAACAGCTTTACGGACAGCAGAACAAAGAAGAGGAAATGATTTCTTGAGGCTTTTCTTCACCCTCTCTTGCTTGCTTTTGCTGCCGCTGCTGCCCATTTGATTTTTTTCTTGACCGATTCCTTCCGAAGTGCGTATATCGCTATAAGAAATACATTGTAGAAAAAAGCAAAAACTGCTCGGGAGTGGGAGTTCTCCATTATTTAAAAAGTAAGAATAAAACTAGAATTTCAAAAACAGATATTAAAATTAAATTATAATAGTAGTTTATGCAACAAATTTCAAAAAGAGGATTTTTTCAGCACGAGTCGTACATTTATCCAACGAGGTTCACCGAGTTGGATAAATACGAAAAGTGCTGAAAAAATCGAGTTTTGCAACGAGTTCCATACAACATTTTTTTGCAATTCCAAAAAACACACACTGATTGAAATTTTATGTCAAAATTCCATGTATTTTGTCAATAAATCGTTTAAATCAAAAAAAATGTTGAAAAGTGTTACTTTTCAAAACAAGTGCTGAAAAGTTCAACTTTTCAGCACCCATTTGAGTGCTGAAAAGTAGAACTTTTCAGCATTTATTTTGAAAAGTGTTGCTATTCGATTCTGTTATTTTTGGTACAGAAAAGTAGGCTATTTCGTCGTTCAAAAATGACAGGAAAAGTAAATAGTTTCACGACGGAATTGCAAAAAAAAATATTAAGGGTTTGAAAACATAAAATAAAACCATAATAAAAGGTTCAAAAAAATTATACATTTTTATTTTTAAACTTCGCATGATGAAACGACATGTTCAAACACATGAAAATTATTTTTGATTTCCAAATTTATATTTAAAAGCAAAATAGTAAAAAAAAAACATTTAAAAAAAGTTCAAAAATTAAATGGGACATAGAACTACATACTCGACCTAGGGGTCGGACAGATCGGTCAATACATTATCAACGCATTAAAATAATTGGTCAGTATATCGACATTTCGTCAATATATTAACGAAATCCCACCATGCTTATAGGAATCTTGGTGAGTTGAAATGTCATATTCAAATCAAAACAAAACAAATTTTAACGGTTTCGGTTACAGTCAGGAGGGCGTTCCATGGAATAAGTGGCCTGGGCGCCGTTTCGGCGCTGTTCTACATAGTAAGTGACGACTGGCTTTCACCCCCAAATCGGTTCCAAATCGAGGGACATAGTCTCGTTACGGTGAACAAGATCAACCAACTGCCGGATGCGGATGCGGAGTCGAGATTATGGACGTGTTTGAGCGGGTTCGAGTGAGCGGAGGCCTGTGGAAGTTGGACGTGCAGATTTCGGTCCGGTCGGATCGAGTGCTTTTGAAGAAGCGGGACAGGAGCGAGGAAGGGTTGAACTAAGGCGATTGAGGAGGTTAGTAAGCTGGATGGTTTAACATCAAAAAATTCGATCGACTTCCTCCCTCAGATTCTTTTCCGGTTCTAAACAACCTCGGTGAGCTTCGCTCGTTCAAGCGCATCCGCTACGATCGCTAGTACCAGATTCAATACCAACGAAGCCACGGGCGGCGGCGGTCGGAAGATTCCGGGAACCAACAACAAGATTTACATTCTTGCGGCACTTGTACGGTGGTTGCGGAACGCGGAGGTGGTAAATCCATTTCGTTCCAGTTGCTGCACTTCAACCAGACCTACAAACGGTTCGCGAGATACATGCCGACGAAGAATTCAAACTCTTTGTTTTAATTTTTTTGTATAGTTCTTTAATTTGCTGTTTTTTTTGTTGTAAATATAGTTGTGTTTCCGCTTTTTATTGATAAACCACCGAAAAGGGAGAGGAGGGTTTCGTTTCGTCCTGTAGCAGGCCCTGGACACCCTTACGACGAAGGGCCTCAACTCGTCCACCGTAGTCACGCAAGAAGTCGTGATGGATGAACTCCCGGGGTTTTTGTTTTCTAAAACGATCTTCTTGATGGTATTCTTCTCAATTGTTGACTTAGGAGGGATGGCCTTCTACAGATTGTGAGCCTTTTTAATGTGTTGTTCTGTGCAACCGGCGTGCTGTAGACGGTTCCGCAGAAGCCACAGCATAAGTCCTGAGATGCTGAAAAAACACCTTGTGCTCCAAAGGCAAATGATGGCCTCCTTCAGAGGAGCAAACGGACACAAACCATCTGAAAGCTAGCTAGCTAGAAAGTGGTTTTTGGCTTCCGTGCACATTTCTGTGAACGTCCTCGGGCACCACACCGTTCCGGATGGTTTCACCAAGTCTCCGTCCCCGTTGTTCCTCGTCGGGCGGCTCAGACAGAAGGGTCATACGAAGGAATCGTCGATTCTGGATATGAACCGTGTTAAACTCCGTTTTGCGCAAACTTTTTTGAAAATGATGTTGTGATGATGTTTAAAAGATGTCAAATTTAACCGAGATTAATAATACACGGTGGGAACGCTAGCTCAACTATTCGTCGATCTATTGACGAAAATATCAAACCCGCCGTCAATAGATTAACGAATAATAAAACTATCGACTCTGTCCAACCCTAGTACTCGACTAATCTATTAAACTCTTTAAACTGCTCGACTCTGATGTGCTGTCCCCCGTTTGATTTTTTTCCTCCGATTTTCCTTTCACCTCGTTCTGACAGATCAAAACAAATCTTCAGACATTAAAAAATCGCGTGCATTCGCCGACGACAACGAGGTGGCTCAAAAATTATAAAAATAATTCGGTATTTTAGTGAAATTACGGTGATTTTCCAACAATTTCAAACTATTTTACATCAGTTCCACAGAACACTCTCATAACCGACCACAATGGACGTGCTGAGCCGACCCGCGGACGAGTTTGTCAACGATGGCATGGTGGAGGAACTTTGGGCCATGAAAGCGGTCGAGCACGCCGAAATTCACTTCAACCTGCTGTGCAGCGTCGATCCGCGCCAGCTCCACCTCACCCCGTACGATAACGAAATTTACGAAGAGTTCCGCCGGAATTTCCCCGACCTGGACGTTTCGGTGGTGAAGGAGGCCGACCTTAAAAGTGGCGACGGAAAGGCCAAATGGCGCGCGTACGTCGAAAAGTTCAACCGGCTGGAGGACTTTAGCTACGGGACGCTGCTGCGGGCCGACGCCACCGAGGAATTCCAACCGGACAATGCCATCCTGGTGGTGAGGATTCAATTTTGGGCGATAGAAGTGGCCCGGAACCGGGAGGGCTGCAACGACGTGCTTCGGGAGAAGTTTCGCGGGCGCAGCAAAAAGGAGGAATAGAGACGGGATTAATTTGTAAAATGTTCGCGTCTTTTGCTGGTTGGCCTTCGGATATGATGACCGCCCCGGGGTCATAGCGAAACAGCGGGCAGATTAATCCTAAAAAACCGATTTGAACCGGGCAGATTTATGATGGATAACCGCGTTTAAAATCATAAATTGCGTAGTATTTGTTTTTGTATCATTTTGCTTGCTACTAGAAGAGTTAACGTGCTCGAAAATGGGAAGGGCGCTGGCAGAAGAGGTGATAGTGTCCTCCCGGTTTTAGGCGTGCAGCTCCGAACCCTGCTTCTTTTCGATTCTCTGTTTTCTCAGCAGCAGTCGCTTCTCGCGCTCGTACTCCTTCATCCGGTAGATGTAACTGAAAAATAAGAAATATTGTTTAAGTACCAATCTGATTCTAAAGTTACCTCTTTTATTAATCTTTATCATAGTTTAGGGACCATCCATAAACACATTTTTTTTTAAATTCCTGACCCCCTCCTCCAATCAAAAAGTTAAATTTTTATTTATTTTTTTTAATTAACAAATTATTCTAGACAAGGCAAATTTTCTTTTTGATTCCAAAATTAAAAAAATATTTTCTTAGAGCTGATCCAAAAAATTCACAAATGTTTCATTTTTAACATTAAAAATCGAGCTATTAGTTTCTCAGATCTTGGTGTTAAAAATAAAACGCTGGTTGAATATACTTTTAAAAATTGCAATTTTCCAGTTACTTTTACTTTATTCGATGTATTTCTTAAACCAGAAGCCCAAGCTTCAAAGTCTCTCAATCAATTTTAGCTAAAAAAACAACTTGAAAAAATACTGATGGACAATCAAAATTAAAATACTGGAATTTTTCAGTCAAAATTTAAGCCACTTAGGCTATATCTTTGAAATGTTTTTTTTTTGTATCGAAAATCTGTAATAGTAGTTTATGCAACAAGTTGTAAAGAAGATTTTTCAGCACGAGTTGTACATTTATCCAACGAGGTTTACCGAGTTGGATAAATACGACGAGTGCTGAAAAATCAAGTTTTGCAACGAGTTGCTTACAACATTTTTGCAATTCCGAAAACGCTTATTTAATGGAATTTTATGTCAAACATTCATGTGTTTAGTAAATTCATCGTTCAAAACAAAACAATATTGAAAAATGTTACATTTCGATACTAGTGCTGAAAAGTCAACTTTTCAGCACCCATTTCAGTGCTGAAAGTAGAACTTTTCAGCACTATTATTGAAAGGTATTAATTTTCCATTCTGTTATTTTTGGTAGTGAAAAATAGGCCGTTTCATTTCTCCAGAAGGGCAGGAAAAGTTGACAGTTTCACAGTGGAATTGCAAAAAGTACTTTTCGATTGCATACATATGTGATTTTACATTAAAAACTAAAGTGAAAATTTTCGACTAAAATTTCTATTTTTCCAAAAAAAACACAGCACGAGGGGGATGACACTCCTGCGTTGACCGAGCGATAAAGCTCCCTTTTCAAACCTTCGCAGCGCTTACTTTTGGTTTTCCGCTTTATTTTGCTTTAACTCGCGTTAACCGCGATAACTCGCTTTTTGGCTTACCTTTTTTGCGTTTACACATCAGACTGCTCGATTTTTTTGACAGCGAGAACTGTTAAGAGCGAATGACAGTTCTCGTTGTCATATCAGTCGAGCAGTTTGTTTTGATGGTTTTTAAGTTGTTTTTTTTTACAATATAAGTTTTGATTATTTACAAGGAGGAGTGCATTGCAATCTGGTGCAGGACAGGGCCACGAAACATCCTGTGGAAGCTGCGCTCGCCCGTGAACTTCGGCGGCGGATTAGGTCACAAGTAAGGCGATCTATTTTTTGTTTTTAAGTTGTTTTTTTTACAATATATGATTTGATTCTCAACAGGGAGGAGGTGCATTACAATCTGGTGCAGGACTGGGCCACGGAACACCCGGCGTGGGTTTCGGCGGCGTGTAGTCACGGAACATCCAGCGCAAAGTCCGCTCGCCCGTGGGTTTCAGCGGCGTGTAGCCACGGAACATCCGGCGCCAATTCCGCTCGCCTGTGGATTTCGGCGCTCGCCCTTGGAGTTCGGCGGTGGTTTAGGTCACAAGTAAGGCGATCTATTTTTTGTTTTTAAGTTGTTTTTTTTACAATACATGATTTGATTATCAACAGGGAGGAGGTGCATTACAATCTGGTGCAGGACTGGGCCACGGAACACCCGGCGTAAACTCCGCTCGCCCGTGGGGTTCGGCGGCGTGTAGCCACGGAACATCCGGCGCAAAGTTCGCTCGCCCGTGGGTTTCGGCGGCGTGTAGCCACGGAACATCCGGCGCCAATTCCGCTCGCCCGTGGATTTCGGCGCTCGCCCTTGGAGTTCGGCGGTGGTTTAGGTCACAAGTAAGGCGATCTATTTTTTGTTTTTAAGTTGTTTTTTTTTTACAATACATGATTTGATTATCAACAGGAAGGAGGTGCATTACAATCCGTTGCAGGACTGGGCCACGGAACACCCGGCGCAAACTCCACTCGCCCGTGGGTTTCAGCGGCGTGTAGCCACGGAACATCCGGCGCCAATTCCGCTCGCCCGTGGATTTCGGCGCTCGCCCTTGGAGTTCGGCGGTGGTTTAGGTCACAAGTAAGGCGATCTATTTTTTGTTTTTAAGTTGTTTTTTTTTACAATACATGATTTGATTATCAACAGGAAGGAGGTGCATTACAATCCGTTGCAGGACTGGGCCACGGAACACCCGGCGCAAACTCCGCTCGCCCGTGGGGTTCGGCGGCGTGTAGCCACGGAACATCCGGCGCAAAGTTTGCTCGCCCGTGGGTTTCGGCGGCGTGTAGCCACGGAACATCCGGCGCCAATTCCGCTCGCCCGTGGATTTCGGCGCTCGCCCTTGGAGTTCGGCGGTGGTTTAGGTCACAAGTAAGGCGATCTATTTTTTGTTTTTAAGTTGTTTTTTTTACAATATGTGATTTGATTATCAACAGGGAGGAGGTGCATTACAATCCGTTGCAGGACTGGGCCACGGAACACCTGGCGCAAACTCCGCTCGCCCGTCGTTTTCGGCGGCGTGTAGCCACGGAATATCCGGCGCCAATTCCGCTCGCCCGTGGGTTTCGTCGCTCGCCCTTGGAGTTCGGCGGCGTGTAGCCACGAAACATCCGGCGCAAACTCCATGGGTTTCGGCGGCGTGTAGCCACGAAACATCTTCTTCCTGAGTCTTTTCTGATTCTATTCCAAAATGGAAGGGTTTGAAGAGGTATTGCATTATTTAGCATGACTCCAGTTGTGGTTATAGAGGTCGTTTTTATATTTTAGGAAACTTTTTGGCAAAAGGCGAAGGTTCAGCTAAAGTGCGCCGTGCCACTTCACCTCCAAAAGGTGCTGGTTAGAACTGGCTACCTGAATTCGGCTCTGAAGGACTTAACGGATGCACAAATCGACAAGATTGAGATGGACATAAAACGGCTTCCAGAGCTAGTGAATCTGCCACCGGGACACCCCAACGTCAAATCTATCTGCGGAAAGTACGTAGAGCACAGCAAAGACTTTGCGATCATGTCCGGTGAAAGAGCGCTGCTCTTGAACTTGGCTAAAGCCGTGCAAGATAAAGGTTGGCCCTACTTCACCAAGAGCCGTGCACGAGCAGGATCACAACGTGGTGACGATAGGGACGAGACAGCTTTGAGAACGAAACTGATTGATCACTTCACTCAGAGGTATGTACTGTATCGAGTTGTGGACAAACACCGAGGATTTTTTCAACTAACTACTCTGCCGTTCTACGTATATGTTAAAAAAAAGTGGAACTTAATTTTTTCGATTTGAAATTTTTCGACCGTTTTTTTTTTGTTTCTACGCATAATTGCCCCGTGGGTCCCTATTCACCCTGTAAGTCCCTCCGAACAAATTAATAGATTTTATGAGTTTGAGAGGGCCTCGTGGCGCGGTGGTTAGCGGCTTCGGCTGCCGATCCCTAAGATGCTATGGGGCGCGGGTTCGATTCCCGCCTTATCCTCCTGGCCTCAATAATGTAAAAGAGGTTTTGGGTGCCTCACCACACATAACCTTCGGATGCCTAGAAATGAGCAGAAGCTTGCAACAGAGCCCACAAAAGACCCGGGGGTCGTTAAAGTGGATTGCTTTGCTTTTTTTGAGTTTTTCGAAAAATAAACGTCAAACTAAACCTAAAAATGACAAGAAGTCTGAATCGACCAAAAATGACATGGGACAATTATGCGTAGAACGGCAGTACTGCAGCCTGCTTTCTTTTGTCAATATTGAACAAATCGAGATTACGCTGATTCTACCGAATCTAAAAAAAATAAATTTCTAAAAACTTTAAAATTTCAAAATTAAAATCTCAAAATTAAAATTTCAAAATTTCAAAATTTTAAAATTTCAAAATTTCAAAATTAAAATTTCAAAATTCCAAAATTTCAAAATTTCAAAATTTCAAAATTTAAAAATTTCAAAATTTCAAAATTTTAAAATTTCAAAATTTTAAAATTTTAGAATTTTAAAATTTATAAATATATAAATTTTTTAGTTTATAAATTTCTAAATTTCTAAATTTTGAAATTTTAAGATTTCAAAATTTCTAAATTCAAATTTGAAATTTCAAGATTTCTAAAATTTCTTAAATTTTTAAAAATTCTAAAATTTCTTAATTTTTTCAAAATTTCTTAAATTTCTAAAATTTATAAAATTTTCTAAAATTTCTAAAATTTCTAAAATTTCTAAAATTTCTAAAATTTCTAAAATTTCTAAAATTTCTAAAATTTGTAAAATTTCTAAAATTTCTAAAATTTCTAAATTTTTTAAAATTTCTAAAATTTCTAAAATTTTTAAAATTTTTAAAATTTTTAAAATTTCTAAAATTTCTAAAAAAATTTAAATTTCTAAAATTTCTAAAATTTCTAAAAAAATTTAAATTTCTAAAATTTCTAAAATTTCTAAAATTTTTAAAATTTCTAAAATTTCTAAAATTTCTAAAATTTTTAAAATTTCTAAAATTTCTAAAATTTCTAAAATTTCTAAAATTTCTAAAATTTCTAAAATTTTTAAAATTTCTAAAATTTCTAAATTTTTTAAAATTTCTAAAATTTCTAAAATTTTTAAAATTTTTAAAATTTCTAAAATTTCTAAAAAAATTTAAATTTCTAAAATTTCTAAAATTTCTAAAAAAATTTAAATTTCTAAAATTTCTAAAATTTCTAAAATTTTTAAAATTTCTAAAATTTTTAAAATTTCTAAAATTTCTAAAATTTCTAAAATTTCTAAAATTTCTTAAATTTTTCTAAAATTTCAAAAATTTCTAAAATTTCTAAAATTTCAAAAATTTCTTAAATTTCTTAAATTTCTTAAATTTTTAAAATTTCTAAAAAAATTTAAATTTCTAAAATTTCTAAAAAATTTTAAATTTCTAAAATTTCTAAAATTTCTAAAATTTCTAAAATTTCTAAAATTTCTAAAATTTCTAAAATTTCTAAAATTTCTAAAATTTTTAAAATTTTTAAAATTTCTAAAATTTTTAAAATTTCTAAAATTTCTTAAATTTTTCTAAAATTTCTAAAATTTCTAAAATTTCTAAAATTTCAAAAATTTCTTAAATTTCTTAAATTTCTTAAATTTCTTAAATTTCTTAAATTTTTAAAATTTCTAAAATTTCTAAAATTTTCTAAAATTTCTAAAATTTCTAAAATTTCTAAAATTTCAAAATTTCTTAAATTTCTTAAATTTTAAAATTTCTAAAATTTCTTAAATTTTTAAATTTCTAAAATTTATAAAATTTATAAAATTTTCTAAAATTTCTAAAATTTCTAAAATTTTAAAATTTTCTAGAAAAAATTAAGTTTTTAAAATGTTTAAAACTTTTAAAATTTCTAATATTTCTAAAAATTTTAAAATTACTCAACTTTCTAAAATATCTAAAATGTCTGAATCTTCTAACATTTAATCTAAAATTTCTAACTTCTTAAATTTCTTAACATTTCTAAAATATCTAAAACAACAGTTGGTGTCAAACCATGGGGGTTTGAGTGTGCTGACAATATTCTAAATTTCTCAATTAACATGCTTTTGAATCAGAAATCGGACTACATTATTGAATTGTTGTTATAATTATATTATTCTGTAGATTATATCACTTCTTTTACTTTTTTCAATAGCATGAATGTTCCCTTTTCATTCTAATTTTACAGATCCGACATGAGTGAGGATTTTTTGCTAAGTCTGCAACACACACCAATCAACTTTGACCTCAACAACAAGCGTGTTCTGATCACATGTCCATTGTGTGGTCAACAAAGTGCATGTAATACTGAGAGGAGTGGCTCTTGGAAGATCACCAATCTTGTATCGCACGTCAAAAGGCACATGAAGAGAAACAGCGAACTTGAGAACGGACCAGAAAACAAGCGCAGCAGAACAACTCTGCATATCGAAACACTGAATTCGTCAAGCACCAGCCGGCCGAACGAATCCTCTTCAGGTCAGTCTGCCCAACTGAACGAGTCTTCATCGGGAACACCTGAGCGGCTTCACGTTGCAGACACCGTCACACAGAATATAAGCCAGCAAGATGCCACCGATCAGTCAACGTTGATTGATTCCCTGGAGTACGCCGATTGTGTCGAAATGACAGATCACGACACGACACCAAGTGATACGGATAATTTAAACTGAGCAAGTGTCAACAAACGGCCAATGTTGATACTTCAAGCCAAGGCCACCACTCATCTTCTCGACTCATTACACTCCTACAAAATGTGCAAGCAAAATCAGAAAAAGCCAAAAATCTACATGGAATGCGATACTCGAAAAAGGAACACGATATATTCATGTACCAGTACATACAAGGCGGCGCCGAGTTGTATGAGGACTTTCAGAGAGCGAACACTGTATGCCCCAGCAAGCGAACGATTCAGAGATCACTGCAGAAGAAAGCTCAAAGCTTCGAAGAAGGAAAATTGCTGATCCACGAGTTGGTTGAGTTTTTGATAGGAATAACCTTCCGAAAGTAGTTGTACTCAGCGAAGACGCAACAAAATAAATGGCCAAGTCGAATATGACCATAGCAGGAGACGCATCTGTGGACTTGTGGCACCAATAATGGAAAACGGCATGCCACAGTGTAATATCTTTAAAGCTACCAGCCCGCTGAAGATTATCCAGGATATCAACAATTACCCAGTTGGTCGGAACATCTACGTGTGCATGGCACAACCACTCGAAGAAGGAGCACCGTCTTTCTGCATTCAGTACTTTTGCAGCGACAACAGGTTTAGCACGCAGGATGTCAGCAACCGATGGGACTACTTTGATAGGGAATTCAGTGCAGAAGGAGTACGTGTAGTTGGGAAATCAACCGATGGCGATCCACGAGCGATAGGAGCAATGCTCGATGGTATGGAAATGCCACACCTTGTTCAAAGTATTTACGGAGAACACTTCTGTGCAAAAGCACACATAAAATCTGTGCTCCTCCAGGACCCGACCCATACAACAAATAAACTACGAGTAAAAGTACTGAAGAAAGATGCGGAGCTTATCTTGGGTTTGTTTTTACTTTATTGAAGTCATTTTATTCTACTAAAACTTCTTTTGATGTTTCAGGGAACTACAAAGTATCCAGAGTACATCTCGAACAGCTTATTGATAGAATTGATAAGACTGTACACGGGCTTTCAGCGACTGACATTAACGAAAGTGATAAAATGAAGTTCCAGCCGGCGGAGAAGATGGCCCAACAACGCGTAATCGATGCCCTCCATGATGAGATTCCGGATAGTGATGCGACTGTCTTATATCTTACGATGATGAAAGACATAATGGAGGTTTTCATCAAGAATTCCTCTAGAGATGTCGTCTCCCCCACCGAAGCTGTGGTCAAAATCTGGTAAATAAAATAAGATTTTTTAATGAGGATTTTTAAATATTAGAATTCCAGATTTTTTTTACATCAAATCAAATTAATCATTAGAATTCCACAATTTTAGAATCGAGAAATTAAATAATTGAAGAATTTAAAAATTTAAATTTAAATTTCCATAATTTAAAAAAAATCAAATTCTGTAATTTTTTACAATTTATGAATTTTATTATGTTGATATATAGAAATATAGAAGTTTTTATTTTGTTTTTTTTTTTATTTTTAAGAATTTAGCTAGCTGAGATATTTTAAATTCATTAATTTTCGTATTTTCATTTCTAGAATTTTTGTCTTTAAGAATCTTAGAATTTATTGTAGAATTATAGAACTTTAGATTTTTTTAATCTTAGAGTACACAATTTTGTAAGTAAAGTTATTGCAATATGACACTTGTTTTTATTTTCAGGCACGTGGTGTTCGTGTTGCGCGCCTGGAGGAACTACTGCGTAAGAAAGTTCAACGGTCTTAAGCACACGGTAACAACCAATACGTATTGGTGTGTTGAACTAAATGCCCATAGTTTGGTCAATTATATTGCATTGTGTCGCGAGGAAGACCTACAATACTTGCCTGATCTTCTGCAGAGTCAAACGTGCGAGGGTTTTTTTCGTACAGCGCGATCGTTCACGAGTACTGAATCAACCGTTGTAAATTTTACAATGAAAGGATTTGAGACAAAGCTGAACAGGATTCAGGCCAAAACGGACGTCAGCCATGATAAGACACACGGATTTA
Organism: Culex quinquefasciatus; assembly: GCF_015732765.1. Classification (NCBI taxonomy): domain Eukaryota; kingdom Metazoa; phylum Arthropoda; class Insecta; order Diptera; family Culicidae; genus Culex; species Culex quinquefasciatus. Next base: position 197,507,982 of record NC_051863.1, read on the forward strand.
GCTTCCGTCGTGTGGACAAGAAGATTGATCAACCAAAACGCAATTGTACTCTACCAACTACCTCAGAAATACGGGAATTGATAGAAAGTGCTCGAGACCAAGCCTACTCAGAACTAATTCGTCTTGGACTTGATGACGCGGAAATCGACTTTAAAGAAAGCATACTTCTACGACCACGTGCATCGAGGAACAAGAACAGCGAGACTGGACACTACGAATTCGTCGACGCGGGTTCTTTTGAACCAGATGATGAAGAATCAGATGGAGAAAACGAAGAAGAATCGCTACATCCGGACATCAGGAAACACACGGATCAACGAAGGCTGCGAATTTTGAATTTGTTGATGCTACGACCATGGACTTCGATGGAGAGGAAAATCTGGATCCAGCTGGACGTGCAGATGATGACCGCTTAGAAGATGTGTTTGATCCAGATAGAGTCTACGACATCGAAGACATTTTTTCAAACCAAACCAAAAAGTTCAATCTCGCCAACTCACGTCACCCAAATCCCAAGCATTCGTTCAAAATTAAAAATTCCAGCGGAAAAATTGTCCACATAAATATCAAAACATTTTTGTGGATGATTCAAAACGGCCCGATTCGCTGTAACGTCGACAGGAACAAACGCTTTCACGAAACATCAATACAGAACACCTCAACACGCTGTACCGTTAATGAAGTTCAGGAATCCATACACCGTGGCGACTGGGTGGCACTTAAAAGTAATACGGTTTTGATAATAGCACACGTTCACGGCTTTCGGTATTTGTCTGGAAAGAGAACTGTTTTTACTTTAGATGAGTGCCCTATAAATCCTCCAAGCGGGAGTAGCGCGAGAGGGGTTGGTGTAACAGGAAATTTTTACACTCTGGGTGATAGCAATACATTGCTGTTGAACACGAACTTGCTGCACGAATGTATTAACATACAAAACTATGTCACTCACATAGAAACCCCACACCACAATGGGTCTGCGTGGGTACTGTCATCTAACCAATTAGATTATGTTTGAGCTATGGTAGAAATTCGAGCGACACCAAAAGTATTAAATTAGTGAAAGGTTCTATAGAATATCGTAGTAGTAAGATTTTTTTTCTTGACAGTAAAGATACATGATTTGCACTGCATTATAAATTTTGTTTTAACTACGCTGTTTTGTTTTAACTAACTAGTTTGTCGAATCTTGGTCGAATCACAAATAAAGTGGAATAAAAACTTTTTGTATTTTATTTTTTCGCCTCGTCCTTGTTTTGTATTCACCATTGAGCAATTCTTTACGAAATCGGTCTTTTTTAGAATTTTATTTTTTGTATTTTATAATCCGACTGAAACTTTTGGCCCTTTTGAAAAGTTAGTCTTGATTTAATTGTTTTGAAAATATTGTTCGAGATCGGAAAATTTTACGAATGTGTCATATTTTAACATTGTAAATCGGACCATTAGTTGCTGAGATATCAACATTAGAAAACGGTGGGTTGTTTGGATGAGACTTAGAAAACATCAATTTTTATGTTTTTAAACCTTTGCATTGCAATATCTCAGTAACTAGGAGTCGTATCAACCAAGTTCAGAAAAGCAAAATATAGAGAATTTTCTCAGCTTTTCAAAAAAAAGTTTCATAAGTTGGCAAACATGTGCACTTTTTTAAAAAATGAAAAAATGCAACTATTTTCAAAAAAGTTACCTAAAAATGGCCTTAACTTGAAAACGGTGTACTTTATCAAAATTTCACTTCAGTACTTTTTGATTACAAATTTGATTTTACATCGAAAAATCAAGTTGAAAAATTTTTGCGACCAAAATTTCGATTTCTTGAAAAAATCAGTATTGATTCAAAAATTCATAAATCGGTCAAAGATTTTTTGCACAACCTGGAAATTTCTGAAAAGTCGGCATTTGATGTCCTCTTAAACATAAAATAGAAATAGCGTTTTTTTTTTTTTTTGCAAATCAAGTTTTAGTGACCAAAACTTAAATAAATAATCCCCCAAAAAAATTTAACCGTGTATAATTTTTTTTCAGTGTAGTCCATATCCATACCTACAAATTTACCGAAGACACCAAATCAATCAGAAAATTCCTTCAAAAGATACAGAATTTTTAATTTTCATATATCGTTTTTGTATGGACAGCTGCCAAATTTGTATGGAAAATTATATGGACAAACTAATGATTCAAAATGGCTTCTTTGGGCATACCAAAGGCACCAAAAAAGTTTCAGTCGGATTAAAAATACAAATAAAATCGAATGACCGAAATCTGAGAGAACTGCTCCATTGTCAACAGTTTGTTGTGCTGTTAAACTTGAAAATTTAAAAACTAATCTTTTATTGAGGGAAATTAAACTGAATAAAATAAAAAATACATCTTTTTCTTATAATTACATTTCAAACTGGCCCAAACTTTTCCCACTCAAGTTGAACATGAAGCGGGGTAGTAATTCTTGCGCATCATGTTGAACCAGTCATTTCGATGCGCGAGACCAGTGACTCGGGAACGTCCAGCTTGGAGTAGCCGCCCTTGTTGAATGCTGCCAGCACCACAATCAGCACTTGAGCCGGTTCATTTCACGGAATACTACCCATCCGCAACACTGTGCAGATCTTCGTAACGGTGGCTCGGGCGGGAAATTTCCACCCTTGTTGAACTGTCACTACCAGCATCGACGCCGGCAAAGTACTACTGTTGCTGCCGAGGTTGTTGCTCATGTCCCCAGGGGGTCCAGATTCTACGCGCCCGCGTGACCATTTGTATCAGCGAGGCGAAGAAACCAGAGAATCTCCGCACGACGTTTGATGTCAGTCTGCAAAAGAACTAGAATTCAGCCCTCTAAATCCTACAGTTAGATCCGGACAAATTTCACGTTTGCACTTAGCTGCTCGTACAGGCCCAAAATAGATGTAAACCTTGCCGGCGCTATCGCTGGACACGAGCTGGTTCATATTAAGGGAAAGTCCAAATGTAGCCGGTGAAGGTTAATTGCACTGAAGATCTCAGCCCGCTCGGTCCCGTGCGTTTTCAACACATTTTCCTCATCCTCGTACTTCCCCACGGACCAAATGAAACATGGACGTCTTCTGGCTTGTCGTTCCTATTTTTTTTTCTCCGGTCCGATCCGCTCTGGTAGATTCAAACAACGGCTTCCCGTCAGTGGAGCGACACAAAACCTCCAACGTTTTCGAGTGGACTAGTAAGCAAAAAAAACTTTCCTGATTGCTTTGATTATTTTGGTAACGAAAACTGCAGGAAAAAAATCAAAACAAAAATGGGTTGCCAAACCCGATAAAAACTACTCGATTTATGACGGCAAGGTTGCAAGATCGATTTGATTTTGTTCAAAAGTCGAGCAGACGTTGGTCGCTTTAACTCGCTTTAACGCGCGTTAACTTGCGATAACTTGCTTTAAGGTGGCGTTATGTGAATAATCGGCACGATGAGTAGCGTTGATGCTTTTCGAGCTAGTTTTTGTGCGTTTTAGTGTGTTATCGCGGAGTGACGTCCCCCTCGACACAGCATTATTTTCAAAGAATCAACTCGGCAAAAAAATATTTTTCTATGGCATTATAATATTTTAGGGAATTAAATCCAGAAATTTTGGAGAAAGTAACTTTTTATTCTACGAAATTGTGTAAATCTCTGCTTATATTGAACCAAAATTGATATTTTTTTAATGGAAATTGTTCAGAAAACTGGTCTCTACAATGTGATTGATTCGAACATGTTTTAAAATATTTAATTGTTGTATGGCAGAGGATTTTTTTTTTTTTTTTTTTTTTTTTTTTTGGGAGGGTGATCCAGCCGCACATCGTTGATGTCGAAACCTCTAAACTGGGCCCTCGTCCTGTCACGTCCGTCAGTAGTCTTGTCGTACATTACAACTAGAACCAGATCTGCCAATGAATTAGTACACTTCGACCAAATAAACACTGACGCTGTATGGATCTGACTCTAGAATAAATGCACAGTTGTGTGTTATTCATAAGTCCAAAATGTTCAATTATTCATATAAGTCCAAATATTCATTTGCGAATAACTACCTAACTTGAATTGAATACAAGATTTAAAGTAACCTATCCGAAAGCTACTCTTATCTCAAATCCCCGACATTTTAATTATTAACCATAAAAACGTTTCTTTTAAAACCTGTCTGGCTTCTTTAAAAAAAAAAAAAAAAAAAATAACAGTTGATATTTTACAAGTCGTGAATTGAAAAAGAGGCGACCATTTGTTCGTCAGAATTCCAGTAGATCCTCGATTCGCAACAATGGTCGATACAATCATAATCCGACAACCGTTAGTTCAACAGATCAACGAATTTAGTCCGATATCATTTCACTATTGATTGATCGAGACTCTATGGAAATTTTGACAAATCAGACTGGTTTTTATGCTACTTGAATGAAAATCACCGAGATAGAATTACTAAATTCACTGTTACTAATTTTGTCCCTAAATAACTAAAGGCAAAGTATAAAAGTTGATATTTATAGTTAAAATCCTAAATTCTACAAACACTATTTTTTTAAACCCGCATCCTAACCTGACACCCACATTAAGATAGGGAAAATCACATATGTAGCGGTTCATTGTACAAATGTGATATTTCCACTATCAGAGAACCTCCTTGTCTCGATGACAGCTTACCGGCCATCGATTAAGCCCTGAGACTACGCCAAAGTGGGTTCTCGCAGCATGAAGTGGTGTCCATGTGTAAAAATTGAAGCTTCAGCAATATACTGAACACTTCGATTTTAATTCCACATCGAATCAAATCATACTCTTTGCCAAACAAGCATCAAACCTATGACACTCATTATGACAAAGCCCAGGGAATTGTTGTATGGCAGAGGATTGAAAAAATAATGTTAGGAACCTTTAGGGTAATTAGTGCGTCCATCCCGGGAATTCCCGGGACAAAAATCCCGGGATTTTCTCAAAACCGGGAATTCCCGGATCCCGGGATTTTCCATAATTTGTCCCGGGAATTCCCGAAATTGAAAAAAATAATCATATTTTGTTCTGGAAATTCAGATTTGGTTGTGGAAATAGTAGAATACTAAGTAATCGATAAGAAGCATTAAAATATAAGATCAGTTGAATACTAATTAGTCGATACATTGCATTTAAATTTGAATTCGGCGAATATAAGCATTTATTTGGCTTATTAGGAAAAAATATTATAATTTTAGTTAACAGGTCCGCAAAATGTCTAGCGCTTTAATTTTTTTTCTCTTTTATTTTTTAAATAGAATGGATATATTTACATTTATTTACGAATTTAAATTTGAAAAAAAAATCATGTTAAAATATTTTTAATCAAACAACGGTAAAAAAATCAAACACCGGCATCTGGGCCAAATAATGACAAATTTCCTCCGGTTGGCGGTAGTAACTTTAAGTTAATTTATTAAATATGTTTTATATAAATCTATCAATTCAAAATTTATCTAAAATTTTACATTGACTGGTATCATTTTATTTGCTGTCGTTTTTTTGTTTTTAAAGACAAATAAAAGAAACTTTTTAGGCTGTTTTACTCATGTCATATAAAAAAATATAAAGGAAATATTTTCAAAAAAACTTATGTAATTTGAGCCGCAAATGAAAACAAATATTCCAATTGGAATTAAAAATTGTATTTGATTTAAAATCCAAACACCACAAAGAACAAAATTGAGGTTTTTCAATTTTTGCTTTTCTTTTAGGCTATTTAAAAACTGTTGTCCTTGTTTAGGTTGAAGTGAAGATTATCACCATTTAATATTATTAAGCTAATTTTATAACTGATACAAAAATTTCCCGGGATGCCGGGAATTCCCGGGATTTCAAAAATATTTTTCCCGTTTCCCGGGAAATTCAAAACCCGGGAAAATTGGACGCCCTAAGGGTAATAAATAGCTTTTCAATGCAATACTCTCAGTTTAGCAAAGTTTTATGCTTGAATTTGTATCCGGCCAATCTGTTGCTGTATTTTCATGACAAATTGTAAAAAGAAAAGATTTTTGTTTAGTCGTTTTGAGGATTCCGGCTTGGATTTTTGGGTTATTTCAAAGAAAGCTAAAAATCTGGGTAATTTTGGTTGGAAACTTTTAATTTGCTGTCAAATGTGTAATTTAGAGTCTCTTGAGGCACATTCATAGGAAATTTGATGGATATGAACATGAACCCATCGATTTCTATTGACTTTTCTGAAGAAAAATCCTATAAAATCGAAAAAAGTTGTCAGAAAAAGTTGCTCTAGACCCCCGACGATTTTTTTTCGCCTAGCCCCGCAAAATGTCGGGAAAGCGCCCTTCTTTCATGGTGCCAAATATCAGACTTGCCGATTTGTTTATCTTAAGTTTGTTCTAGGAAACACACCGTGTTTTGTTGGCTCTAGCGATTTTTTTATTATTTACATTCAAAAATTAAAATGAACGTTTTTCGACGCTTTTTCAAGACCTCTTTCCATCTGCAGAGTAATATTCGAAATTTTCTTCGATTACGATTGCTGTTCAATTTTGTTTTATCGCTCCGTAAATAATATGTTTTGCAAACAGTATTTAAAAATCATTTCAAGAATTATTAAACCTAAACAACAACGAAATAATACTCACTCCTCGTATTCGCAGTTGAGGTAATCGTGCTTTTCGTGGGCACATTTGTACGCCCATGGCCACACGTCCGCCCGGCAGGCACGGTACGCGATCAGCTTGTGGGCACAGTAGTCCCGATCGGCCAGCGGCACCTGGCCGCTTCCATTTCCTCCTCGGTGGCAATCATCACTGGAACGGGAAAAAGACAGACCATTTTTTTTAACAAACAGTTTGTTTTGATTTGGTTTGACAGTTCGGCGCTGGTGGCTCGGTTACGATGTCTAACCTTTTTTTTTGTTATGTAATTTTCAACGTAAACATTTCCGAACTAGGCAGGTAAATCTACATCAAATCGAAGAGGCGATCAGCACCAGGATTAGCCTACGGAGCCAACTTACCTCGTTCCTTGCGGGCGTGAGCAAAGCCAAAGTTCGGATCGAACGAAGGTTGCGTGAGCGGCACCGGAGTTCCGTCCGGGTTGGTGACGTACCGCGAAACCCAGTTGCCCATGGTTGTTTGCGCGTTGCTTCGGCTGGTGACCGCGGCTAGTGGTAATGCTCGACCCTCAACCTGGGAAGTTTCTCCAGGCAAATGCTAAAAGCGGAATTGGAATTTAGATGAATTTAAGAGATTTGAAGCAGACGAAAATGCTCACACCAAAACTGCAGCGATTCCTCCCGCAGGCCACTGACAGGACGGGATGGAGAGAAAATTTGGAAAGAACAAGGGGCAAAAGAAAATGTCAAAATAAGAAACCCTGCGGGAAAGAATATGCACGGAAAGAAATCTATTGTGAAGAAATCAAAATATAAAATCGAGCAGTTTCAAAATTCTAAATCCACGCCTAGAAATGAGCAGAAACTTGCAACAGAGCCCACAAAAGACACGGGGGTCGTTAAAGTGGATTGCTTTGCTTTTGGTGATGGACGGAGTGGTGCAGACATAGAGTCCATGAAAGTTCGCAGGCCACCCTTGCTGAAACTTGCTCCAAACACGTCTCTTGGCGAACAAAAATTGTGGATCCACAAACTTCAGCATGCAGTCACCGGAAAGAACCCGGCCGGACTAAGGCTCGCAGATTACAACGGAAAAATTAAAAGTTTTAAATATACAACAAAAAAATCCAAAAATTTTAAAACATTAATTAAACAAAACAAAAACAAAATTTAATCCTTCGTTATTGACTTCAGTTCTTTTAAATGTCTTAAATAAGCTTCAATTTGGGTTCAAAACTATAGTATACAGGCCAGTCTCGATTATCCAAAGCCTGGATTATTCGAAGGATCGATTGTCCGAAAAAATATTGTCATTTTTTTTATTTTCTTGATTTTAACATTAAATTCGACTTCTGGGAGCCAATTTTAGTCAAACTTAAATAAATCAATTGATTGTCTATTAAAAAACAAATTGCATTTTTAATTTCTCATCACCGCCATTTAGGCCAACATCTTGGATTTAAAATTCTAAAATACTTTAGCGTAGTTATAGCTCAACAATCCATATAAAGCCAACGAAAAAAGGTCCTATATGCATAGGAAACCCATGACTCATAGGATATTTTTTCAATAATTAAAAATAGATAAAATCTGTTTCAAAAATTTCTGCACTTCCGATTGGTTTAATTCTTAGTGTTTGAATATTTAAATTTTAAATTTTAAGCATTTTTTTGAATGGAGCACTTCTATTCGAGCAGTTTTTGCTTTTTTCTACATTCAACCCCGGAGGTTGGTCACTTTTTCGTTTGACACTTTTTTAGTTTGTACCCCGTTGGTTGGTCAAAGTCAAACTAAAAAGTGACGAACTGTCAATTTTTACACGGCGCTCACGCACACTATCAAAACAAACGCTTGATAGTGTGTGTGAACTCCGTGTAAAAGGGGTGTCAAACTAAAAAGTGACCCCGTTCGTTTGACAACAGTTGGTGTCAAACCATCGGGGTTTGAGTGTACAATGTATTTCTTATGGAGCGAACTGTCAAAAACTGCTCGACTGCCGGTGCTCCATTCTGAGTTTTTTTTTAAAGGTCTAATAAACCTAATTTTTACTTTTGGGTGTTTTAGAACCGCAGGGGTATTCAAAAACACCCAAAAGCAAAAATTGAAAATTTAGTTTATTGGACCTTTTCAAATAAAACTCTGGAAATTTGCTATATTGGACCTTAAAAAAAAGTCCAGAATTATTCTCAATTTTTTTTAATTCATGTTTTTTTTTCAATGTTGTTTTTTATTGGCTCGAGTTTTCTTTTTTAGTGTTGGTTTAATGTTTTGTTTCTGAATTTTAGAATTTCTAAATTTCTGCATGTTGATCTATTTTACCAGCAAATTGGGTACTCAAGCCCTATGTAAATTTTTATGTACAACGGTAAAAAAACGATTAAAAACCACGTTAAAAACCATTTCCAATCACTTTTTTCATTTTATTAAAAAATTGACAAGACAACATTTTTTCGATGGATGGTCCCCTTGGAACGAGCTGTCAAGAAGGACCGCGAGGTTAATTTTTCAAAATTGATTTTAAAATCCATTTCTGGAGTTTTTTTTTGAAAAGGTCCAATAAACCAAATTTCCAGTTTTTTGCTTTTTGGGTGTTTTTGAAACCGCCTTGAGTCAGGGGTATTAAAAAACACCCAAAAAGCAAAAACTGAAAATTTGGTTTATTGGTCCTTTAAAAAAAAACTCCAGATTTTAAACTCTTTGTGGTCGTACAAAGGGCAAGACAAAGGGTCACTGTGCTCAGAAAAATAAGCTTTATCGCTGAAAAAACAATAATATCAGCAATGTAAGCTTCATTTTAGGACCCAATTGAATCATTTTTATGGCTGGTTTACTTCAGTTTAAGCAAAAAACTATGTGCTTTAATTCTAGAGTTAGATTTTTTATATCAGTTATTTAAAAAAAACTTTAGAAATCTTTCCCAAATGAACACGCTTACCCGGGGAACTCAAATTTGAGTGGATCCAATCAAAACGGCGCAAACCGTAGCCATACAAATTTGACATCGAGTACCCGAACTTAATTTTAACATGGTGAAGCCGATCTTAAATTTGACATGCGCTGGGTACCGGAAAATCCTCCAGGAAAGCAGAAAAATGGTTCCGGGGGACGGATATCAGTTCGGAATGATAGTGAAAAGGAAATTGTCGTTCTGGGCTAGTTTTTTTGGTGATTTTATTTGAATTTTAATTGTGTTAAATTATAATTTTCAGCATTAGGAGCAACGTTTCCACCTATCGGAGGATTGCCACCCGGGACATCTGGTTTGGCGGAATTTAACAGAATTGACTACGGGTGGACGAGGACTAGCTTGTGACACTTGTCGACATCGTTGGAGAGTTCGGTGGCAAGGTTGCGCGGGCTATCGGTTCGGATGATTAAAATAACGATTACGTTCCAGCGGCCACCGGACATTCGAATTGATGCCACAGCTTCCAGCTCTTCTGCCGACACTCCTCTCCACAGAACATGAAGAAGACGCAGTCCGGGCAAGGAATCAAGCTGTTGCTGAACTTGACTCCGCAGTGGCTGCAGTTTTCGTAGCACAAGTTGAAGTCAATCGCCGTCAGCAGCGGTTCCGCATCCATAATTACGTCCCCCGGATTAATGTCCTTTTCGGCTACCAGGATTCGCCGGTGATCAACCTTTTTTCCCTTGTCCAGGAAGGGAATCTTCGGGTTAGTGTCCACATTAATGTCCATCCGCGGACTTGGAACCGTGCCCTTCGAAGGGCCAGCGGCAATCTGCTGCTTGCAGTTCAACTCCCTGACCCGCAGTTCGGCATCAACTTTTCTGGATAATCATGCTTCTTGGCCAGATCGATGTTGTACAGAGCAAACTCGTACTCGCCCTGCTCGAACCGCCGACCTTCAAATTCAAAAAACATACATCAAAACCTAACCTCAATTAATCCACACACGCCTCCCGCCCTACCGATTCCCGTATCCCGTGGCCATCTAGTCCGACTCCTTCTCCGCGAAGCACCATACCAAAGCTTCCCCATACTTCCCGTCCAGATAGAGCCGGTTGCCAGTGTTTCGAAAGCGGGCCGCGTCGGCGTCACACTTGCCTTGTTCCGGAACCAGCAGCAGATCCCGACGCTGGTCCATAAAGTCCAGCGTAAAGTCGGCCCAGATGGCCCCACGCTCGAGGAGCAGGTCGATGCTACCGGTCAAACGGATTGGCAGCCGCCAACCTCAGGTCCTAACCTTTAAGTTTTCTAAATATTTTTCCGGAGCGGGGCTTCGAGCAACTGTTACGCATCTCGGCTGTCCCATCTCCGGAACCACGGCAGATACTCGTGGTCGAGTCAAGCAATAGCAAATTTTGTCCGTCGTTAAACCCCTTTCCCGGCTGCGCCAAGTTGCGAAGACCATAATCGAACAGAGAATTTGCAGGGCGGCAGATTGCACCTGACCGGAATGGTCATCCGGAACGTGAACTAGCGGGTTGATGATCCTCATCGTTCATGTTTTCCGCAAAATAATTTATCGTTCCAAGGGCGGCCAGCGATACCCTGAACGGGACCTCGATCGGTTCTACAAGCTTGACCGCGGCCGGGATTATCGAAGGAGCAAGTAATCCTTCCTTCCTTTCCTGTTAGCCTTCACCGGCGATGCCGTCAGCGGTCGCATTCAATTGTTTCCGGCGGTCCTTTTACCGGCGGACATTTCGATGGGTGATGGTTCCGGCGGGACGATCGTCTTCCAGGGGGGCCATCGACGGGTATCAAGAGCTAAATACGGAGAAATAAAAAAGATAAAATGATGGTAAAACTGCGAAAAATTCCGGAAGTATTTGTTGATTTTACTATTGAATGGCAACGCCCCGTAAAAACAACTTTTGTTGCTTGTCGGCTTCCGATGTTAATCAACTCGGTGCGCCATAATGATGCTGTAAAACATAAAAATTAAGAGATATTTTAAATAAAACATTCAATTCAACAAACTTACCAGAACACCAACTTTAAAAACGCTAAGTCCCAGAACTGTCACTTTTGAAATATCCAGCAAAGTCACCAAGCAAAATGAAGTTCGGTTCAGTGATCTCAAATTTGCGAAACAAAATCAAAACAAACCCATCTTAAAATTGACATCGCTGAACCGAACTTCATTTTGATTGAACGAACTTAAAAATTGAGTTCCCCCAGTAAGCGTGAAGATATACATTAGTTTTATTTATTTTTTCTTAAACTCTATAGGACCACCCTGCAGTATTTTTACGAGACGTCATTTTTTTTCTGACAGGTCAGGTATAATAAGGAAGGGTGCCAATTTTACAATTTTTGCTCAAAAAATCTGCAATCAGAATTCATTTTTAAAATACATCTTTCAGATTATTCTTGATTTACAATGTCTTCAAATTGATTTCTCTTGGGAAACGGTTTTAATACAATAACATTAAACTGAAAAGTTTGTGGTCTAGTTTCATTTATAACATTTTGCAGACGAACCGAGTTTGATTTTCAGAAAAGTCTCTGCAGACTTTTGTCGAGCCCATTCACAGAGCATTCCAGACTAGTGCAGCCTTCGTAGCAAACCCGGCTGGCAACCCTTGCTCGCTCAAAGAAAACGCCGTTCGCTTAATGGCTGCCTGAAGAAAAATCAAACCCGAGTTTAAATAGTGCAAAAAACGGTGCAAAACGATGCGTTCCGGTGCGGAAAACTAGCGCAAAAGTGTCCCAGTGTCGCGTGTGACCGATTGCGAGCGAGTTCTGGCCCGCGGGCCCACTTTTCGAGGTAAAAAGTCGCATTTTGCGTTTTTGCTTGTATTTTTTTCTTCTAACTTCCTCCCCATTCACGGTCGATTGGGTTCGGTTCTTTCGGGTGAAAAATCTTCTTGGAAGGCAGGCGTACGAAGAAGATGGTGGTGGAGGAGGAGGAGGAGGTTGGCCGTGGCCTGCTAAGATGGTGTTGTGGTTCTTCTGGTTTGAAGAAGTGAATGAAAGGAAGAAGCTTGTCGTCGGAACAATCGGAAGGTTTGTGAAGGGGCTATCGGAGTTGGGTCCCCGGGTTCGATCCGGTGGCCAAGTGCAAGAGTGAGAGCGAGAGCAGCAGCACCAGCGAGAGGGAGAGCCATGGCCCAGCAGAGGGCAAAATGGTGCCTGGAATACACACTCTGATGACGGCGACGACGACGACGACGGCTCGAAGGGAGTTGGCTCGGTTTTTGGGGGCCGTGACCACCCCCGGAACCTCCACCACCTGATCCCAACGTCCCGTGGTTTGGGCTGCCCTGAGGTTTCCTTTTTCGAAAAAACAGCACTCGGCCGAATCAATATTCACTTTGTCGCTGGTGGCTGTTGAATATTTAATGAATTTTGTACCTTCTCATTCAGAACGATAACGATTCGAGCTGGCAGCGTTGTTGCCGTTCCGAAGAACAATAGAAAGTTGGCACCACGGTGGCAATTTCTTCAAAATCATTCAAATCAAATTGGTTCTAAACAAACTCTCTTCACAAAAAAAAGGAAATAGAATGTTTCATAAGCCCTGGGGCAGCGGCGGCGGTGGCAGCACCAGCCAGCAAACAGAAATAAAGAATGATTGCGAATTTAATTCCACACACAGTCGCGCTTAGCTTGCATTTCGTACATGCTTCTGGCGCAGCGACTGTAGAGCGAGAGCCAGCAGAAGTTCAACCTTTATTTGTTTACTGCTATTCCTCGTCGATTTTCTCTTCGAGCTGCAACTATTCCAGATACCGTTAAATGTAATCACTTTGGCCAGTTTGATCTTATCAGCAGGTGATAATCTTGTATCATTTCTAAATAATGTTTTGTATTTCGACCAGGAAAGTGCTCCAAAACACATAAAAAAAAAACATAACTTCCCATTGAGAGTCCCCCCGAATCGACCCCAAGTCACGGTCACTGGTGTGGCGACGGATGATGCTGCTGCTGACCTGGCCATGTACTTGTGTGGTGAACCCCTCCACCGAATCGCGCGCTGGTAGTAGTGCATTCGCGCAATTATGTATGCGCGGCTGCGGCATCAGCAGCAGCACCGGAGAAGGTTTTAATAGTTTTATGTGGCCCGGCTGTGTTCTTTTTCACTGGGACTTTTACTAAAGGAACGCAAAGTTTGGCGAAATATTCTTTTGGGAAGCTGGGTTTTCTTGCAAATGAAATAATGTGCGTACAAAATTCGTCATTTAGGTGACATTGTTCAATATTTCATCATGCGTTTACAAATAATGTTTTTCTGTGTTTTTTTTTAAACTGTTTTTCACATTTACTTTGTAAGCATTGGTTGAAACTACATTTTGTTAGTATTATAAACCGTTTGATCATACGTAGTTTGACAAATTGAACAGATGAAAATTGATAAACAGATACTTCTAGCTAAAATATTGTTAATTATTATCCCGGTACAATTCCGTTTAATTAAAAAAGTTTGATATTTTCCGTTGTTCACAACAAGAATTATCAAATTTGCCTTCATGTGCACCAATTTACCGTACATGTGTTGAGTGTTTGTAAACAAAGATGTCTCGTGGATTCATCACGGGACAGGGGTTTTTACGCAGTTATAAAGTAAAACTGCGAATTATACAAGTAATGGGTATTGCAGATAAAACGATATCAAGCAGTTATACCAACTGTTTTATTTTCTTAATTTGGTTCAAGCTCCCAAAAAATCTGAACGGTATCTTCTATATGATTCTAGAATCTTGCAGAACTCTATTTGATCAAATCTGAAATTTCTGAGATCGAAAACGTTGATAGTCTTATTTGTATAGTCTAATTTGTATAATAGTATGTTCACCGAGTTGGATAAATACGAAGAGTGCTGAAAAAATCAAGTTTTGAAACGAGTTCCATACAATATTTTTTTGCAATTCACTGAGTGAAATTTTATGTCAAATTTTCATGGATTTTGTCAATAAATCGTTTAAATCAAAAAAACGTTGAAAAGTGTTACTTTCACGTCAAATATATTTACCATAACTAAGGCTGCTGCTACAGTTTTAAGAAAAAAAAAATCAATGTTTTTATTTAGTTTACATACTAATTTTATAAGCTTTTTATTACAAAGACATATAAATTTTAAGTAAAATAGCTAAAAATTCAAAATTTTAAAGATTTTTTCAAAACTAGTTCTGTATACTAAAATATTGATTTATATTACATTTTAAACTAATCTCAAGGCACGAATCAAACGATTTTACATTTCATATGAAATATCTTCTACTAGGGTCGGGTCAATCGGCAGAAAATCGTTTGGCAAAATGCCGAATAACCGAATGGTCAAATAGCAGAATAGGTCAATTGGCAGAATAATCAGCTGAATATTGATAGGCAGAAAAAGTTAATAGTCTAATGGCAGAAAATAAATAGGCAGAATTGGCTTTTCTTCAATATTGGCCATAGGGAGCTAATTTTTGTTGAATGAAACTTCAAAACATTTGAGTAAACATTCTTAAATATTTCTTTAATTCTTATTTATAATTTTGCAAAAGTTTTGTGCGTAGTTTTTCTTTTACATAAACTGCCGTTCTACGCATAATTCGTGCTTTCCATTTCATTAGGGCACAAAACTTTTGTAAACAAGAGTGTATCCCTCACACCTTATGCAAACTGTCATTCGAGTGAAAGGGATACACTATTGTTCACAAAAGTTTTGTGCCCTTTTGAAATGTTAGGCTCCAATTGTCCCATGTTCAAAAAAGTGCAACTGAGAAAAACGCGATTGAAATTTTTCGACCGATTTCTGTGTTTCTACGCATAATTGTCCCGTGGGTTCCTATTCGCCCTATGTGTCCCTAATCGCCCCAGTTAGCAGTTTATCACCCTTATTTGTGATCCTCTTGCTATACAACAGGTAAACAAGGCATAATGCTTAGTAAAATTAATGATTCCGTGTTAGAAAATACTTGGTGGGACAATTATGCGTAGAAGTTCAACGATGGGACAAACAGACTTGGTGTTATTTTTAATGAGTTTCCGAACAAAGCACCAGATTTTATGTGTTTTTCTTAAAGTACACATCAGACTAAACTTAAAAATGGCATAAAGTCAAAATAGTCAAAAACTGACATGGGACAATTATGCGTAGAACGGCAGTAAACAATATAAAGATTGCACATGTCAACATTTAATTATTCTGCCATTAAATTTTGTGCCAATTTTATTTTCTACTGATCAACTTTCTGCCATTTAATTTTCTGCTTATTTAATTTCTGCTATTTAATTTTCTGCTGATTAACTTTCTGCCTTTTGATTTTTTGGCCCTTTGACTTATTCTGCCATTAAGTTTTTGCCTATCAATTTTCTGCGGATTGACCTTTTCTGCCATTTAATATTCTGCTATTTGACCCTTCTGCCATGTGATTTTCTGCCAAACGATTTTCTGCCGATTGACCCGAACCAAAGTAGGGCCGCAGAACTCGAATTTATAATCGAATTATAATAATCGAAACTTCGGATAATCGAGTCTGGACTGTATCCGAATAAAAGCACAAAAAATCTTGAGTTTTTTTTTTCTAAAAGGTCCATCAAACATTTATTTTTTATTTTTATGTTTTTTGAATACCCCGATTCATAAACACCCAAAAAGCAAAAAAAAAAATTGTTTATTGGGCCTTTGAACAACAAACTCAAAAATGTAAAAGATAGTGAAACGTAACTTGTCGACTCCTGATATTGATTGTCCAATTCCAAAGTTTTTTTTTAAATGGTCGTATAAGATTTTGTGTTTCTTATGTTGTCCATGGTATATCGAAATCTTACTCCAGACTTGATTATCTGAATCCTCAATTATATGAATGTTTTTTTAAGGATCTCCAAAGAATGATGGGATACCAAAATCAAAGTTCTTCTTGTACAAAAGGTGTTTTCAGACCTGTCAAAAAGAAAATTTCTAGCAAAATTATGTAAATGAACCAATGTCCAAAGTGTAACCAAAGAGTCTATCCCTCTCACGTAAGTTGATGTACACATTAGGATCGACCAGGATAGACTATTGGCCCAATTACATTTTTTTGCTAGATTTATCTCAAAATTCACAAAATTTACTTATTTCGAGTGTCATTTTTAGACCATTCTGGAAAACGTTAATTTGAAGAGATGGAATTGTCATTAAGATCGTAGATGGTGTCATTCACTCTTGGGAATCATCATTGACGATGATTCTGAATTCAGGGTCCAGAAATAGTAATTTCAAATGAAAAAATAAATACGATATGTAAAAACACAACAACACAAAACACATTGATTGATACATCCTGAAGTAAGATTTGAATGTTTTTCTAAAACTCGATCACTCGATATCAGTTGAAAGTTCCTTACCGAGCTGTCAAAGTGCTGAGGTGTTCCAATATGTACCGACTTCCTTTTAAAAAAGAACATACATCAACATGTGTGTCAAGTTTAGCTAAGAGAATATCCGCTTATCACAACAAAAATCAATAAGTAAAACAGAAAAAAAACGTCACCCGCAGAAAACTGCAGTTAAGCAAACGAATCACCTCGCTCAACATTTTATTTATTTATCGTGGGGCGTGCCATCCGAGCGCGCGCGCGATATCCTTTAATCCAGCTTCAAAGGACCTCCCCCTTCCCCTACATTTCATGCATGGTGCATGCCTGTCTGTCTGTCGTCACCGCAAGCGAACCTCATCACTACCGGTCGGTCCATCCATTAATGTCCACGGCCTCCTCCCACCGCCAAAAAAGCATCATATCTCGGCCCTAATGATAATACAATTTCCGAAAAATGGCACCGGCGAGCATTATATTTCAGCGTCTGTGTTAAATATGCAAACACTTATCATCATCGTCATCACATCGCTGGAGTTGGAGTCGTCATCGTGCCAGAAGTGTCAGCAGTATGTATGTTGTTCCCACCCCCTTTGACCTCCCCCTCGGTCGGTGGGGAGTAGGGGTGGCAGATAATCAGTTTTGCTGCTGCTGTGACAACCTGGACTCGGTTAGGGGGTTGTATTATTTACGGCGTTGCATCCCGAATCCATCTGGCGTGTGGTCCGGTGGTCGTCGCAGAGTGGCACCACATTCAGGACCAGGACGGAGACTGGGTGGAGAGGTGGCCATCACAACAAAATGTGGGAATGCGCATGGATGAAATGTTTCACATATGTAGATGTGTTTTGTGCAGCTCATGTACATAAGCCGTGCGACCGACCGAGAGCAACATCATCGGTTGATGTATTGTATGATCCGACGACGGAACGGAATTGTTGGTCTGGTAGAGTTTGAAATTTGGCGCGCCTTCATGGGTTGTTTTGAAATGTTACAGAATTATAGTTACGTATAGTTATTTTTGAACAGAAAAAATCTTCAATCCCATTGTGTCCGTGGTCCAATTTCATCCCCCTTTTAGTAGGGGGCCCCATCCCAGTCCAAGCTCACTCCAAAGAAAGTGGCCCCACCGCAAACACAAATACATAGTTGCCCCAACATATTGCTGCTGCACCAGATGGAACGGGAATTTAATGTCCTTTCTCTATTTTCTCTTTCTCTCTCGGTAAATCTCTTTGCAGTTATTTGTGAACCGATCGAAATGCACATCTCTGTTGAGAGCAGGAACTGAGCAGACTTGGACCGCCTGTCCCTCCAGGATGGACCCAGGCACGAACGGAAATCATCCGCCACCCGGGATGGATCCGCTGAAACCGGATGGTAGCGCAGGGCTACCACCTCCGGTCGGTCCTGGAGCGATGCCACCGATGCACCCGTCATCGCAGGCCGCCGCCGCCGCCGGATATCAGCATTACGGGTACGGTGCCCCGCCCATGATGGACCATCACGCCGCGGCCAAAGATCCATACTACGGTTACATCAACAATCCGTATTCGATGCACGCGCCGTACCACCATCATTCCGCTTATCAGCATCCGTACCCGCAAACACCGTACGGTGGCCACTCGTACCATCCGCATCACCACCAGGGTCATCACTCGCTGATGCCACCGGCTGGTCCACCGCCACCAAGTGTGGCCTACCCAGGCTATCCCGGCCACAGTCAAAGTGCTGCCCAATCTTCACTTCCACCCCAACCCCATCAGCTGGCCGGACCTTCATCAATGGGTCCAGGACTGCAGAAATCCCCGGAAAAGCCACAGCAAATGTTCCCGGACCATCAGCAACCGCCGATGCCACCAACGGCGCAAATCCATGACGGCAAAAACATGCTGATTGGACCCACCATCGGAGGACAGGACATGATCGATGGCACGATGGGCATCCCCCCCAAGCGAAAGATTGAAATCCTCGACAACGTCCTAATCAAAAAGTCCAAACAAGAGCTGGAAGCGGAGAAGCGCGACAGTTTGCCCCCGCCACCCGTAACGGAAGCAACTGCCCAGCCTCAACCACATCCACCACCAGCGTCCGAAGCGAGCAAATCGTCTTTCCAAATCTCAAACCTTATCGACGACAAACCCAGGCAAGAAGCCCAACCTCAACCGGAAGAGCAAGAACCCCGGCCCCAACGCGAGCCAACGCCAGAAAAGACGGCGCCACCCATAGAAGAGGTTCAACCAGAACCTCCTCCGAAGTCGACACCGCCCCAAGAACCACCCCCCTCGGACGACAACTCCAAGGTCGAAGAAACGGAAGAGACTGATCCACTGGCACTGCCACCAGAACCGTCGTCGCAACCGGACGTCGAACCGGAAGCCGCCAGCACGTCGGCATCCTCCTCCCAGCAAATGGACTTTGACATAACGGAAAAGCTCAAGGAAATGGGCGAAATCAGCGTAAAACCAGTGTCCAAAACGGACGCCAACGCGAGCAAGGCCAAGGAACTTGAATGCACGGAGGAAATCTCGCTGGAAATCACCAAGAAAGACGCCGCCATGCGAAAGGTCTCCAATCTGAGGAAAAACATCAAGGAAGTGATGGACGACAACCAGCTGGATGCGTCCACGTTGGCCGCACAGCGTCAGGAATTGGAACGTTTGGCGCGTGTCCAGGAGCAGCAGCGGATTATCCGCGAAGTGCAGCGTCAGCTCGCCCTCGAGCGTCAAACCAACAAAACCGAGCAGAAAGTGATGCAATTCTTGCAGGGTCACGCGTCGATCCTCAAAACGCAACAGCCCGGAACGTCGACTCCGGTCAAGGTGGGCTACGTAAAGAACCCGTTTGAGACGCGGGGCCGCCCGCCGAAGGCACGTCCCATCCAGTCGACCAACTTGACGCCCTCGGTCAGCATCGCACCGGTGAAGGCCTCTGGCACGACGCTGGCCTCGCAGATCCCGTCGATTCCGGTGCGCACCTTTGACGATATGGACAGTGACGAAGATTTTGACGATGAAGATGAAGAGGATGAGGACAGCGAGGCGGAGATCATTTCTCCACCGGAAAAGAAGGAAGTTGTCACGATCGATAGCTCCTCGGACGACGACTGCATTGTGCTGTCGGATGACGACGAAGAACCAGAGGACGATTCGGACGATGATCCGCAAAACAGTGGACTCCACGTGAACGACACGTACAACGTGCCGGACGATAAGGGCCGCGTTGTTATCAACGTTGGTCACGCCGAGGGCGAAGAGGACATCTTCCTGGCGCCACAAATTGCACGCATCATAAAGCCTCACCAGATCGGTGGCGTTCGGTTCCTGTTTGACAACATCATCGAATCGATCGAACGGTACGACACTTCCACCGGATTCGGTTGCATCCTGGCGCATTCGATGGGACTCGGCAAGACGTTGCAACTGGTCTGCTTTAGTGATATATTTTTAAGACATACCAGCTCCAAGACGGTTCTCATCATCATGCCCATCAACACGCTGCAAAACTGGCTGAACGAGTTCAATACCTGGCTGCCGGAAGATCCGGAGAGCAGTCCGCTGAAGAATCATGGTGAAGTGCGGCCACGAAACTTTAAAATCTTTATCCTCAACGATAGCCACAAAACGCTCAAGTCACGCGCAAAGGTTGTCCTCGAGTGGGCCAAAAACGGCGGAGTTCTGCTGATTGGGTACGAAATGTACCGACTGCTCAGCCAGAAGAAGATGACTAAAAAGAAGAAGAAAAAGAAGGGCGAGCCGGAGGTGAAGGAAGAAGAGAAGGAATCCACCGAAGAGCAGAAGAATATGTTTGATGAGATTCACGAAGCGTTGGTGAAGCCGGGTCCGGATTTGGTTGTGTGCGACGAAGGTCATCGGATCAAGAACTCGCATGCCAGCATCTCGGTGGCCCTGAAGCAGATCAAGTCCAAGCGAAGAGTTGTGCTGACTGGTTATCCGTTGCAGAACAATCTGCTCGAGTACTGGTGCATGGTTGACTTTGTGCGTCCCAATTATTTGGGCACCAAAACCGAGTTCAGCAACATGTTCGAGCGTCCGATCCAGAACGGTCAGTGCATCGACTCCACGCCGCAGGACATCAAACTGATGCGCTATCGAGCTCACGTGCTGCACTCATTACTTCTCGGTTTCGTTCAACGTCGCTCACACTCGGTGCTGCAGACTTCCCTTCCGCAAAAGGAAGAGTACGTCATGCTGATCCGGATGTCCGAATTCCAGCGCAAGTTGTACACCGTTTTCATGAACGAAGTCGTTCGCACCAAGGCCGTTCCGAACCCTCTCAAAGCGTTTGCCGTGTGCTGCAAGATCTGGAACCACCCGGACGTTCTCTACAACTTCCTCAAGCAGAGCGAACGAGATCTCGACTTGGAAATCGAAGAACCGGAACCTGCTCCGGCAGTCAAAGCTGCGGCAAGCACGCTTCCAGCGATAGCCGCCGTCCCGGAACCACCACCACCACAAGCAGTTCCAGCTGTACCGGAACCACCGAAAAAGGAAGAAAAAGAAAAGAAGAAACCGGGCAAAAAGCCGGCCGCACCGAAACCGCCCAAACCGCTTGCCCTAAAAAAGGACGGAACGCCTCGGAAGCCTCGCACCACCAAGAAACAGCAGGAGGCGATGAAGGTACAGCAGGCCCAGCAACAGCAAGCGGTCGGCAAGGATGGCAAGATTGTTCCCGCGGCCACCGTCAGCCCGAGCACGCTGAACAAGGACCCAGCACCGGCGGTTGTCGAGAATCCCGTTCCCGATCCGAACGTGGTTAAGCAGGAATATCCAGCGTATCCTCAGCAGCAGCAGCAGCAACAAGGAATGTATCCCGGCTATCAACAGCAGCAAGGTCAGCAAGGAGGGTATCAAACTGGACAACCCGGTGCCCCTCCGTACAATCAGCAACCTTTTAACCAGGGCATGATGAACCAGGACCCGAATGGGTACAACAACTATGGAAATCAGTACGGAACGAGCGATCCGTACAATAGTTACAACAATTACTACGGTCGCAATGACTACAATAACTACAATCAAGGTTATCAAGGAGGGTACGGCGGATACGATCAGGGTTATCAAAATAACTATGGAGGATCGAGCAACTACTATTATCCGCAGCAACAGCAGCAGCAGCAACCGCAAGGTGAGTGATTGTTTGATTTCGTTCGCAATATTCGAATCGTTGATCTCAATTGGTGTTTGGATCGCTTTCCAAATTTTGAGATCGTCAATCCAAATATTATTAACATAAAGAACAGCTTTAAAAATATTTATTTTTTAAATCGTTTACTATTTGTGTGTTCAGGAATTTACTACTTAAAATTATAAATTATGAAATTTCGTAGTTTAAAATTACATTAACAATTTTGACATATTAAAATTTTTATTTTTTTTATTATAAGTTTTTCTAAATTTTCTTTTCTAACATAATAAATGTATTAAAATCTTAAATTCTGAAATTCGCAATATTAAAAATTAATTCGCTTCATAAGTGCATCTCCAGCGCGGGTAGCAAACATCGAAGCAAATCAAATTTGCACCCGACGTCAACCCCACCGCGGTACCTGTCGCGGTAGCAAATTTGCTCTCAGTTCTTCGGGATTACACTTTGCTACCCGCTGTTCTGCTGGTTTGCTACTGCGGCAAATGAAATGTTGCACGGAAAATGAATCATGCACGGAAAAAATGTTTTTTATGTATAAAAAAATTAAAAAAAAAATACAAAATAAAAAAAACTATGAAAATTTACAGAAAATAAAAAAATCAAAAAATTATAAAAAATTTAAAAATTCCATAAATTTAAAGAAAATTAAAAAAATAAAAAAACATTAAAAAAATAAAAATAAATAAAAAAATAAAAATAAAATAAAAATAAAAAAATTAAGGAAAATTAAAAAATTAAAAAATTTACATATTTAAAAAAATCAAAAAAAAAAATAAAAAAATATCAAAATATTAAAAAAATTGGAAACGCATTTTTGAATTTTTAAATTTTGAATTCTTGATTTTTAAATTTTTGAATCCTACACAAGAGCAGACATGGGACTATTCATAAACCACGTGGACACTTTTTGGGAATCTAACCCCCTTCGTGGACAATTGCCCATACAAAAAAAAATCTTTTTGTATGGAGCGTGAACAATCGCTTAACACCCCCTAAAGTGTCCACGTGGTTTATGGATGGTCCCCATACAAAAATCTCCGAAACACGCATTCAAAACTTTGCCCCCGGCTTGCCGGTACTTGTTGGGTATCAGAAAATGAGAACTTGAGATCAAATTTGATACCTGCTTTGCAATGCGCGGTGGGAGACTCGGGGGCAAACTCAAGAGCAAACTAACAGGGAATCAAATCGGGTAGCAAATGGTTTAACTTTCGACATTTTCGAAAAATGAAATTCTTTGAAATTTTCAATAGGATTAAAAAGTTTAATAAACTTTTAGCATTTCTAGGCATGAATCAACACATAATTATTGATTTTGAAGGTAATCGAGAGCAAAAAATGATAAAAACCCGCGGTGGGCTTGTTTCGGTGGCAAATTTGCTACCCTAGCGGTGGGGATGACGGAGTTTTTTCAAGGTGGCAAATTTGATCTCGGTATTCATGAGCCGGGTGCAAATTTGATTTGCACCCCAGCGCTGGAGATGCCCTAAGAAATACATTGTAGAAAAAAAGCAAAAGTTGCTTGGCGGCGGTGCTCCATTTTTGAATTTCAAGTTTTAAAAATTTTAAATTCTTGTACAATTTGTAAAATTGGAAACTTCTAAATTTTAATAATACATAGTTTCAAATATTGAAATTGCGATTTGTTTAGATACACAATTTTTTAATGAAAGAACCTCAGATTCATATCGAATTCCATATTTTAAAAATTAAAGAATTTTCAGTTTGAGTTGAAATACAATAGTTGTTCATACAAAAACTGGCATGTAAATATACAAAAATCTGTATCTCGCGAATAATGTTTTTGATTGAACATTGTGAAGAAAAAAGTTACACGAAAATAAAACATTGCTGATTTTTAATCAACTCAAAAAAAATATATATATATATCCAGGGCTGTATTTTCAGTTTTATAGATTGAAATAAAACGTTATTTCATTTTTTAAATAATCAATTTCGTACATTTTGTCCGCAACACCATGTGAGCTTCAAAAATGGCCCGTCTCTCAAAACTTTGGGCGCTCCTGCCTTACCCCATGACTGCATTCAAGTGATTGAGATTGAGAGAAAGAGAAAAAATATGACAAGAGAAAGAGCATGTGCCCCTTTGTCTGGCGGCTGTTTGAGTGTTGAGCTCGGCATTCGGTTGTTTCACCTTCGTGTGCGTTCACTGACGTTCTCTTTGTAGTGACGATCATGATAGGCGCGCTCAGTCAGAATTCAAAGATTGAGTCGAAGATGAAAGCTGACTGTCTTGCTCTTCGGTTCTATAAGCTATTGTGTTTCATATGTTTAAAGGACATTAAAAAAAACTAGAAATTTTATTTATTCTTCATGTTATTCGTATTCCCACAGATAACTACTACCAACAACAACAGCAGCAGCCTCAAGGCGCAGCACAGAACAATTCCTACAATGGAAACTATTACGGCAACACAAATCAGTACAACTATCCCGATCAACAACAACAGCAACCGCAAAACCCCCAACCAATGTCGCAAGACCCACAGCAACAACAATACAATCAGTACGGAGACATGACCCAGCCGGAGCAGAAATGGGATCCCAACGCACCCGCTCCCGTCGTTAATCAACTCCCATCGGCCGATCCCTCAGCATATCCGCCAGCCATTCCATCGGTTGACCCAACACCCCCAGCACCACCAGTCCAAGTCCCAGTCCCAGCGGAACCAACGCCAGCGGACCAGGCGGCCGTTACGCAGCAGCAAGCCAACGCCCAGTTTGCCGACCAGCCGTCGCTCGAGGACCTCAAAGATCTGCCCATCAAGACCGAGGACGAGGAGAACGCCGAAATCAAGGAGGAAAAACCGGCCGCCGAAATCGTCGACATGGACACCAAGAAGGTCATCAGCGAGGCCACCGATGTCGTCAAGCAGGAAGTAGAGGTGAAGAAGGAGGACGGGGAGGAGGGGGTGGTGAAAACGGAAATCAAGACTGAACCAGGGCTTGAAGGTGTGAAGGTCGAGAAGGTGGGCATGGAGGGTTCTGGGAGGCGCAGGTGGCGCCGCTCAAGATGGAAGTGAAGGAGGAAGATGTGAAGAAGGAGGATGGAGTGGCGGAGGTTAAAAAGGAGTTGGAAGAAGGTGAAAAGGAAGTGAAGAAAGAGGGTGAGGAAGTTAAGAAGGAGGAAGAGGGTAGTGAGAAGGAAGAAACTTTGGAAAAGTTGAAGGAAGACACGGACGAGAGCAAGTTGAAGGAAGATTTGCTGAAGATCGAGGACGAATTCAAAGGTAAAGACGCGAAAGATGGTGGCAAAGACAAGGATGGTAAGGGAAAGGATAAGGACAAGGATAAGGACGAGATTCCGTACGAGTGGGCGTTCGAGCTGATGAAGGGTTACATTCCGGATCTGCTGGAGAGTTCGCCAAAGATGGAGATCTTTTTCTACATTCTGAACGAGAGCATCAAGTTGGGCGATCGTATGCTGGTGTTTAGTCAGAGTTTGTTGACGCTCAACTTGATCGAGCGATTCCTGCAGAAGAGTAAAATTCCGGGAACGGAAAATCACTGGGGAAAGAACACGAGCTATTATCGTAAGTGTTACCGTTTGGGGATTTTAAGACGGTGAATTTATATTTATTCCTAATTCTCTCAGGTTTGGACGGATCAACGACGGCTCAGGAGCGTGAAAAGTTGATCAACGAGTTCAACTCGAACCCAAACATCCACCTGTTCCTGGTGTCGACCCGC
The DNA here is from genome assembly GCF_015732765.1 of Culex quinquefasciatus. NCBI lineage: Eukaryota > Metazoa > Arthropoda > Insecta > Diptera > Culicidae > Culex > Culex quinquefasciatus. The sequence continues at coordinate 197,533,691 of NC_051863.1, forward strand.
GCTGGCTCGCTGGGCATCAACTTGGTGGGTGCAAACCGGGTTGTGGTGTTTGATGCCAGCTGGAATCCGTGCCACGACACGCAGGCCGTCTGTCGGGTGTACCGTTACGGTCAGAAGAAGCCCTGCTTCGTGTATCGATTGGTGGTGGACAACTGCTTGGAGAAGAAGATCTACGACCGGCAGATCAACAAGCAGGGCATGAGCGATCGCATCGTGGACGAGTGCAACCCGGATGCGCATCTTTCGATGAAGGAAGTGACCAGTCTGTGTTACGACGACGGAGAGGAGAGTGAGGTGAAGGACTTTAGCGAAGACAAGGAAAAGTACATTGATGTCGTGATGAAATCGCTGCTGGAGAAGTACTCCAAACAACTGACGAAGGCTCCGTTTGCCCACGAAAGTTTGCTGATCGATCGCAAGGAGAAGAAGCTGTCGTCGGCCGAGAAGCGACAGGCCCAGCGCGGGTACGAGCTGGAGAAGCAAGCGGCAACCAAGCCGAGCTACTCGTACACATCGATGGGCACCACCTATCGGGCAATCCGAACTCCGGACGGTTCGATCATTCACAGGCCAGTTGCATCGGTGAGATTTCTTGTGAATTTTGTAGAAACTGGACTTGCTGACATTCTTATTATATTCGCAGGTTCGTCCGATGCAGTCTGGTGAGGCAGGCAAGACCGGAATCGGTGGCAATAGGCCGACCCGCTGGATTCCAGCGGAGGTTTGGCAGCGACAGGGCATGACTGCCCAGGAAATGACTCTTCCAATCGGTAAGACTACCTTCTCCCTTCGATTATCACCTGGTCAACTAATTTTTATTCTCGCTTTTTCAAGATGTGGTCATCCCGACGAGTTCTGCCGACAAATCCAACATCGTGCTGAAGGCTGGCCAGAAGGTTATGGTTCTGAAGTCGCCAAAGGGCATCTACATGCAGCTGGAGACGGGCAAAATCATCGCCATCCGGACCGCGTTCAAGGTTAGCGCCAACAAGGACGGAAGTGGCAGCAATGCGGCCACGAAGGGAGGTCTAGCCGCGCTGAGCACTCTCACCGGACGTAAACCGACCGCGTCCGCAACGGTTACGAAAGCATCCACCGGAACACCATCCAAAGCGGACTGCTCCGAGGGCAACTCGCTAAGTATTCCGTCCAACTCGGACGACGAGGAGAAATCAGACTCGAGCATCGTACCACTCGATGCGGACAGCGAAAAGGAATCGATGGCCATTGACGACTACCCCGAGAAGGGAGAGATTGTCGACTGCGACATGAAGAGTGACGAGTTGGAAGAGGGTGAAATCCGTGACGACATGCTGCTGCCCATCAAGAAGATGCCACCGACGGGAAAGTTTGCCAACCCAACGACGGCTTCAAAGTTCCCAATGATTCAATCCGCCTACTCTTTAGCACCGAAAGGACAAGGTCCAGGTAAAATGTTCCAACAAAAGCAGCCGAGCCAAACTGATGTTCCTACAGGCAAGCAACCTGCGGCACCACCTGCAACGGTCACAATCGAGGACGAAATCGCACCCCTGCGAGAGAAAGTGGTCTACAAACCAAACCTAGTGGAACGAAAATCCAAGGTTCCACCGTCCTCCCTCAAGAACTATCGACATAAAGCTCCAGGAAAGGCTCCGGAGACGACGACTGGCCCAGCTAAAACCAACGCCGAAGAAAGTGGTCCTATCCCATCTCCTGCTGGACCACCATCTACCGCCAACGCAGTCCCTCAATCGACTCCGATGGATACTCAACAAGCTCCAAACAATGTTCCTCCAGCTCAGCCAACTGGTCCAGGTGCACCTCCAGTGGAACCCCAACACTACCCCAACGCCCCCGGTCGTCCGATGCCGCCGCAACAAACGGTTACATCGCAACAGCAGCCCCAACATCATCCCCAACAGTATCCACAGTCGTCAAACTATCCAGTTCATCATCAGATGGCCCCCGGCCATCACCAATCGCCGTACGCCGGCGGAGTGCCAAATCAATCGACTGCCGCTACGGGCAAGAGCCCGATCCTACACCAACCCCAGCACATGCACTCATCACCATCATCGTCGTCCTCGTCACCGTACGGAACTTCCCCACACAAAGCGCAACACCATGGCCAGCACCAGCAGCAATCTTCGTGGCATCCGTACGCCGCCGCAGGCGGATCAGTCACCAATCCCGCCACTTTCTACGGCCAGCAATCCCACGGCGTTCCTCCCCCGCCACCGTCCCAGTACGAGTCAAGTCTCAACTTCCTAGAGAAAACCACGTCCGCCCTCATCAACAATCAAAACCAGAGCGAGTTCCAAACCTCTCTCAGCAACATCACCCGCTCCCCAACGCCGGACAACTTTATGGAGTTCCAACCGAAGACGACCCCAACCGGCAAAAAGTCAGCCGCCAAAAAGCCCCCCAAGCAGCCAAAGAACGACTACAACGCTGCCAAGAAAGCGCTCAACAAGCGAAACAACCCCTCGCCCTACCATCCGGTGTCGGGCTCTTCGGCGTCGTCCTCACCATCCCCTTCACCGGCCGTCATGAACCACAGCCAGAACAGCAACAGTAACAGCTCCCTTGGTGGAACGCCCACACCGGCCGCCGCCAACTATCCGCCCGTGACCGGGTATTACGATCAGTATTCGCAGCAGCAGCAGATGCCTCCGACGACCATCGCTGCCGGTGGGCCCGGTGCGTACGGTGCAGCAGGTGGTCAGCAGCAGATGCAGCAGCAGCCGTACGGAGGCCCTCCGGTTGCCTCGTCGGCCTACGGTGGTGAGTAGGATCGCTTTGATTTTACTACTTTTTGCATGATTTGGTAGAATTTTTAACGCTTTGAGTTGGGACAACTGACGACGGACAGGACCGGACATGACTGTTAGAATGCAGCTTTGTATGCCTCGATTTATATGATCTTGGGAAAAGGCACAACTGTTGATTTTAGATTTTTGGAAAATTTCATGAGATCATAGTTCTTGCTAAAGAGAACGCTCTCCATAAACATGACGAAATCCAGTCGTCGACCCGCTGAGATCACTATCTCCATGCGAATGCGAATATTTCGAAGCGATTCATCCAACCTGAACAATTTTGTAGATTGTATATCTTTACTGCGCACCAGAGACAAGGAAAAAGGATTTGGAAAACGAGAATTGTTGAAGATCCACTATTTTTAAGGGGACAAGGGAATACCTCCACGGAGTTGGAGTTGGACAGTTTTTGGGAAGGTAAATGTTCTAGGATGCGCTCTAAGCAAGCGTTGCTTGCATGAAACGATCTAACAGTTGCCTTGATCCGGACATTGATAGAGGCTATCTTTTGAAATTGTGAAAAAATAGGATGACCTACCATACAGGGTGAAATTTAGCTTAGTTGGAAGACGTTTTGGGCTGGTGTCTTCGGCAAAGTTACAGAAAAAAACCAAAATGTTAACTCTTGAGGTCGTAGGTCGTGTCATTTCCTGTTGTTGGAGCAATGAATGTCAATGCTGATTCTGAGTTCAGGGTCGAGAAATAGTAAATTGAAATGAAAAATTAACACGATATGTAAATTACTTCTAAAAATAACATTTAAAAAAATCATTTTTTTGATTGATGCATTCTGAATCAAGATTTAAATGATTTTCTAGATCAAACATGGCAGCCAAATCGCCGAGCGGTAATGATACCTCACAGAGTCTTAAACAAAACGAGCTGCACTTTTTGGTGGTTACTCAAATGTGAGCATTTTAGTGCCCAAATAGGGTCTGAAGACACGTTTTGCCCAAGACTGCATAATGCATTGAGCCTGTATTTAGAAAGTCTTTCCGTGTTCACTTGATTTTAACCCTATTTTCTAGTTGCTATTTTTTTCAAAAAGGCGCATTTTAGTGCAAAACCAAACAAAGTTTGTTAATGGAAACACTTTCAACTGAATATATTCTGTACCAAGAAAATCAAGACTAACATTTCCAATCTGAATTCCTTATTTTTGCGTTACGTAATCAACGAATGCTCTCTAATGGCACTTTTATGACTGGATATACGAGAAAAGGGCGGGTAAGCATTTTGACAGATCTCCTAAGCTGTCTTAACAGCACTGTAGGTTACCTTTTGTCCAGGAACTTGCTAAACGTTACAACTGTCAAAATAGTTATGCGCCCTTTTCAAACGGTTGTCCACATGAGCCACGTTTCTCCTCCTATAAATGCTCAATCCATTTCAATCAGTTTTGAAATTCTCGCGCTCTCGCGTGTTATATTCCTCTCTCCCACTCTGAAGTTCTCGCTGCGAGTCCCGAGCTGCCGAGAGCAACTTGCCGATTGCCCGTGCCCTCCTCCGCTCGCGAGGCAACGAAAAAAAAAAAAAAACAACGCAATTATTGAGGTTACACCACTTCTCCATGGCTTTGTTGGAATTTCTAAGCCTGATAAACAAATTGCTATTTTGATATGAATGGCTACCACGAGGCGCTCGTGTCGAGAACGAGAACGCGATTGAAAAGGCGAGCGCGAGCGAGGAGAGGAAAGGAAAGGACTATGCATTCAAGTTCTCTCTGTAGCTCGCGAGTGAGAAAAGTTTTCCTTCTCCTCACACGAATCCCAACACTGATATCAACGATTCATCTTTGCGATTAACCTTGTACAGTAGGGCTGGCCACTTTACCGCGTACTAGGCCTTAAGGGATTATCCATAAACTACGTGGATTTTTTTTTTAAATTTCAGACTTGATACGTATTAGTCGTTTAGCAGCGGTTTAGTTAATTATTACAGCTATATAATTATATATCATTCTTACTGCTGTCCTTTTAAACCGCTGACTTTAAATCTCTTAGCTACATTTTTTTTTCTTTTTTGAACTAACAGTAATTTTTATTGCTGTGGCGACTAGCTATTGTTAACATCAAAGTTATTTTTATTAAGTTGAATAATAAAGAAAAACTTTAAAAACAACCAATGCATTTATAAATGCATTTAGTTATAAGACTTCAGAAACGCACGAGACTTGATTATTGTAGACTTCAAAACTAATAGACCAACTAGTTATTTTTTTAAGTTAACTCAGTAAGATACCTGATAAGTTAAATAGTAGTCGCAAATAAATTGGTCCTCAACTGTCCACCTTTGCGTCCACCAATAGGAACGTCATACGCATCTAGCAACAGCACAGCATCAACCGTGAATCGTTCCAACTACTATCAGTCGTCACCCTCATCAGCATCTACCACCCCCACGACAATGTCCTCTTCGACAGTTCCGACCGATTCATCCAACTATTACCATCAGCAGCAACAGCAACAGCAGCAGTCTCATCATAGTCAGCAGCAGCAGCACCAGGTAAGAAGTCATTCCCGTGGGTCATCGTCGTCCCACAGCTATGTTCCTCCGGTGGCACCTGCTGCGACTCAGCATCAACAGCAGCAGCAGCAACTTCCGCAGCAATCTCAAAGTTACATGAACACAGCAGCACCGGCTACGGCCAGTTCCGTTGTTGCCGCCGAGGTCACTCCCAACAGTAACAACACCTACCAACAGACCAGTTCTTCCTCGTTTACACCGTACGCGTCCTACCCTTCAACGGCCACCAGCGGCACCGGCAGTCCCGGTGCGACCCAAACCGTGAGTTCCAATGGTTCGGCGTTCCACCGGCCAGATCCGGGTCTTCCAGTGGCGAATGCCGGTGGTGGTGCCGTGGGAGCTGCTGGTGCCGCTGGTAGCTACGAAACTCCCCCGACCTACATCCCCGAGAGCGGTGCCAACCCGTACCAATATCCGGCATATCAAGCTGCGGCCGCCGCCTCTCAGTATCAATCCCAAGGGTACTATCCACCGCCGGCGTATCCGTACTATCCGGCGGCGGCCGCGGCAGCTGCTGCAGCGGGCGCTCCCGGTACGCCGTACGCGGCCACCGATCCCCAGTACCACTCCTATCCACCTCCACCGGCGGCGGCGCCTCCAACTACAGTTATCCCCCTATCCTAGTCAACCCGGCGTGGGACAGTGGCAGTAGGAACAACGGCAACCCGGCTAGGAATTGTTGTGGAATCGTGGCACTCTCGCACACAAAGAATCTGCAAATTTTGTTGATTGCTCTCTACTTTAAAACTGAGATACGGCTATTCTAGGGTTTGTTTTATATTTTTTCTGAGAAAAAGTATTTATGTTGTTATGTTCCTTCTTTGCAACCTAACTTTCTTTTAAGGGCTCCTTTAAACAATAAGCCGAATAGTTTTGGGTCGTGAGCGGTTGGTTGTAAGATGCTCTCTTTATTACTGTTTCCTGTTCTTTTTTTTTGTATAATTTTATATTTTTATAGATAGGCCACACGTTCCTAAACAGAGATAAAGAATCACATTTTAAAACATGAAATTTGCTTCACTCAAATAGAATGTGCTGTCAACTAGCGAAGGCTTAAAAACATGCATGCTCCATAGTAGAGATTTAGATATCAAACCATCGTCAGTAGTTGGAACGCAAAATTTAAATTGCAAATCTTAGTTGATTCACTCTGGTTGAAAGGCACTTCGTTTTTACCAAATTTGGCCTAGTTTCGTCGAAATTGTAAGTATCCGTCTATCCTCCAATCCCCGGATTCGTTCAGTGCAATGTATTTTTGTTATAACTGAGTTGTCTATGTAAATTTTATTGAACCAACACTGTTTTAGGTTTTCTAGATATTTATCCGCAATGTGCACAAAGAAAGAAAAAAAATTAAAACATTTAAAAGCGTATAGTAGTGCTTTGTGTACCGTGCTAGGAGATTACGTAGCACAATAAAAAAAACTATGAATAATATTATTAAAGAAATGTTTAGAAATTAGAACAAACAGCGCTAATTACCAACTGCATTTGGAATCTTGAGCTTGGCGCGAATTGTATTTGAAGATATCAGCTGCAAAAAAAGTAAAACAACTTCAAAGTAGAGTTACTAAACCGTTTAAAAACTGCTGAAAAGTTAGAGCATACATACACTCATCCATTATCACAACCATACAATGAATGTTTTAATCACAAGCCCACATTTTACCCTACTCATAGTCGAGTAAACATAAAACAAACATCCAGTTGGCGAATTATTAACTTTTATTTATTCGTCACATGGTTGGAATTCTTCCACGGTGTGGCGTTAATTTGCACTCAATTTAAACCATCAACCACTCCCAAAAGAAAAGTACATCCCCCCCCTCCTTCCTGTAAGGCAACGCATTTACAAACGTCGTTTTAACTTAGAAGAAAGCAAATAAGCAAAACAAAAAAAAAAAAACTAGTAGATATTGCTAAATGTCAAAGGCAAACAAAACAAGAAAAAAAATCAAGTTATCCCAATTGTCGTTTAGAATCAAATACTACTAATTATTACACACCTACCAATTACCAACAACAACAACCACTATCAAACATTAATTAAAAAAGAACAAATACATCAACCACTACTCCAATTTATAGAACTATTGACCTACTTGTAATGTAGCAATTCGAGGTTACGTTCTGTAACGGTTATGTTACGTGTACTATACTGTATCTCCGGTATGTTTCGCTCTTGCAGTCTCTGCCCCTCGATCGTTCATTTACCCGTTCTCTCCTTCGGTTAGGTAATCTGTTCGAGTTGTAATTTTGTATAGAAAAGAAAAAAAAATCGAGCGAGAATGAACCCAGCAGTGAAACGTGAATCAATCAGTTTTCCTTATTGAGCGCGATTTCGTGCGAAATTTAAAAACCTAGGTATTATTATTATTCAATGTTGAAAACAAAGAGAGACTTGCTTGCTTGAAGAAAAAGGAAAAAAAAGGAGTAATAAACGGGTGGAGATCCTCTCTCTCCTCGAGCGAGCGCGCACGCGTCAAGTCAAGCCAAGAAAGCTGCGTGTGTATTTTGTGGTAATAGTAGCAAGTGGTATGATTATTTTAATCAGTAAAGTATAAATTAAACTGATATCGACTACAATAATATTAACACACACGATACTAGAGTAATGTATGACGCGTAATACAAAGTATTTGAAGAAATTAAACAACTTGCCGTTGTTTCTAATGCTTTCGTCAACGATGACAGCCATTTATTTTTTATTTTTTATTAGTTATTAGTGGTTAATAGTAGTTTATGCAACAAGTTGCAAAAAGAGGATTTTTTCAGCACGAGTCGTACATCCAACGAGGTTCACCGAGTTGGATAAATACGAAGAGTGCTGAAAAAATCCTATTTTTGCAACGAGTTCCATACAACATTTTTTGCAATTCCAAAAAAAAACACACTGAGTGAAATTTTATGTCAAATTTTCATGTATTTTGTCAATAAATCGTTTAAATCAAAAAAATGTTGAAAAGTGTTACTTTTCGAAATTTGAGTGCTGAAAAGTAGAACTTTTCAGCATTTATTTTGAAAAGTGTTGCTATTCGATTCTGTTATTTTTGGTACAGGAAAGTAGGCTATTTCGTCGTTCAAGAATGACAGGAAAAGTAAGTAGTTTCACGACGGAATTGCAAAAACTTTTAGCACCTACTTTTCCATATCAAAACTAACAGAATGGAAAATTAATACCTTTCAATACCAGTGCTGAAAAGTTCGAGAGTTTTTTTGAATAGGTCCTATAAACATATGAAAAACAATAGCTTATGGGACCCTTTCAAAAAAATCTATATTTCTACTTTTAGAACTGGAAGGGGTGCTAAAAGTTGAATTTTTGATGTTTTGAACTTTCGAAAAGTAACATTTTTCCATATATTTTTTTTTGTTTCGAACGGTGAATTTACTTAACACATGGATGAAAGACATAAAATTCCAATCAAAACGTTTTTCGAGATTGCAAAAAATGTTGAAAGCAACTTGTTGCAAAACATGATTTTTTCTGCCCTCGTCGAAAATGTACGACTCGTGCTGAAAAAATCTGAACTACTATTTTGCAATTCCGTTGTGTAATAATTTACATTTCCTGTAATTCTCAAAAATCAAAAAAATCCATCATCATAATACCATCACCAAAATATCAGTGCTGAAATGTTCATTTCAGTATTCATTTGGGTGCTGAAAGTTTAACGTTTCAGCACGTGCATTAAAATATCGACACTGTTGGCCAGAAAGATGTATGCAACTCGATGCAAAACTCGATTTTTCAGCACTTATGCTAGTCTATACGAAGGTGTGTACTTTTGTTGAAAAAAACATCATTTTGAGCAATTCTCTACAAAGTAGGCCGGTTTCATAAAATTTGAGTCATTATAATTAAAAAACGTGAAATTCCCAAAAAAGTGTTCATAGGGATCATACATTTCTGTGAAATATAAAAAAATAGTCATAGTGAATAGATTGGTCTATTCAAAAACCAAAACTGTGTCAAAAATTATTACTTTTCAGCACTTAAATGAGTTTAATAATGAAATTTGCAGCAATGTTATTTTGGTGATAAGTAGGCCATTCTGTGACAACAAAATGACAGGAAAAGTATGTATTTTCTTTACGGAACAGCAATAACTGGAAAAGATCAATAAATCACTCCAGTCAGCACTCTTTTGGAATAGTAAAAAGCAAAGCAATCCGCTTTAACGACCCCCGGGTCTTTTGTGGGCTCTGTTGCAAGTTTCTGCTCATTTCTAGGAGTCCGAAGGTTATGTGTGGTGAGTCACCCAAAACCTCTTTTACGCAAATGGACCGACGTTTTACTTCCCCATCCTATAGAAGGCATTTTGGCTTTTGGAACCTTTTCTAGATTCTATTTAATGGTGCCTTGAAATCTTGTGACAATCTAACATCATTCCTTAGTCCAGGGGTGCTCAAAGTTTTTGGAGGCCGGGCCAAATTTGAAGCTCAAATGAGCTTGCGGGCCAAATTTACAAAAAAAAGGTTATTAATATTAAAAAAATAAATTACTTTATTTTAATTTAAAAGATTCAATTTCTGTTATTTGAAAAAAGTGAATTCAAAATAATAGAAACCACAAAATAACGGTTTTCTATCGGTATTGTTGATTTTATTGTTTTAGGTATTTGAAAAAAAAAAGTTTTTAGCTGAATGTATTAGTTTTTAATGTTTAGTTTTTATATTTCGAAAATGGTAACATTACATGTTGAACAATTCTTCTAAAAGCGTAATTTTATGTATAGGTTAAGTGTGGCTAATGAAAAATCGTTGAGAGCCAGAATTTCAACATTTATTTCATCGAAAATTCACTAAAATTGAAATCATTTTCAACAAACCCAAACATGCTCAAATGATTCTAAATGCAAAGGAATGCATATTTAATTTATTTCAGCTGATTGCACTTAAATTTATTTTTTTGAAGTTTTTAAGTTTTTTTTGGAAATTGTTTTTGCTCCTGGTTTTTCGAGCCAATTTTTTAATAGTGTGAGAGGAGTGGGTTGATCGACGAAAGCTATGTAAAATATTTGCAACATCCTCCGATTTCCACATTTTGTCCGCCTGAATCAGTTGGTAGTCAATCAGATTCGTTATCTAACTGTAATGAGTTTGAATCCATTGCACTTCAGTTTGAGGTTCAGTTCATAAAAGGGTCATTATGACTTGCAAATTAATAAAGAAAACTTATATTTTTGCAACTATTACAGAATTCTTCCTAAGTCAAACTTGAACTTTTTTTTTTAAATATTTCCAAAATTTTTGATGAAAGTTTTGACGATATTTACTAGTTTCACTCACAAACGTGTGAAGGTGTTTTAATTATAATTTTTTTTGAACAAATTATTTGTATCATAAAGTGGGGATCAAAATATTGATAAATCATAAGTTTTTTTTTATTAACATATAAACCATAATTGTTAAAAAAAAGGATAAAATCGCTTTACAAGGGGTCAACGGGCCATTTTACATGATCATTCAAAATGTGTCCGCGGGCCACAAAATATCAACTCGCGGGCCACGTTTGGCCCGCGGGCCTTACTTTGGTCACCCCTGCCTTAGTCAAAGGATACTGAGATGAAAACTCGATGCAAAATTAGTTTTTTTTAGTACTTGTCGCATTTATCCCACTCGGCAAAGCATCGTTGTGCTGAGAAATTCGCAGTTTTGCTACCCGCTGCAAAACTACAATTAAAAATAATAGGCTCATACTTTCATTTCACAAAACGTAGTTTATTATTCATCTGAAGAATGCTTAGTTTTAGGAATATTCTTCAATACCCTTATCTGCGACCAGCCTTACCCTGTGAAGAAGAAAACAGTTAAGCTCCACTATTCGCTCAATGGTGGCGCTTTTTCATTACCTTCGGATCGCACGGCGATCCCTTCCGGATAAATCTGAACAGCGACTCGACGAGATTCGCCGGCGTAGACTCCTCGCACTGTTCCAGCTCGGTCACCAGGCAATTCTGCAGCTTGGTAAAGTCTCTGTCGAAGAAACGTCATCATTTAGAAACTCGGCTTGAGACGGGAAGTTCAACTCGAAAAACTCACTCGCACTGTTTCGGCCCGATGACCAGCTTCGGGATCGTAGCAGCCGACACGGTGGACACATCGACGTCCTTGATGTAGCCGGAGAAGGTGCTGTTCACGCACCGGATGAGGTCGTCCTTCTGCTCGGTGAAGCATTCCGGTCCCTTCTCGGCGATGAAGACTGTGGGCGGAAAGTGGTCGTGACTAATTTGTGGACTTTCAAAACAGTTAGAGGTTCATCCATACGCGCGATCTGGTCACCGTCCTTGTGGCACACAAAGTTCAGCAGATTCTTAAACACGTCCAGGCCGTAGCTCTTGTGCTGTTCCTCCTCGTCGTCCAGGCACGGATCGATCGCATTCGAGAAAGTATTCACGCACTCCAGCAAGGTATTCCGCTTGCGGCAGTACTTGTTGAACACGGTGTCCAGATCTCCCGTTGGTTTGGCATCTTCGACCTCCTGCCGGAACTGGTCGATGTCGACCAACCCCTTGACGCAATTCGCCAAATCCCGGGCGCCCTGCTTGGCCTGCTCGTACGACTCCTCGGTTCCGCCGGCTTTTATGCACTTTTCCTTGACGGCATTCTCGATCTCGTCCATCGAAGGGATTTGCAGGTCCTGCAGGTTTGCCGGCAGATGCTCGCGCAGCTTATCCACATCGATCTTGTTGGTGTCGTCAGCCTGAACGAACAGGGGAGCTTGAGTGCGAGGAGAGAGAGAGAGAGTGGCAAGAACAAAAAGAAAGGTCACGATCTATGGCTGAACGTGATTGAGGTTGAAGGCAGAACTTACCAACGGCTGCCACGATAAGCAGCGATAGTAGCCGGCCGGTCATCGTTCTAGAAATGGGAGAAAGGAGAGGTTTTACGATGAGTATGCGATTATTGCTGACTTAAAAAAAAACTCTAAAAATATAGTACCTTTTCAAAAAAATGTCTCTATAATATCTAATAATATATAATGTCTTCGATTTTTTTTCAATTATCAATCAAAGTAGGCGGTAACAAAATTGCTGATGTTTTGGCCATTTCGACATGACCAAAATGACAAAGAACAAGATTTTTTTTCGTTTTTGCTAGGCATTGCTGATGTTCAGTTGATAGAGAACATTAGCATTAGCAACACTCCGTACACTTCTAAAATATAATCATCTAATTAAAGTAAGATTCGGCTTGATTATGTAACACTGATCAACGGTCAAATTTACAACTGATAAGAAGTTTCACGAAATTCACGCCTCAATTAGAATCTAATTCTTCTTCTCCTAACCACTGGGGTTCACTTACTTTCACTCACTGATTCTTGTCAATCGAACTGTGTGAATCTTTCGAAGTTCTGTAGAGAACGAACTGAACTAAGCACACTGCTGATCCGCTCCGGTCGAGTCTTCCTGGCACACTGCTCAGCGCTCGTCGTTGATCCGCTTGCCTGTGAGAGTCGAATTGCAACGGTCACCACCTTTTAATCGGACGGCATTTATATATTACACTATCGGCCGTTTGAAATTTCATCTATCACATGAGCTGAGCCGGTTGTGTGTTTTCATTCCACGAAATAAAAAAGAAAAATATAAATAATACAAATATTAGCCCCGATCGAACATTCTTTGTCGAACTGCCGTATGTGAGAAAGTATGTCCCATTAGCTGCTCCATAAAGTGATAACACGAGATGCTTGGAATGGGTGTACGATCGGTTCGCGGCGGGGTAGCTGCTAGGGATAAATGTCGATCTTGAATTGGTCGTCCACAGAAGACGACATACATTTTTCTTTCAAGGAGTTTTTTACGTCTTGTCAGATGAAGATACTTAAGGCTCTGAAAGGCATAATTCCAGATCGGCCATTCGGTAGCCATTGTTTTAGAAAAACATGCAAATCTTGATTCAGAATGTTTCAATCAAAATATTGTTTTCTTTGTGTTGTTTGTAGAAGCATTTTACGTATAGTGTTTTTTTTTATTTCAATTTACTATTTCAGAACCATCATTGACAGTCATTGCACCAAAAGTGAAAGACACAATCTACCACATTAAACTATCATGCGTCTCTATTTATTGGTTGTACACAATTTTTATCATACAATTTTAAATTCAAAATGTTCGTTCTTTTTGGCTGAACCCCTTCGCAGGCCTGGGACTTCCACAGACGTTCTTATCATATCTAGCAACAGCAACAAATATCATTCTCTCGCTATTGTGAGGAACACACTGACGGGCCTGTCCAAGGAGAGCCGGAAGTTTCGAATAAGTGGCACGTTATGGAGAGAATAAGTGCACCTATAAAAAGAAAATTGAGTGAAAGACGGGGCACAACGTGCACGGCAGCACATGGCTTAATTTATGATCGCGCGTCTGTAAAAGTTCACTTGCACCGAGCTCTAAGCTTGTTTACTTGCCTGCGGGTCGGAATCGAATATGGATTATGTTGATCGGTGACATATGACGCTGGCAATTGATCGGGGAGGGTGGGACGATTGATATGGGTTTTAATTGAGTCATTAGTGCGAGTTGAGCAAATAGTTGGCTTTTCACGCTGGCAGTTGAGGAAATGTTCATTGAACCTTTGCTACAATTTTTCTGGTGCTGTTTCGAAAATGAATTCAATTCTGTTTGTTCTGCAGTCGACTCTCTGGTTGTCGATTTCGAACAAAAGAACAAACACTTTACAAAACGATGCACTATGAAGACCCCATTGAACATATTTGTTCCGGATATCCAACTAACCAAACAAACCAAAATTGAAATTAAATCCAAGGGTCCATCGAAGAAGGAAGGTGTCAAGCTAGAGCGGTACGAGGAATGAAACTAATGAATTTGAAGGGACTAAAGAAACCATCGACGAAAAGAGAAATATCGAAATAGCGAAGAAAGTGGATTGTTGAACAAAATTTCATACAATTTAACTTTTTGTTTTTCGAAAAAGTCTCATTTCTATACCTTTTTCTATTTAGTTAAACGCAAGTTTAATGTGTGGTTATTCGGATACGAAAATAAAAAAATATAGCATCAGAATTGATAACAAAAAATTACTTATAGCCCCGGTAAGTGGTTGGGAACCTTGTTCCCTTCACATTTATTTAGTATTTTACTCAAAAATATCTCGTTATCTGCTTTTGTTTTACACTTCTTGTTGTGTGAAAAAAATTGTTGTCCTGGCATTTTCAAGACAGTTCTAGTAGTTAATGTTTTTATTTGAATTTTATTTAAGAGACTTTACACATATATGAATATCAAAGTGCTTATCCGCCCTTTTCAAATGTTGCTCCACAAATCAGTTCAGTTGATCAGTTCAAACAATGTATAAGGGCTGAAGACACTTTTTTCGAAATTGTCTGATCTTAACCTTGATTTTAATTTTAAACTCAGCCAGAGTTTCATGCTTAATGTCTCTTTTCTAAAATTCAGAGTAGCGAAACAGATATTGTACCATCGTATGGCACAAAAAAATGTTTTATCGGTCTATTGAACTATATGAAAAATACCGGAAATTTTATAAATACATCATTTGAGAAATTCTCCGCGAATTCCGGAAATGAATTTTATTTGTATATTTTTATTTGGCTCGAACTTTGTGAGAGGCTTCCCTATGAACAGAGAAGTAATTTTGGGTCATTGGTTCACTCATACAATTTTGACAGCTGTCCAAACAAAACTGCTATGTAAATATTTAAAAAATATGAAACTTTTAAAAAGTGTCTCCGGAAAAATGTCCCAAAGGTCTGAAAAAATTTCATTCAGATAATCCAGGGGTGCTCAAAGTTTTTGGAGGCCGGGCCAAATTTGAAACTCAAATGAGCTTGCGGGCCAAATATACAGAAAAAATTAAAAATTAAAAAAAATCAATATTGTTATTTTAATTTAAATGTTTGACTTTCTGTTATTTAAAAAAAATAGTCAATTCAAAATAATAGAAACCACAAAATAACGGTTTTCTATCGGAATTGATGATTTTATTGTTTCAGGTATTTGAAGAATTTTTTTTAAGCTGAATGTACTTGTGTTTAAAAAAATAAAGTGTTGTTTTTATATTTTGAAAATGGTGACATTAAATGTTAAACAATTCATCTTAACATTTCAATGAAAAAAATGTAAGAATATGTTTTAGGCTTCCGTATACTTAAACTGTACTCAATATTTAAAAAAATAAGATTTGACAAAAAAAAAACATTTTAGCAAAAAAAAACATTTATTTATTTAATCGAAAATTCACTAAAATTCAAATTATTTTTAATAAACACAAACATGCACAAATGATTCTAAATGCAAAGGAATGCATGTTTTATTAATTTCAGCTGATTGCACTTAAATTTTATTTTTTTTTTTGAGGTTTTGAAGTTTTTTGAAAATATAATTTTGCTCCTGGTTTTTCGAGCCAATTTTTTATTAATAGGGGAGGGATGGGTTGGTCGACGAAAGCTTTGTAAAATATTTGCAACAAACTTGATCCTCTGATTTCCACATTTTGTCTGCCTGAATCAGTTGGTAGTCAAGTTTGTGGAGCAGTTCATAAAAGGTTCATAACGACTTGCAAATTAATAAAGAAAACTTATATTTTTGCAACTATTACAGAGTTCTACTTAAGTCAAACTTGAACATTTTTTTAATATTTCCAAAAATATTTGATGAAAGTTTTGACGATATTTATTTGTTTCACTCTCATTGAAACGTGTAAAATTGTTTTAATTATAAGATTTTTGGAATTAATTATTTGTATCCTAAAGAAGGCATCAAAATATTGATAAATTGATAAGTTTTTTTTATTAACAAAAAATAAAAAAAGATTAACACATTACAGTTTAAAATAAACCTTCATTTTTAAAAAGTATGAAATCACTTTACAAGTCGTTAACGGGCCATTTTACATGATCATTCAAAATGGGTCCGCGGGCCATAAAATATCACCTCGCGGGCCACGTTTGGCCCGCGGGCCATACTTTGGTCACCCCTGAGATAATCGAATCTAAAAAAAATCGTTGTCTTAGTTTTGATTGTTGAGCGCCCCTAAACTACGCTAAAATGATTTTAAAAATGCAAGATGGAAAACAGTTTTTTTTTGCGTGATTCGATTATCCGAAGTCTCATACAAGCCTTCGGATAATCGAACTTCAGATAATGGAATTCGGAAAATAGAAAATTCGGAGAATCCAGTACTGTATTCAGATTTCTTTTAAGTTGAAATTTTTAGTTTTATAGTACAGTCCAGACTCGATTATCCGAAGCCTCGATTATCCGAAGTTTCGTTTATCCGAAGGTTTCTATGGGACTTTGAATAATCAAATCACGAGAAAAAAAAACATGTTTTCCATCTTGCATTTGAAAAATCATTTAGCGTAGTTTAGGGGCGCTCAACAATCAAAACTAATCGAATCACGAACAAATTTTTTTTCGTTATTTTTGTTTTTTAATTTTTACATCAAATTTAAATTCTGCGACCTCGTTTTAGTCAAATTTTAAAATTTGAATGGTTGAATACCTTTGAAAATAAAAAAATTTCAATATTTAATCACCGCCATTTTGGCCGCCATCTTGGATTTTCAAATTCTAAATCACTTTAGAGTAGTTTAGGGGTCATACTTAAACTCAACATTCAAAAATAATACGAAGAAAAAAATATTTTTTTTTCGTGATTCGATTATCCGAAGTGAAATTTTGCCTTCGGCCTTCGGATAGACCAGTGTTTCTCAACCTTTTGCGATCCATTCCCCCCTTGACTGATTTGCAAGAACTTCATTCCCCCCCCCCCCTTATTTTCAATTTACTGGTATCAATGCACAAACATAATTATTATTTTTAGGTTTGCAAAAAGATTACAGTTTTCATAACAAAAAAAAAACTATAGAAGGTATTTGAAAACGTTTTATTTTAATTTAAAAAAAATAAATGAAAAGCCACTATTCTGAGCTACTTTTTGTTTAAATAACAATAAAAAAAATACAATTATAAAATATGTACAAATATTAAATAAAATTAATAATTATCTGCGGCAAAAGACAGATTACTCTAAAAAATGTAAAGAATTCAAACAAACTTAAATAATATTTGAAAAACTTTTTGTCAACTGCCAATTATCTAATAAAACATTCTTGTTAAAAAGTGTCCAAAACATCTCACAGAAACCAACAAATCTGTCACAAAAAAAAAATCTGCTTGAGTTCAAAAAAATACAAATACCTCCGAAATATTTAAAAAAAAATCATTTTATTGTTTTAAGAAATGTCAAAATTGACAGAAATTGAAACTTTAATAACTATTTTTTGGGAAAAAAAACAAATGTTGTTATTACTAATCAAAGAAACTGAAAGTTGCAAAGAATGATTTAAATAATGATTCAAGGCATTGAATTTCTATTTAACCCTCATTCCCCCCCTAGAATGGCCAAATTCCCCCCCAGGGGGGAATTCCTCACCGGTTGAGAAACACTGGGATAGACTGAACAAGACTGTATTCAGATTTCAGTTTTTTTTCAGATTTATTTTTGCATTTTTAGTTTTTTGGTTTTAAAGTTTAGTTTATAGCTTTTAGATTTTAGTTAAGTCTGATTAGATTAGATTAGATTTTAGTTTAGTTTTTAAAATTTTATGTTTTAGTTTTTTTTTGTCGCAAATTGACTCTTTTGGAATTGGATTTTTTGAACTAACTTTATTATCAAACAAATGTGAAAATATTGAAGTAACAATCTGTTTGTAAGCCGCAAATTACATTTTAATGAAACAGGTATGCCCGATAAATAACTAGTTGTTATGTTTTGTAAAGTGCGGGGTTTTTTTTTCTCTTGCAGATGAAGAAAAAACTTTTATTCTTGTTTGCTTTTATTTTCCAAAGTGTAAACATTAAAATTTCTCGTATACAATATCTCGCCGTTCAAATAAAGCCTTTTAGCTCCTATCTGTACCCTAATCTGCCCTGAATACATTTCGTTGTTTGGAAATCTGCTTATCACAATTTCAAAAAAAATATTCCCTCCTCGTCTAGTCACCTTGAAATGGTATCGGGCAGCAACGAAAAACTGCTCCTTTTCCTGTCGCCGCCTACTCTAATGGACGACAAGTTTCGCCACCATCGCCACCAGCCACGTGGTCAGCAGAATCATCGTCGCCGACGATTGCAGCGCGTCGCTGGAATTCCTCCGTCCTTTTTCGTCTCGGCAGGCTGTTTTTGGGAATACACAGAGTTGCAAAAAATTACCGTTAATATTCTTACCGAAGGGGGTCACTTACGACGGTAAAGTTGGCACAAGGCGTTTCCCTGCGTACAAATTTAAACATGGACTCAACGAGGTTGGCCGGCGTCGACTCCTGGCAGTCTTCCAGCACGCGCACGAAACACGCCCGCAGGTTGTCCATGTCGCTGGGGAGGTGGATGGAAAATAGTTTATGTTTTGGAAAATTGGGTGAAATTTCTAGCGACTTACTCGCACTGCTTCTGTCCCATCACAAGCTTGGGGATGCCTTCGGATGGTTTCGGTGTCGATTCGTCCAGGTAGCCTCGCAGCGTTCCGTTGAAGCAATCGATCAGCGGCTGTTTCTGCTCCTGGAAGCATTCCGGGCCCTTCTCAGCGATGAACACTGGAAACAGTATTAGAGTGTTGAATGATTTTGTTAAATTACGAAAAAAGAGATCATTTCATACAGGCGATTTGGTCGCCATCCTTGTGGCACACAAAGTTCAGCAGGCCATGAACCAGATTCACGAAGACTCGCTTGCTTTCCCGCTCCTCGTCATCCAAGCAAACGTCGATGTCGGCTGAGAAGGTGTCGACGCATTCGATTGCAGCGGCACGCCGTTTGCAATATCTGAAATTGGACTCACTGTAAAATGTCTGAGTTTTGGGATTGATTACTACTCACTTGTTGAACACCGTGTCCAGATCTCCGGTAGGCTTCGCCTTCTGAATCTCCTCCTGCAGGTCACCAAAGTCGATCAAACCCTTCATGCAGTCGCCCAACCTTTGGCTTGCAGCTTCGGTCTTTGCGTACGCCTCCTCATTTCCAGCGATCTTTGAGCACTTGTCCTTGACGATCTTCTGGATGTCTTCGATGCTGGGCAGAGAGATATTTTGGAACTCGGGCGGCAGGAACCCATCCGGCAGCTGCGCCTTGAGCGTGTCGATGTCGATGTCTTTCAGATCCTTGGGAAGTTCGTCCGCGGCGTTTATCAGGGTAGTTGCTGGAATTGTGAAAATCTTAGTTAGTTGCTGGATTAACTTAAGAAAACTTAATATAATAAAAGCGTTTTTTAAAAATTCGCTGAAAACAATACTGATGTTAACTTACTGTAGTAGCAAACATATTCAGGCTTATTCCTAGCTTATCACTGATAATGTATTTACTTTTCAAACAATGTTTTGTGTTAAACTGTGGGAAAAATCTCGTATGGTGACCGCCAGCCATTAAGAGAAGAGAAAAACAATGCCTTGCCTCGAAGCTTTAATTGCTCTGTGATTAACCTCTCATTACTTATATCACCTGTTGATGTTCTAACTGATCACCCTGAAACACCCACGGAATGCTAAGCAGGGCCTTCAATATTAATCCAGCTCCCTGCCTAATTCCTGACGTAGTCCATCGAACTGAACTTTAGTCGAACCTCTCCTTCTTATCTGTTCGCGCTGAGAAGTTACACCTGATAAGAACTGAGAGTACGAACTATGAACTAACTTAAAACCCGTCACACAATGCCCTGTCGATGCACTGTTGATGGGTTGCGTCCGATCATTGATCGCTCAACTACTGGTAGATTCTTACGAATTCAAAGAAACCTTATTAAAAAAATAGTACTTACATAAGAAAAGTGCAACCAGCAGAATGCCGCCACCAACTCGACTCGCTATCCGACCCATTTCGACAATACAATCTCGAATCTCAGCAAATCAACCGCAGAGTGCAAGCCCAGTCAATGTCACGGCTGAAACTAAACTGCCGAAATTGCCGCGCTTCTTCCAATTACAATTCCAGTCAGCACACCCAAATGACTCCTCCCGAGACTGTATCAGTACGATGGCGAGCGTGTTTGTTATCAATCAAAAATGTTCATTCGGTGACGACGAGTTTCTTTTGTCTACAACGACGTCGACGACGAGCACCTGGAATAAATGATTGTCGCTCGTTAGGTTTACAGATTGGCTGGGTACACGGTGAGCAAAAGTCATGGTAAAATTACATGTGAAAATGTGTAATTTTGTCTTGCTGTGTGAATTAAATTTTTTAACATGAATTGGTTTTAAATTGCATGAAAAGAGGTAAATTTACAGCATAAATTTCCACATCTTCATGATTTCCAGATTTGCACATTTTCTATGGTAAAATGACACGTTATAACATGTAATTTTACCACGACTTTTATGTGAGAAACAGAGTACAAAATTGTGTAAATTTGGAAGGTGTTGAAATTGGATGGTGTAATGTTTAATCTTTTATGATGTAATATTACATTAATTTAAGTTGAAACAAGGAATTCACACTGAAAAGAGGTAAATTTACAAAAATTTGGAGGTAAAATTACTCATTTTTTTCTGACATAAAAGATGTACTCATTCCCAGATGAAAGAATTACAATGATCTTTTTCACTGTGTAGCTAGGTGCGTATGAATAGGGGATGCTAGGGTGTTTTTTTGTTGGCTTCACTAATTAATCAAAATATTGTTGTCGATCTTCTTACGTTTTACTATTTTGAGTCTATTCTGAATATTGATAATTTTTCAGAAGATTTTTCGTTTCTAGAATTTTAGTATTTGGATAATTTCCAAAATCTACAATTTTTCAAAAACTGAAAAACGAATCAATTCTTCCCTATAAAACTGATAATATCGCTACGCGGTCACACCCTCGGAAACAACTTTTGCACTCTTGATTCACATCGCAAATACCGGTGTTTGGCCAAGTCGTCGCGCTGATATCTCGGGTCAAGAATGTCACACCACTGCAGCTGCACTTTGGCAAATTGTTAGGTAATGTTTGCCTTCAATTCGTTTATCGTTTACATATATTTGCAGACAAATTTTGTTGAACCGTAAAGAAATGATTGTATTGTAACTCACAGAACGTAAAAACGCCTCTCTCGCACCTTGAAACGCATTTCAGGGAACAGGAAAAACGGCTTTTACTTTACTTGCAGTGCAATACAGCATGGCGATTAAGGCGAGGTTGTTGCATTTATTTGAATAATTCTGCACTCTTTTCTGCACTGTTGTTTCCAAGCCAAACCAAAACTAATTCAAATATCGAAATTATCTTTGATTTTCTCTGCGCGCGTTATTGTGCCATCCGAGTTATAATAATGATCGGGCCGCAATGCATCACAAAACTGACTGCCAAAAATTGCCTCTCATCTGGTGCCGACCAGCCAGACTGAGGTGGTCACTATAATACTGAAAAAAGACCGCGAAAAATAGCACCGTAATTGCGGGGCCATGAAACGACCAGATAAATATTGTCTTTCCTATATGTTTATACTTTTTGTTCCATTGCATTCACCATTAACACCAGTCTGTGTGCAATATACATAATCTTGATCTCGCCAGCATCATCCTCATCTACGCACCTTTGGTCCAATTCTACCTATTGCTAGATGCTTTTTTTGAGGAAGTACATACTTTACCTCACTTAAACTGTTATCCTTTCACACGTAAGCTCTTTTCTCTTCTGACAAAAAAAAAAATCAACTCATCCCACAGATTTATCTTGCGTGAGATGACTAATTTTTCAAACAAAACTAAAATAAACCCGAAAAAATCTGACCCGAGACGAAACGCGAACCGCACAGGTTGAAAGACGAAAGCACACTAAAGAAGAGCTTATTTGCTTATACGGACGGTCCAGAGCCAAAGGCTCGAATGTGTTGTTGTTGTTTTATTCTGATGTGCTTTGCTTCACCTTGAGCGCTGCGCTGGGGAGCAGTACCGGCAAAACAAAGTGTTTGAATGTGCTGGTTGTATGAATGGAGTTGTGAGTGTGGAGTAAAGATCGAAAAATAGTGGTTTTAGTGAGATAGACTGGCGAAAGAGAAGTTTGGTTAAGTTATTTTTTTCGGTAAAGCAACTGTCTTCTTTAAACATTTTTTTGATATGTTTTAAAATGAAACAATTATGGAATTTTCTTCTTTTTTCAATAAAAAAAAAGCTTTCAAAATGTTCAAATAAAATCTAAAATTAAAAAAGGAATAGAAACACTTATATTTGACATTTTCATGTATGAAAAGAGCAAGAGTAATTTGCAGACCAAGGGTGCATGATACTGATGATACTCGTCGGTTGACACCCAGGCGAGGAACATCCCGGAAGGAGCCAACGCTTTTTCACTCTATTTTACCAATTGATGCTGCTGTAACAAACTGTCTTCTTTCCCTTTTCCTTTGGCAGCGATGTCAATTTTGTGCCTTTCTTTATTTATCTATTTGAATAATTTCTCATCTTCCCTGTAAGTTGCCCTCAATACAATCTAAGCTTGTTTGTTACCTTTATTTATTAACTATTGTTAATTTCTTTATCTACTTCATAAATTACTATCTTCTTTTATTATTGATTCTTTACATAGTATATTTCCTTCACTGTCCATTGTTTTGAAACTTCACCTTTTTCTTAAGCAAGTGAGGTTCGATCCCTTACTCAATTTATGGAATGATTAAAGGATTAACACAAATATTACTATTGTACTTTTGAAAAACTTTTATAAAATGCTTAGGACCAAAATATTGTAACAAAACACCGCGACAAAAGAAATAGCAACAGATTAACACGACTCAACAATAGGGAAAATTTCAGGAGAAAACAATACACTCAAACCCCGATGGTTTGACATCAACTGTTGTCAAACGAACGGGGTCACTTTTTAGTTTGACACCCTCTTTACTACCAAACGTTTGTGTTGATAGTGTGCGTGAGCGCTGTGTAAAAAGTGACAGTTCGTCACTTTTTAGTTTGACTTTGACCAACCAGCGGGGTACAAACTAAAAAAGTGTCAAACGAAAAAGTGACCAACCAACGGGGGTTGAGTGTACACAGTAAATTAAAATTCTCATGTTTTTCACAAAATTTAATCTTTAAGAGTCTTCATGTCAGCAACCTGAAGTCTGATCAACAAATAAAATTTTGAAACCGCCATAACAGAGGTATTCCAAAAACCCGAAAAGCCGAAAAATAATATTTTTTTTGGGACCTTTAAAAAATACTTCATTTATAAAAAGATTTTTAAAAGATTATTTCCGATTTTTGTCTGCCTCACCTTACCAAAAAAATAAAAAAGTTAAAAAATTGCAATTACAGGCCACGGTTTTAACATTTCAATGAAAAAAGTTTAAAAAAATGCATTATACACCTGTCCGGTGGATTTGCAACAATAAGTTTCCAAAATTTATGAGTAAACTTTATTTTTGTGAAAAAAAACAGTTTTTGCGGTGCTGTAATTGTAATTTCATAAAAGTTCAAAATATGTTTTAACAAGTCCAAATAAGCTAAATATGATTATCAATGAAAAAAAAACGTTTTAGATTGTTTCGAGCTGATTAGACTTCTACTTCCATTGAAATTTCGCAGTTTTATGATTTTTTTTGCCACCCGATTTTTCGAACCAAGTTTGCACATAAACTTTCAAAAATATTTGCAACGGCCTTATGCCCTCTAAAACTTATTAACAAATTTCGAAAAAAAAAAAAATATTTATGATTATGAAAAGCCAAATTTAAAAACAGGTCATTTTCCCTCGCGTAAATATTTTTTTCTGAAAAAGCATAATCAATCGTGCAATTTTGCCGAAGCCAAAAAAAAAAATCGAACCTTCCTTCTAAAGATACAGATGTTCAAATATTCGCATGCCAATTTTGTATTACCAACCGCCAAATTTGTATGGAGCCGTGTATGAAACTAATCATTCAAATCAAAATACAAAGAAAAATCGATTTGCGAAAACGTTGAGAATAACTCTTACAACAATATTAATTGTTTACTGCAAAAATGTATCATAATCTTTAAAAAACAGCAGAATCTTACAATCGCTGATAGAATTTCCCCTTTTTTTTGGGATTAGAAATATATTTTTTTCCTAATTTTCATTTTTTGAAAGGAAAGTTTCCAAATGTATCTTTTATAGACACTACTTTTAAAATTAAAAAAAAAGCCTAAAAATTATAATTCGAAAACGGTGCTCGTAATCACAATTTGATAAAAGTAATTTCCAATCTGTATCAAAAAAATATTGTTTTAGATTAAGGTGGTAGATGGTGTCTTTCACTTTTGGGACAATGACTGTCGATGTTGGTTCTGAGTTAAGGGTCCAGAGATAGTAAATCGAAATGAAAAAACATCACTATATGTAAAATGCTTCTACAAACAACACCAAGAAAACCATTTTTGATTGATACATTTTGAATCAAGATTTGAATGTTTTTCTAAAACAAAAATGGCGGATCGGGAATGATGCCTTTCAGAGCCTTAAATTAAATTAACGTACGGAATTGATGGACAAAGTATCATCCAAATAAAAAATAATAATGAAAAGTCGTTTTGCGAGAACGTCGAGTATTGCACAGAGTTACCGAGTCTGGAAAGATGTTTAACAATCAGCATAAATTTGCGAAATTTGATGTTTAATCAACCGGCATTCTTGGAGCTTTTTTGATAATGTTTTTTCCTGTATGAACACAAAAGCTTATAGGATCTTGAAAAACTCTAAATTTACCTTTTTTTGTTCGTTTTGAGGGCTTTCTTTCAAAAATAATCAGAAGTGTTTTCTGTTGAACATACCTTTATTTCTATCTCTCTCTCTCGCATTGTCGCAGATTATGATTTAAGTCCCTCTTGTTTTAAAATCATTTTTATTTCTTCATCAAACCAGCACAGAAATGCATTGTTGTTATTTTCAAAATAGAATGTTTCTTAAGATTCGAATTGTGATGGTTTTAGAAACAAGATAATTGATTAGAGGAGACAGAGTTGCGTCGAACATACCGTTAGCCTTAAACTTTTGGGCGGATTATCACGTTAAAACGTATAGATTCTATGTTCCAAACAGCAGTTTGTAAGTTCTAAAGTATGTAAAATAAATAAATAATTGTTGCATTTGTAACGACTTAGAACATACACAGAATAGCAATGGTAATAGCAGTGTCAAACGCGCCCCTTTACAGCTTGTAAGCCTGGCGAACCATCAGATCAAAGTAGGCATCCGAGTCGATCGAAGCGCTCAGCCCGGCGTAATAGTTGAGGAATTCCTCCTTGGTAACCGTTCCGTCGGCGTTTCCGTTCTCCTCAAAGTTGGCCAGAAACTTTCGCAGGATGTTGTCCTCCGTTTCCTCTCCGCTGATGTATAGGGGATGGTTCTTGACCGAGTAGACGTTCCTGGAAGTGAGATTGTTGGTCATTAGAGTGTTTGGGTAGGTTTGATTGCAAACTTACTTTAGATCCTCAACGGTGATTGCTCCGTCTCCGGTTTTGTCCAGCTTGGCGAAGGCAGCCCCGACAATCTGCTTCCTCGACTCGGACATATTAGGCCGGATGGCAATCAGGAACTCGGTCATGTTGACGGAACCGCTTCCGTCAGTGTCAAACCTGTAACGAACACAGAGTATCAGTTTTATTCGGCAAGATGCATCTGTGGCTTAAAGTTTACTTGTTGAACATCTCGGAGGCTTCCTCGTTGGTAACGTCCAGCCCGGTGTCCAGCAGACCTTTGGTAAACTCCTCCAGGTTCAGGGCCTTGTTGCCGTCGTCGTCCATGCGGCGGAAGCAGCGTCCCAGGCCGAGGATTCCCGAGGCACCTCTGGCCAGGCACATGTGGCGCAGCTTCTCGATCGAGTCGGTCAGCGTGCCCGAGGATAGAGCCCGGCGGCTGCGGTTGATCATTTCAGATTCTTGACGAGACATTGCACTGACGGGGCGATGTGCCATCTGGGGATGAAAGGAAATTTATTTTTTAATAATAATTAATATGCTGATTATTGCAAGCGATTGAACTATTACGAGTATTCACCAATCATAATATTTTTGTATTTTAATTTTGTATTGGACATTTGTAACGTAAGTGAGCAGTCAGAATTGTGTCGCGTAATATTTAAACGAACCCATATTTCCGACTGAGCCAAGTGAATATGAGACATGACTTGCACTGACGCCACTGGCGGCTGTATTCCTTCTGGTTACGTGTCGCCTTGTTAGGGAAGGTCGTGGCTCCTTATCTGGATTCCTTAGGGAAGGCGACCTAAGGATTTAAGTAAGATATAGTCACTGGATCCGCTTTGTAAATGCGGCTCCGATATAAAAGTGTTCCCCTCAGAAACATTAAAAATATTAAATTTCACTAAGCACCGATTTTCACTATAAAAACTAACTTTTTTTTTTGCAAAATTTATTATTCACTACAATTTGAGCTGTTTTTTTTTGTTTAAGGTACAAATAAGTCAACTTTAGTGCCAGATGGAAACATATGCTTTCCTTTACACCTTCACTGTCGATTAGCTTGTTTTTAGTCGTGGGCTGAATCAAATTTCCAAACTTTGGAGGAAAATTTCCAAAACTGCGTCCTGTCACTGCCGCACTTGCTTCGATCGATACCAGAGTGGTAGCACGGGTGTGTAGCTTGGCGGAAAACGTTGCAGAAAAATCATGAAATTATTTTATTAAATTGTATTATTTTTAGTTTGCAGATCACTGATCCTCATTGAGGTTATAAATTTGTTATTAGTACGAGCGAGATAATTTAATTAAGCTTTTGCATTAACTCTCAATTGTTTTCCTCGTGTCCAAGATTAAAGTACCCTCTCGACAGTTCCCTCCGGGTCAAGGTCTCCCAACATCGCGAACAAATTCAATCAGTTAGCTTAAGGCCGATTCGATATGAATTATTGAACAGGATATCGAGCCCACGGAATGACGTCAGGCGGAAAAATTCACCCCGTTTGCGTGCCCCGATTAGAGATTTGTTCCATTCTCCGCCCAGTAAATCGTTCAAATATTGTCCCTTCATTATTCTTGGTTTTGGATGTAGTTCCACAAGGTGACAAGGACTGTAACCTCCGCCTCCAATGACATTCGACCGTTGACCCGTGTCATGTCACCTTAACTATAGATAGCTAATTGGCAGTCAATGTCAGCTATTGTGATGAATAACTGTCAAGTCACACCAGTCATAATATAGTTCATCCATCTGAAAGGTTATTGATTCTATTTTTTTCATTTCACAATTAGCCAAAATCTTCACGGCGTAGCACGTTCTATTGTAATCGACATGCGAGTGCTTGTCAAGGCGATTGAACTCGGTCCAACTTTTTCACCAACAGCAGCTTTCGGTAGTCCTTGCGATACATGTAGTAGAAAATAGCAGCAACAGCAACTTTTTCAATTTCTCCAACTCATGCCATTGATTGTTGCGTTCAGACGTCAATAATTAGACTGGTTCACGCTGGATTTTTGATTCTTTAAGTGAAAATTTGTTATTTTCCCATAGCTTATAAATTTTGTAATTCTCTTGTTTATGTTATCTTGTTGCATTTGCATTACAGTCCAGGCTCGACTACCCGAAGGCGTCGGAAAAAATCACTTCGGGTTTAACCCCTTAACTACGCTAAAGTGGTTTAGAATTTTTAAATCCAATATGGCGGTGACGAAATATTGAAAAAATGCATTTTATTATTTAATAGGTAATCAACAATTCAAATTCGACTCAACGTAGGTCGCAGAACTCGTATTTGATGTTAAAAACTAGAAAAAGAAATTTTTTTTTTGTTCGTGATTAGATTATTTGAAGTCCCATACAAACCTTCGGATAATCGAATCTTCGGATAATCGAGTCTGGACTGTATTTTCCGGATTTTTCATAAGCATTTTTTTCTGACTGAGTTAGGCCTTTTTCTATGTGTTTGTAATATTTTGGCAGTTAATATTTTTTTAATTGCATTGTTTTTTTGTTATTGTTGTGTTTTTGAGAGAGAATCATGGCAACGTCCGAAAAATTTATCAAATTCATATTGAACATAAATTTGATTTTCCATAATTTCTTGTAAGTCCTCGGGTTTATTTGAAGTTAACAGTCATTGTTTGTGTTATTAAAACTTTATTGTATAAACAAACAATCCCTCGTAATTGATGTTCGTGTACGCGAACCCCTGTTGAAGTTCCGCACGAGTGTTAAAAGGCAAAACATGCGTCCAACCGTGGCACGCAGCCAGTCCGATTCGATAAAATAATTACACCGGTGGTTCAGTGTCTTGCGAACCTTCGTGGTGAACGGACACTAGAGCTGCGGTATTTTTTACTACCTAAGCTCAGAGTTATTTCAAAACAAAATTCACAGTCTTTTTAAAGACTACCTGAGTTATTTTCCAAAATTCTAAACAGTCTTTTCAAGACTAACCCCGCCTGAAATTTTGTTGTATTTTACAAACGAAGCCATCTTTTAAGAGAACTTTGCTTGCAAAATGCGTCAAAACAAAGGTAAACGCAAATCTTCTGAAGATTTGGTCGTTACGTCGGTGAAGCGTTTGAACGCTAAACCGGCTAACGGAAACAGAAAACGAAAACAGCCTCTTCTGAGGTCTGATTCTGATTCTGAATGTGAGGTCAATCCTCCAATTCCATTGACAAACAGTTTCGGTGTTTTATCCGAAACTGATTACAAGGAACCTTCTCCTCGTACTGAGCCTTCTGCCGTCGAGAAACGAGTAAAGGCTCCGCCAATTGTTGTGACTTCCGTCTCCGATTTGGCCAGCTTTCGAACGCAACTGAAGAATTGCAAGGAAACTTGCAATTTGAAGGTTTCGTTCCAGCTTGGTCGAAGAGGAGAATGTCGCTTGTTGACGGAATCTTTACAAGATCACCAAACTTTTGTTGGTTATTTGAAAAACCACAAACACAATTTCTACACGTATGAGACCAAGAATGCTCGTCCATTCAAGGCGGTCCTGAAAGGTCTCTCCAACGACTTGTCGGTGGATGAGATCAAAAACGAACTTAAGGTGTTGCTTGGCTTTGCCCCATCCCAAGTAATACCGATGAAGAAAAAATCAAACGGGAATATTTCTCGCTTTGGTTTGACTTCACAATTTTATCTGATTCATTTCAACAGAAATGAAATCAACAATTTGAAACTTTTGGACAAAGTACAGTTTTTGTTCCATGTACGGGTAAAGTGGGAGCATTTTAAGAAACATGGCGATAATGGCCAGAATCTGACCCAGTGCCGGCGTTGCCAGGCATTCGGTCACGGTACTGATCATTGCGCCATGGTTCCAAAATGCATGATTTGCGGGGATTCTTCTCACGACAAGGACAATTGTCCCGTGAAAGAAGTCACCCAATTTAAATGTGCAAATTGTGGTGGAAATCACAAATCAAATTTCTGGGATTGCCCCATCAGAAAAAAGGTTTTGGATTCTCGTGCTAAGCATCAGCCGAAATCCAAACCGAAATTTTCTCAAAGTCAGGTTGTACCTGCATCTTTAAATCAAACGTTCGTGCTGTCTCACTCGAACAATGCTAGAAATACCCCTACCGTGGAAAAGTTAGGTAACAACAATGGCATTTCTTATGCTAACGTCGTTTCGGGTTCATCCACGAATTTTAAATCCTCTACCAATCTTTCTGAAATTGGGCAGGTACCTCAAATCTCATTTGAAAATTTTTCTGCTGGCAACGCTTTGGGATCTTCTGATCTCGGCGATGTTACGTTTGAAAAATGACTTTTTGCAAAACTCACTGTTTGGTTTGATTCAAACAATGAGTAATGCTACATCCATGATGGAAGCAATCCAGATTGGATTAAAATTTGCGAATGATGTTGTTCTTACCCTGAAGTTTAATCATGGATCTAAGTAATTCCATCAATATTATGAATTTTAATGCTCGCTCTTTAAAAGCGAAAGAAAATGAATTTTTCAACTTTTACGAGTTCATAACGTGCATGTTGCTGTTATAACCGAAACATTTTTAAAAACTGGCACTTATTTGAAAAGTGATCCAGATTATAAAGTTATAACTAATAACCGAATGAATCGAAATGGCGGTGGAGTTGCAATAGTTATCCACCGTAGTATGACTTATAGCACGTTACGTGACTTTAAGTTAAAAGTTATTGAAAGTTTGGGCATTGAACTTGAAACTTCTTTTGGGAAAATTATGATTGCAGCTGCATATTTGCCATTCCAATGCACTGGGGAAAATAAAAATTATTTCAAAGGGGATTTGAATAAACTTACTCGGCATAGATCTCGATTTTTGATCATCGGTGATTTTAATGCCAAACACCAATCTTGGAATAATTCAAAAGTAAATTCCAATGGTAAAATTCTGTTCAGAGATTGCACTTCTGGTCTTTATTCGGTTTTATACCCGAATGGGCCAACTTGCTTTTCTTCTGTTAGAAATCCATCAACAATTGATTTGGTGTTGACAAATCAAAGTCAGTATTGTGGTCCTTTAGTGACTCATGCTGATTTTGATTCTGATCATCTTCCAGTAACTTTTTCACTTTCTCATGAAGCAGTTACCAGACCCAATAGTTCTGTGTTTAATTACCACAAAGCTAATTGGGACAGGTATCAGCATCATATTGAGAATAATTTAAATCATGATTTTGTTTTAGAAACCAAAGCTGATATTGATTCAGCCTTGGAATCTTTAACTAATGCAATTTTGGATGCTAGGAATATTGCTATTCCTAAAGTCCAAGTCAAATTTGATTCTCCCATTATTGATGACGATCTTCAGCTTCTGATTCGTCTGAAAAATGTTCGCCGAAGACAGTATCAACGTTCTCGTGATCCTGCACTGAAGCGAATTCAAAAGATTTGCAAAAGGTTATTGACCACAGATTCACTCTCCTGCGAAATGAAAAGTTCGCAAGAGATGTCGAACAAATTAAACCTTATTCCAAACCTTTTTGGAAACTTTCAAAGGTTCTTAAGAAACCTCAAAAACCCATCCCTTCTTTAAAAGATGGTGATAATATTCTATTAACTAATGGGGAAAAAGCTCAAAAACTTGCTCAGCAGTTTGAGAGTGCTCATAATTTCAACTTGAATGTTTTGAGTCCTATTGAAAATCAAATTTCAATAGAATTTCAGAATATTGTTGAACAAGAATTTTCATCAGATGAAGTTTTTAATACGGATCTGAATGAAATAAAATCTATTATCAAAAAATTTAAAAATATGAAAGCCCCTGGTGAGGATGGCATTTTTACATTTTAATTAAAAATTACCAGAAGCAACTTTAAGTTGCTTGGTCAAAATTTTCAACAAATGTTTTGATTTGGCATATTTTCCCAGTAGTTGGAAAAATGCCAAAGTAATTCCGATTTTGAAACCGGATAAAAATCCTGCTGAAGCCTCAAGCTATCGGCCCATTAGTTTGCTTTCATCTATTAGTAAATTATTCGAAAGAATAATTCTTAATAGAATGATGACGCACATTAATGAAAATTCAATTTTCGCTGATGAGCAGTTTGGATTTCGCCTTGGGCATTCAACTACTCATCAGTTGTTGAGAGTTTCAAATTTGATTCGAAGCAACAAATCTGAGGGCTATTCTACTGGCGCTGCTCTTCTAGACATAGAAAAAGCATTTGACAGTGTTTGGCATAAAGGTTTGATTGCGAAATTGAAAAGGTTTAATTTTCCGATTTATATCGTGAAAATTATTCAAAATTATTTGACGGATCGTACTCTGCAGGTATGTTATCAGAATAGCAAATCTGATCAACTACCTGTACGTGCTGGCGTCCCTCAAGGAAGCATTTTGGGTCCAATTTTATACAATATTTTTACTTCTGACTTGCCTGATTTGCCCCAGGATGTCAGAAATCACTTTTGCTGATGACACAAGCATCTCCGCCAAAGGCAGAAGCCTTCGTGTCATCACAAGAAGATTACAAAAAGCTTGGATATTTTCAATTCTTATTTGAAAGAATGGAAAATTACTCCAAATGCTGCAAAACTCAACTTATTATTTTCCCTCACAAACCAAGGGCTGATTTTCTTAAACCAAAAGTCATCACATTATAAAGATGAATGAGGTAAATTTAAAGTGGGAGGATCAAGTGAAATATCTTGGACTTGGTTTTGACAAAACCTTACTTACAAGGATCACATTGAAAGTATCCAGGTTAAATGTAACAAATATATTAAATGTTTGTATCCACTTATAAACAGGAATTCTAGACTTTGTCTCAAGAATAAACTGTTAATTTATAAACAAATTTTCAGACCTGCCATGCTTTATGCTGTGCCGATCTGGACAAGCTGTTGCTTAACCAGGAAGAAAAACTTCAGAGGATTCAGAACAAAATTCTGAAAATGATTCTGAAACTTCCTCCCTGGTTCAGCACCAGTGAACTTCATCAATTAGCCGAAGTTGACACTTTGGATGTTATGTCCAATAAGATAATTGATGCATTTCGACAAAAATCATTGCAGTCTTCAGCTGCATTGATCCGCTCTTTATATAGTTTATAAGTTAGTTTTAAGGTATCCCTTTTCCCTTTTGTACATGTAGGACCTCCTACATTTGAAATCACTGAATAGCGAAAGCTACAATATTTCATGAATAAATGAAAGTTGCTAGTATTTAAAATTGAGGTGAAAAGTCATCGTTTGTGATTGGACACTCAATAATATTTTAACTGAATGAATGTACATGGAAAAGAAATTTGAATAAATATAAATTTAAAAAAAAAAAAAAAAAAAAAAAAAAAATTACACCGGTGACCCCAATCCGGGCCATAACAGGACTGGTGGAGTGAGAATTTCGACTTCAAAGGTGTTGCCGGTCCTTCCACCCTATTTGAATGTGTGTTCTCTTTTTTTACTTTAGCTAGAGGTGTTGGAGAACAGGATGCCTCACAGTTGTTGGATCCTTGAGCGAATCTGAACAATAAATGCTCAACGTCGAGTTCGCCCTCCACGAGGAGGGTGTGAAAGGTCCAACGATTCTTTCGAAGGTTCCTCCACTGATTTGATAGTACCGGTACCGTTTGATGGAGTTGATTTGAACTTTTGTGTTTGAAAACTTCAAGTTTTAAATAAACCTCACAGCACGGTAAATGGAAATTGGGGTCGCAGCTTAGAAATAAGAATTACCTTCAGGGATATTCTGTGGTTGAACCTGTGAACGGATCGCATGGTGGACACTGTTTGATAGAACGCAGTATCCGTGGTTTTGTTTCTCTGGAACCTTTCCAGGATGTGGCTTGGTATAAATGACTGCTACTCGACTCGTAACTGAGGTAGATGTATTGCGTTGTAGCAGTGCGGTAATTCCGCTGTGCTATTCCTATGGCAAGACACGATTACGGTGCTTTACTTGAAATCCACCGTCGAAGAGTGTTCAAACTGCACTACTTCTGAACTATTCATATTACACTGTGAAGGATTGTCCGGATTTGCGGCACAATTTCGAACCAATTTATCAACCGACCGAATTCAAAAAAACGACTAACTAAACTCGACGGACGGAATTGTTATCCCGGCTAAGGTAAAGCACAGACTAATCCTAGCCACGGCAAAAGTGGTAGGCAAAAGGCTCGATGTTGTGTACCCGCCGATGCCGATTCCCACTAGTATAAATAGCTACAGAGGGCTTGTTAGTATAGCAGAACCCTGGGAAAAGTAGGTGAACTCGGCCAGTCGAAGGAAAACGAAAGAAGAAAAATTAACTGATTAATAATGGAAAATGCCAGTGTGCGAACAAGGACACAACGCACCTCCCGCTAGCAGAAGGGAGGCCGATTGTTCGCCCGGACATCGACCGGAACATTATCAAATTGACTTTGATGACAGACAGGTATACAAACCTGCCAAAGCCTACTATCAACATGTTTACTCAAGTCAATTTTCTTGTCATAACTTTTAGCAGGCCAAAATGGACAATCACTAGTAGAAGTAACAGTGATTGCCGATAAATTGCACTTTCCTTGTAAAGAGAAAATCAATAAAGACAGTTGCATGAATCTGTGTGTCAACAACAGTCTCGTGTGTTTGCATATCTGCAGGCGCATCACGCAACACGCCCGGGACTGATGCAATAATCATATCGTGAAACGCCACCATGCAATGTATTGCAGCCATTCAGGGGATACACCCGTACAAAAAAACGAGAAACGAGCCATTGCATACCGGATTTCTTTCCACAGTGTAATCAAATCGATTGTTCCCAATATTTGAAAAATTGAATAATTGAAAGAATCGGAACGGCAAATTGACATTGTCCAATTAACAACCAGCAAATTGATCATGAAAATCCATTCATAAATTGTCTATCGCAATTCGCCAACACGAACCACCCAACCCCCCTTCCAACCAACACAGTTTGTGCCAGTTTGTTTATACCGGCGGATGCCAAGGAAACCGCGTTCGCGACGACGACGGCTCTAGAACATGTTTTAACCATTTTCCGACTTTCCCTTTTGCTGCGTTTCGTGTTCTACATTGTGCGAAACGCTGTTTTTCTTCTTTCACTCCTTCACTGAAAAGCAGTTATCGATGGAGAACTTTCGCTTTTTTCATAGATTGGTGGGTGGTGAAGTAGGCGGCGCGGTCGGCGAAAAAATAAACTATTAAGCTTAATTCGTTTCGGGCTTTTGTCGTGGGTGCCTTAAATTTCTTCGTTTGAATGGAAATGGGAGTGATGGTGCTTTTAGTTTGATGTGCTTAAGCTAGTCGACGATAGGTGGCTACGAGTTTAGATTTAAATTACTTTCAACAGGTTTTGCAACTGTTTTTTTTTTTAAATTTTGTCATGTATTTTTTCAACAACTGTCTATACAAATAAAAAATATTAAAAAAGGTATTATCTTTTTGATAATTTGACTTGTTTCATGTTTCCTAAATCCTAAATTTTGAGGTGAACACATTCATCAACTTCCCTGAAAATTGATCATCACTTGGAAATTTCAAGGAAAACGTCAATATTTTTACATATGTTGAAAGTAAATTAAATTTGCCTTAAGAATCAACATTCTGCTATGGAGCGAATATGTAGCGTGATGTTACAACGCTGGAGAATTTCGTTCCTTCAATATTTTTTTAAAGGCTTTGATTCTGCTCATGCTCATTAACTAAACTGTTTTATTTATTTGAATTGACTGCTGAATCGATTTTGGGTTTCCGGAGGTGGTTTTGATGTTTTTTTGGGATTGTACAATTTATGTTATCTTACGACACAAACACGTAGCAATGTTTTTTTTAAATTGATGCATTATGTATCATGATTTGAATATTCAAACATGGGACCGGTGAATGATATCTTTTTAACTCCTAAACAAGTATACACAGTTTTTTTTTTGTTATACCTTATATTCTATTCTATTTACCGAGTTACGTAGCCTAGTGGTAACGCTTCCGCCTTGTAAGCGGTAGATCGGGGTTCAAATCCCGGCTCGGACCAACACAACTGGTGATCGTTTCTTTCTGGATTCGATTGCTTAGTAAAGGGAAGGTAGTGCATCGTCACAAGCTGGACCTTATCAACGACACCTTAGGAAGGCGACCTATGGAATGTTAACATTAACCTTAACATGTTAACATTAGTTAAATTGAAAACTGCCACTGAATCCGCTTTTTAAATGCCGGCCCCGATACTCTTCAAGGGTGTTCCCCTCAGGAACAGGGAAAGATTTACTTTACTTTTTACTTATATTCTAGCCTAAACTAAAACATAATTTAACGTGATTTATTGCTACTTTAAAGTAAATCTAGAGTACGTTTTTAAAAGGTCTTATGCACCATAGTTTCCTGTGCTTAGGAGACATTTTTAAAAGGTAGGTGAAAATTGATTTATGTTTCAGAAAACCAAGTAAAACGGGTTTTGACATAAAAATCAATAGTACAATTTTAAAACACAACAGTTAACAGGCTAAACGTAATAATTGAAGGATGTGAAATGGACCGAATACTGTCAGAAAAATTCTACTAGCAGTGTCAATGACCACTAAAAATGAACGAATATAAACATAAAATTTGGAAGAACATTCATTATTTTTTTATTTTTTTCATAAAGCAAAAATAAAACTATACAAAATAGTTGTTGCAACAAGTCCCAAAATGCTCATTTTGTCAGCACGAGTAGTAAATTTATCCAACGGCGCTACGAGTTGGGTAAAAATGACGCACTTTTGTTTTCCCACTTTAGATTGACGTCCGTGTGTATGGTCAACTCAAAAAACAAAGCAATGTTAAAAAGTTTTACTTTTTAAAACAAGTGCTGAATGTTGAACTGTTCCGCACTAAAATTAGTGCTATAATGAACTTTTCAGCACTGTTATTTTTGGTAACAACAGTCAGCCATTTTGTCACTATAGAACGACAGGAAAAGTAGGTATTTTCAAAACAGAATTGAAAAAAAATATCTTTTTAAAATATATAATTAAATAAAGTTATTAAATAATGCTGACTGTAAGTAATCTATAATTTCAAATAAGGTCTTATTTTGATTTAAAATTGAAAATAAGATGAGGTAAATAATAAAAAATTTAATTATATCAGTTTTAGATCAATTGCATCAATCCGTTCGATCTTCATGAAATAGAAAAAAAAAAGAAAAAAAAAACGCATTCTCAGGCCAAAATTGAAGCTCTATTGCAGTTCATTGTCTTTTATATTCAATGTAGTGTTTAAATTTGATCTGATTTGATAATTAGTGGGATAATCGCCGATATATGGTCCAGATGCAAAAGATACGTGCTTTCACTAAATTTAAATTTTCGTAGTATTAGCCAAATTTACTTCTAATGTTGTACAACAAAAATGTCTTCCACTTTATTAGTCTATTGGACAAACTTTTTAAGCGAACATTCTAAATCTCATGAAAAAGGAAAAAAATAAATTTGTTCCATCATTCAATCTACATCTGCTTTTTTAAGGCTTGGTCCACGGCCAGTGTCACATCGGGCTATTATTATAGAAAGTGAAAATAACACATTATCGTCTCAACTTGGCAAACAGCTGCTGTTCTTAAATGAGCAAATGCCAAATTATTAGCGGGCGTTCTGCTTGCGAAGCTCAACTGCGAAGCAAAGCGCGTTCAACCCGCGTGGTTTTCCCATCTTTGGCTTCCGTCCGTTTAATACCACAGCTCCAAGATGTTGTGAGTCGCTCAGCCTGCCAAGGGAAACCCAGCCGGGCGTGAAATTATTACCCCTTCTTTGTTTTAGTTTTTGTTTTTGCTTAAGTGAGCAACCAAATACAGAGGGATTTTTCTGAGCAAAATAAAATAATAAAAATTGAAAACCTTGCGAGCGCGACGAAATCGACTTCGACGTAACCGATGCCGAACTCACCTAATTGACCGGCTTACATTGGGGTTGGTTTAGTTTAAGAAATAATGCGAATTAAGGTGGCTACTAGCGTGATGATTGGCCTGCCTCGAAGGGGATTTTCTCGCCTCGATTTGATGAATAAGCCATATATTTAACATAGTTGCCACTTGACTAGGAAAATACAAGCTCCGACACTCATCTGGTATGATGGTCGTTGTCTTATTCAGTGCATTCAGCCGAGTAGCTGACGACATTCCATGAATCATTCTGAACACACGCACAAGGTCACTTAACAGCTCGGAATTGAATTTGTAACGCTTTGCTAGCATTGATGTTATACTCTCTCTTGTTTATATGGTAATTAATAATTTTGAGTATTGTGTAAAAAAATAAGGTATAAAAGATATATTTACACAATGGTACGCCCAACAGTTGAAAAATCGCTGCTTTTCCGCGACCGATGAGAAAAATGAACTCGAAAATTGTTCTTTATCACTGCGCTAAATTTCACACTTTTCACCAACACCTGTGAGCAACAGGTTGCACAAAATTTCCTGTCACAAACTTTCCGCTAAATAACACACTTCCAGATTTGAAGCGCAAAGCAAAACACCGCAAAACTAGACCGAACCGCCGAAAGCGCAAATCGCGAATGATGGAAACTAGTTCTCCTCTGAAGCTCAGAGCCACGTGAATTGGTGGCCCTCCCCGTTTGAATTCTGTTGGTGTTGTAGTGTGCTTTGTTGGTAGCAACACTGCCGGCGTTGCGAGCAAGAAACGATATCACAACTCTTTCAAATTGCTTTGGATACGTGGTGTGTGGCTGACCTGAGACTGTATTTTTCCTCTCTTTCAGTACGCGCGCTGCTCACAAAAGTGCAATATTGCCACGGCCAAAGATTGCTGAACAGATGAAGTGCTTATCGTAAAAATGATTTCTAGATTTATTTCATTGTTTTATTTTAAACGATTAGTTAAAAAAATAAACAACACTTGAAAATTGTTCATCTAACTAATCAACTAATTTCATTTCAGCAAATTTAAAAATTACAAATGTAAAAATGTTGCGTTATATTGTGTTTTGTAAGTATTAAACCAAACAAAATTCCAAAACTTCATAACAGCATCGATGAAAAAAAAAAGCCATTTCGTCATTCAAAAATGACAGGAAAAGTAAGTAGTTTGGCAATGAAATTACAAAAATAAAACGTTACCTAATCCACCCCTATGTGGTTAGTGCCTTCTTCACAAATGCTATCCAAAAAAGACCAAAAAGATATCAAATCTTTAGAACTCGCTTGAAAGGTTTTTTGATTACCTATCCAACGACAGATCACATGATATATCCGGACAACTTTTTCATCAGTATGTTTGAGATCCGGCCTCAAAAAAGTGCATAAATAACATTTAAGTGCTTAAAACTTTTGATAGGGTTGTCAGATCTTCAATATTTTGAACGCGTTGGAGAGGTCGTTTCAATACCTTACCAAAAATGTATAACGTGGTGGGTTTTCTTACAAAAAACCACCCTTTTTACAATTTTCCGTACTTCTGTCAAAATCGTTTTTTAGCATAACTTTTAGAAGTACTCAACATAACTTTATAATTTTCAATAGCGACGAAACAGACACAATTGGTTGAGCCAACATCCCATCACACACACAGACATTTGCTCAGAATTGGATTCTGAGTCGATATGTATACGTGAAGGTGAGTCCTGGAGGTCAAACTAAGAATTTCATTTTAAGAGTGATTGCATAGCCTATTGTTGACTCCATGAGAAATATTATTTTTGGTACATTGGTTAGGTGGCTCTAGTCAAATAAAATTAGACTATGACAAACAAGCAAACAAACTTGCACTTTTCTGTTTGAAAGTTTTCCAAACTCGCAAACAAAGAAAAATGTACTGTACTGACGTTTCTGCACAGGAATGCAGGCCAACTGTCAAAAAGTGCGAATTTGTTTAGTGTTTGTTTGTGAAAGTCTAATCCCTTCTTAACCTCCTTAATTGGGGATTATTTTTCCTATGCTGTTGAGTCGCGGGGGATGTCCTGAACCGGGCACCGGTTCTGTCAGCGAAGTGATTAAAAGAAAACTTCGTTCTTTTCCACTCGCTACAAAACTAAAGCTTATTTATTAATAAATAACACTAATAGTTCACAAAAATTACAAAACTTACATCTTTGGTGTTTTTTCACAGCTAAATTCTTCAGCTGCGCCCGTGCTCCCGCTTACTCAAATTGTTTTGATCTTATTTTTTTATTTCTAAGCGACAGCACGGGCACCAGTCAAACAATCACAAAACACTGACACTGACGCAGAACAAGGGGCTGCTTCGGACGCGCTCCGTCGCAACATATGCTTTTGATTGTGAATTGCTTTATGGCAAAACACTAAACAGTAAAAAAAAATCGTGGTAATACAGTATGGCCCATAAAAAAATGCGACATTGTTATTTGATGAAAATCGGCCCTGTTTTGACTATTTACGATGTATGTAGCATGTGTACATGTTAAATGGGAACCAAACAAACGATAAGAGCAATTCTCTACAAAACCGGCCGATTTCGACCATTTTTATTTTTTGTATTTTTTGATTTGGCTCAAACTTTGTGGGGGCCTTCCCTATGACCAAAGAAGCCATTTTGCATCATTAGTTTGTCCATATAAATTTCCATACAAATTTGGCAGCTGTTCATACAAAAATAGTACGTAAATATTCGAAAATCTGTAACTTCTGAAGGAATTTTTTGATCAATTTGGTGTCTTCGGCAAAGTTGTAGGTATTGTTAAGGACCATTTAGAAAAAAATAGGTACACGGAAAAAAAAATTTCACGATTTTTTATTAACTTTTTTTTCACAAAAACTCAAATTCCCAAAATACGTATTTTTTGATTTTCGAGATTTTTTTATATGTTTTAGGGGACAAAAATCCGCAACTTTTGAGCTATAGAGAAACATGGTCAAAAAATCTGCCGCCGAGTTATGATTTTTTGAAAAACTGGTGATTTTTGGAAAAAATCGAAATTTCATACATAAAATTTTTTTGACCTAACATTTTAAAAGGGCCAAACATTGAATATTATGACCATTAAAAATGCTAGTATTGATTTAAATTTTTTCAAAATATTTTTTTCGAAAAGATCGGAAAATTTCACGAATGTTTCATGTATTAACATTGAAAATCGGACCATTAATTGCTGAGATATCGTCATTAGAAAATGGTGGGCTGTTTGGGTGAGACTTAGAAAACTTCAATTTTCGTGTTTCTTTTTCTTTAAGCCGCTGTATCTCAGCAACCAGAGGTCCAATCTTCAATGTCTCTTAGACAATTTTATAGCAAATTTTCTGAACTTTTCAAAAAAAATATTTTAGAAATGGTCACTCATGGTCACTATTTTTAAAAATTGAAAAACTGCAAATATTTCGCTGAAATCAAACTTTCGGTAGCTATATCTTGAAAACGGGGCCCTTTATCGAAAAATCTGTAAAGTAATTTTCGATTGCAAATTCAATTTTGCATAAAAAAATGAGGTCAAAAATTTTATGTATGAAATTTCGATTTTTCCAAAATCACCAGTTTTTCAAAAATCATAACTCGGCGGCAGATTTTTGACCATGTTTCTCTATAGCTCAAAAGTTGCGGATTTTTGTCCCTAAAACATATCAAAAATCTCGAAAATAAAAAATACGTATTTTGGGAATTTGAGTTTTGTGAAAAAAGTTAATAAAAAATCGGGAAATTTTTTTCCGTGTACCTATTTTTTCTAAATAGTCCTTAACAATACCTACAACTTTGCCGAAGACACCAAATTGATCAAAAATTCCTTCAAAAGTTACAGATTTTCGAATATATACGTACCATTTTTGTATGAACAGCTGCCAAATTTGTATGGAAATTTATATGGACAAACTAATGATGCAAAATGGCTTCTTTGGTCATAGGGAAGGCCCCCACAAAGTTTGAGCCAAATCAAAAAATGCAAATAAAATCCATTTCCGGTTTTGGTAGAGAATTGCTCATAATCTAATATGGGGACCATCCATAAACCACGTGGACACTTTAGGGTGGGGGGTATGGCGATTGTCCACGATCCATACAAAAAAGATTTTTTTTGTATGGACAATTGTCCACGAAGGGAGGGGGGGGGTAACAGATTCTCAAAAAGTGTCCACGTGGTTTATGAATGGTCCCATGACTGATTCTATCAAAATTTATGAACTTTTTCGATTGGGCGTATTTAAGAGGGACTTCTAACGATGCTTTGGACACAGAGTTGGATATTTTAACATGTTTCGTATTGAATAAGGTATGGAATTTAGTTAAATTTTGTACCAAAAATACATCCATTATTGTAGCCCACCAACACCCAATTTTGGAGAACTGCAAAAAACTGTCATGAAAATATCTTCAAAACATACCAAACTAACACCTTGATACATAACAAAATCAGTTTGTTAAATACATTTTGAAATGGAACAATTTTGCGTTTTTTGCTTTCTTTATTTAAATTTAGTGGCTAATATTTATGTTATTTTTTTACAATACCAGCATATTTTGATTGTTTTTGTTTAAAAAAATGATGCTTGATTTTTTATTTTATTTTGGAAGTATGTATTTATTCATACTACATTTTATTACAACGTCGCATTATAAATTGATTTAACCCTTTCAGGTCTGATGGGTCATAAATGACCCAAAAATCCAAATTTTCAGACCCATAGTTTGTGCATGAGAACCATTTTTCCACCACTATTTTTTCCAAAAAATTTCACTTTTTAAGAATTATTATTATTATAGTATAGTTCTTTGAACAAAAAATCAAAATAATTTGACTGTGATGTCAGCAAAATATTATATAGGATATTGATTTTCATTCCAAAATTTTGTTAAACATTTTCGGCACGTCTGTTTGGAATCTGTGCTTTTCAGAAAATCTGGATCGATATCGATTCTTACTTCATACCTGGCTGATCGCCCAAACAATGGAAATCGCTCCATTTCTTGATGTCCCGCGTACATGTCATTATCTTGCATCCATTATCAGACAAACATTAAATGGGCTCAATTTCCCCAGCCCTCCCTCCCCCACCCACGGTGGCTTTCCGTTAGAATGTATTTACCGCGTGAAAAATGACATCGATTGCATGCGATGGTCAGCAGTGAATACATGGAAAATCAACCCCTCGAGACACATATAACAGTTTAAGTGACACTGTGATTAAGTTCGTCCTCGAAAAGGAAAGTTTTTTTTTCTTTCTCGAAAGTTGCAACACAATATCACTTGATACACAATATTTATTGTGATTGCGTTATTCAAGCTGCTGGACAGCAGCTTTAGGTGCTTTCATTTTCAATCAGCGATTGTCCTTGCAGAACCGTGACTGCGATGGTTTCCGTTAAGTAATTTTAAATGTTCACTCCGTATCGGAACACCACATCATGAAATGCCGTATGATTTATTATTCATAAGTTACAGCTCACATGGCTGTTATCAGTTTAGTGTATCAATTTTTCTGCAACTTTTTGAATTGACGGTCAGGTCGATGAATTTAATGTTTAATAAATGTAGCTTTGGAAATTCCGCAATATTTTTCATCGAATCTGCAACCGCTTTTCTTTGTTGATAAAACACAATATTTATACTCAAAGAAAGTTTGTTGGCGTGATGGATTGAATTAGCCGGTGGAAGGAAATCAAAATAAATAAATTTGAGAAACCATACCACACTTTTTTTTGCTATTTCACCACTAAGCTTACACGAGGTAGATTTTACGACCCTAACCCAATACATTTACAACCCGCCTGAAATATATCGATCTTTCTATGAAAACGAGCAGTTATCGTGCCGTAGTCATTACTTTCTGTTGTCGTTGTGATAACAGATAGCTGCTTATTTTACTCGATAAACTTATGAGAAGAACTGGGAATAGGTAATATTTTGAGTACTTAAAACAAACATTTTAGTGCGAATAGAAGTTTTTTTCTTTCGCCAATTTATTAAAAAGAAACATTGATAACTAGAAAAACAATGATTGCAAATCAACTGGGCTGGTGTAAAATGCATTTTTAATTTTATGTTACTCCCATTTAAAATAGGTCCGAAAAATCAGATTTTTTTTATCAAAAAACCTAAAAATTTCAATGGAAGTAGAAGTCTAATCAACTGAAAACATGCTGAAATGCATTTTTCTGCATTGCAAATTATATTTAGCATGTTTGGGATGCTTCAAAAATATTAAGATTTTTTTTCGAAATTTCAATGTACAGCACCGCAAAAACAAATCTTCGATACATAGATATTTTGGAAACATATGATTGCAAAACAACTGGACAGCTGCATTTTAAAACACTTTTTTCATTCAAAGAAAATCGTGATTTGTAGTTTAAATTTTTTACCTTTTTTTTCTCCGTCCTCGACTTTGGTCAGAGCCAAAGGACATAAACTTCAAAAAATATTGTCATCGGCCTAGAGAGCATTCGAAGGACGTGAAGATGAACAATTCAATGTTTTTGTTCCCAAAAATTGTCATTTTTTTTGGATTCCCGATAGATGTTTTCAAAATCGACAAAATTGTTTCCAAAATCGGAGAAATGTGATGGTAGTTTGGTTCTATCCCATTCCCCAGATTCCCATTCCCCAGAATGATCCATTCCCCAGAATAACCCATTCTCCAGAAAAGTTTTATTTTTATTATGAATGTACTTTATTTCAAAAAGTGAACAGTTTTAAAGTGTGAAGTGTTTAGATTACGCCTTTATTGTGATAACTGCTAACAAAAGTTGAATGTTTCCTTCTTTATTGAAAGGAAAACTCTCTTAACTTGTGATAATTGCTGACAAAAGTTTAATTTTCCCTCTAAAGTTGCATTTTGACTTCTTTAAAGAAGGGAAAATTCTCTGGTCTGGCAGTACTTTTTATAAATGTTAAATTTCCCTTTGAAGTAGAATTTTCCCTTCTTTACTGTCAAACAGCGGGCATAAGTTGAAATTTTGCTTTAAAGTTGATTTTTGCCTTCACAACAACTCCCTTGACTTAAGATAACTGCGGCATGCTGACACAAGTTGAATTTTCCTCTAGCAGTTATCCCTAGTAAAGAGAGTTTTCCCTTGTTAAAGAATGAAAAAAATCAATTAGTGTCAGCAGTTATCACAAGTCACAAAAAAAAAAGTCACGATGTCTTCTTTAAAACGATTCTAATATTGAATTAATGTTGAAAATTTAATATCATTATGCCAATTGACCATTATGCGTCATTATGCCAAATTATGTTCTGCCAAA
Organism: Culex quinquefasciatus; assembly: GCF_015732765.1. Lineage (NCBI taxonomy): Eukaryota > Metazoa > Arthropoda > Insecta > Diptera > Culicidae > Culex > Culex quinquefasciatus. The sequence goes on from NC_051863.1 coordinate 197,578,561, forward strand.
CGGCGTTATGCTTAATGGCATTGTACCAAATGGGAAACATAACATGTTTTTCAAGGTTCTAAATATTCCTGGGGAATGGGTCATTCTGGGGAAAGGATCATTCTGGAGAATGGACCATTCTGGGGAATGGAATTCTGGAGAATGAGATAGAAACACTTTTTTACTAAAAACAATTTAAACTGAATTTCCCTGCGTTGGTAATTAAGTGTGGAATGATTTAACCTTTTTTTAAATATGTTTTATTGTTGAGAAAATTTGTATGCACAAAACAAGTATTTTAGCGCAAAAACAACTCTTAAATTTTTGTTTTTCTTTTTATTAATGATTGTGAAATACCTGCACTGTTCCTGTTTGCAAAAATTTCCCTTATACATTTGCATCGCTTTTGATATATTGATGCAGTTTGATTCAAAATCGTGTACTCTTTCAGAAAAAAATGTTTAATACTGTGCTCTAGAAATCTGGTGGAAATCCAGTTTTTTTTATTAACGAAAACATAGCGCGTAGCCTTATGTGTGGAACAAACCCGCCATGCATTTGTTTTGGTTTGCTTTTTTTGCATATGGGACATTGATGCAAACATGGGCAGTGAACTAGTGCATAATGCACTTTTTTATGAGAGACTTCGGAAAGAGTCAAGAAACATAAATAAAAAAAATGTTTGCATCGGCCTTATTGCCTAAAAATTTAGAACGTAATGCTTGAAATTTGTTATTTTGTCCCCTCTCCCTCAATTGCGATCAGATCCAAGGGGCAGAAACATAAAGTATAATTTGTAGTAGCTTCATAAATTGTCGCAATTAGTTGTTTCCATGAGATATTTTTTCCTGGAGACATCATGCTTCAACATGACTCTTCTTGATTGTTTTTCGATTGTTGCACTGTACATATCATCTTTTATTGGAATTTATTTGTTATATTCTGCGATATTTATTATCAAATACTCAACATGAAATTAAAAAGTTTTCATGTGTTTGGATCATTGGCAGTTGCTCATAGCTTATATGATATTCAATGTTGAGCGAAGTCAAGTTTTGTGCTGCACTTAAGAATACAGCGAGTACAAAAAAAGTGGTGACCGTTGAAAGTAGGTCACGGCCACCCCAAATCGCCCACACTCAACAAGTTTCGCCGAGATTTGCCATCGATTTTCATCTCCGATCACGCAGGCACACCGCATTATTTTACCGCATTCGATGGAGTCCCGTGGTACTTTTTATTAAAATTCCACACTTTTTAGCTTCTTGTCAATTCCGTTAATTTCCACCTGCGAAACTGCAAGAAGCCACCTTTTTTTTTCGCGACTCAGATCGCCTGACCATATGTTGCATTTCGTGCCCTCAATACATTTTAGACACTCAATTTTCCGATAAACTTTCACCGATAAGACCGAATTGCATGTTTCCGAGGGGAGCACCTTTATTATCGTATTATTGCTGGTCCTGGTTTCCGGAAGCGTTGAGCTTTGCAGCGGATGAAGATGATGCTATCTCTGGCGGCTCGAATTTCAAGAATTCGCAAGGCTGATGGGGCAATCCCGTCCGTTTCACAAGGCACAGAAAAACAACCGAATAATACTAGCGACTTGTTCCGTGGCGTGGCGTGTGGCAAACTGAGCCCGAGGACCAAATTCGGAAACGAATTTTTCCTTGCTCTGGCCCGCCGCTTCTCTTCCTGGGGAGCACAAAACCATGGAACGATGCCAGAAGTTGCCGGTGACGGTGGGTGCGGCCTCCGCGCCGCCGTCGGTGTACGACTTTATGCTTCATGGGTTGCGAGACTTGACTTGTGCTAGGGGTTGGGCCGAACATAAACGGCTTCTGGCAGAGTTTTGTCTCTACCTCTGCGTGTTATTTTTCTTTTTTTTTGTGGGAGGATGGTAAACGCTTTTAATTGCCTCGGTACATGAATTGTCGGGTTCATCATTATCTGATTAATTAGAATTTCTGTACTGGAAATGTTTTCTTTCACCCAGAAACTGATGGCATCCAGATACATTATTTCAAAATAGTTTTACTGAATTCTCTGTTGAGTTTTTGAAGCCCCCATGAGACACGCGTCGTGGCGCCAATAGTCTGGCAGTGGTAGCCCCAGGATACCGGACGACGAACGGCTTTCCTGTAAAGAGTGCTAAAATTCCGACGGTAGACGTAGTCAATGCAATCCCATTTGGTGGTTAGCCAAGAAATAGGCCCATAAAAAGGCATTATGCTAAATGCGAAATTAGGAATCTTGGCAAATTTTCCCTTTCCATGATACTTTTGATACACCAAACATACAACATTTTAGTATGAGTAGGTCCATTCTCCCCTACAATAAACGCTAATTTCATTACGCGCTTGACTGCTTTTTGGCGAGACATAAGTCTCCGATTACTTTTGTGACCGTAACCGAGGTCTTCTCCAAATTCATCTTTCAATCGATTCAATGGAGCCGCATGGTGTCTGGTCGATGAACCAATACTGAAATTCAAATTACGATGGCTATCTCTTTAGCTACCTACTCTCGCCCGTGGACTGCACCAACGGTTTCCCGTTTATGACCGTGGTGGCGTGAAAAGCAGTACACACCTTTACTCAACCCATCTCGTTGTGGACGAAAAGAGTTAGTAGCTATGATGCATCAAATATTTATTTGACGTCGCACGAGCTGGCTGGAACCGAGTTATGAATTATGAGCTTCACGGTTTGGTGGCCCACATATGGGGTTCGGGGCTTATGCGATGATTCGTTCTTCTGTGTGATACCGGTTCCGGTCGACATTGTCTCGTATTGATCTAACTTTGGAAGGTTTTGCCGAAAGAGAAATCATTACCGTTGATCAATAATTGTATAGAATACATAGATAATATCTGTATTTCTTCTTGATTCACACTTGAGTGCCTTTGCAAACCAATGTATGGATTAAATTTTATCAATAATTATAAATTTTGTTTATGAATCATGGCTGTGATTCTAAAAAAAAGGTGGGGTTGTTTTGTGTACAGTTTAAATACAGAACAATTAACTTTTTTTTTGACAAGATAAGAGCATCAGAAAATCAAATGTGTTGCCACATAAAGTTAAATTTAAAATATCCAAAGAACATAGATTCCATCAAAGATTCAGTTTTGAAGTCTTTAAAAAATAATTATTTCCCGAGAAGAGCACAAAGCATTCATAAACTGCATGATTTTTTTTTTTCAAAATATTTGTTTGGCATACCATGTCAAATTGACCATTTCCAATTCGTACGACAATTTCAGGGCCTATTTGCAACTTAAATACAACATTCTTGTAGTCTGATAATTAAAATGGATTTGTGTACAGTTTTGTGAATTTTTTCATTACTTTTTCTATGATTTTTCAGAATGGTTTGCGTATCATATCCAAAAAAAAAAGATCTGTAACGTGAAACATTTTGGTAAATCATAAAAAAATATTTTCAACTGTAAGCTCTTTGATCCCGAGACCTTCAAATCAGCAAACAAAGTTTGTATTTGATCTGTACGTGCCTTGGTAGTTTCATTAGAAGCCCACTTTTGTTTAGCATTATGACAAGCTATAATTGATTCAGCCGTTTTGGAGTTATGATTTTTCGCAAAATTTAGATTCAAATTTGTGGATTCTTATAATCCACAAATTAAAATTTTGTTCTCTCTGAAAATAAAATGTATATAAATCTTTAGTTAAAGGGTAACAAATATTTAAATCGGCAAAAATGTCAAGTGTTGGTATGGGCACTAGTGTGTAACATCAAAATCGATGTTCCTGCACAGAAAATTTGTCAGATCCTGAACAACTCCCCAAGTTTTGGAACGATTGGTTAAGCACTCACATTGCGCAAAGTGATTTAAATTTCTATGGGAATTCATGGGAAAAACCTTTATTTTTTTATTTTGGTGTTTATAAAATTCACGTTTCACTCTATTTTAAAACCAGACTCGTAATCGGTTGCACTAGAAGATGCTCTTAAATCAATTTTGTATCGTTTTTTAAATGATTATATATTTTTAAGTTTTTCATATAAAATAACGTATATTCTTCATTTTTCTATTTTTTTTAGCAAGATTAAAAATCGGATATCATGACACCCTTAAATCAACTCAGTGTTAAGAGAAAAACGCTTACAAAGTTTAATCATGATACATCTTCATGAAACTTTCAGGAGTGATTAAAAATCATCTTAAGGCCGTTGCAAATATTTTTCAAAGTTTATGTGCCCCCATCCCTCCTTCAAAATTGTTCCAAAAATCAGGGGGCAAAAACTTCAAAATTTTAATGAAAATAAAAATCTAATCAACTGAAAACAATATAAAACGCATTTTTCTGCATTGATAATCATATTTAGCGTGTTTGGGCTGGATTTAAAATATTTTGAATTTTTATGAAATTCCAATGTACAGCACCGCAAAAACTTTATTTTTGGCAAAAAAAAATATAAATTTTCGTCAAGGGTGCATAATTGGCAAAGGGAGCGCGTGGTCGTTAAAAATATTCGGAGTGAAAAGTGATTTTTTTTTGTGATTTTCAAAGCCCTTCCTATATCATCGTTGATTGGAAGGCACGGCGTCGGGTGGATTGTGTTTAAATGTTTCGTATAAAGTTTTATTTTTTGAAAAAGCCATTTCTATATAATGATCGAAAGACGCACTGACAATTTGGATCGTTGAGTTAATAGTGGAGCAAAATAACTGTGTGTGAGTGATTTTGTGTGTTAACCAGAAAGACCTTCCCATAGCATCGTTGCTCGGAAGGCTCGCCGACGGGTCTGTTATGAAAGCCCTCCCCATAGCGTCGTAGCTCGGGAGGCATCGAAAAGCCAATACCTTATCCTAAAAAACGAAACTATTGGCACTACGCCCCCCGGGGCATGGCCTTCCTCTAACGTGGGATTTCTGCTCCAGCGCCTCTGACGAGACAGGAGAAACCGGGACCGACGTTTTACTTCACCATCCGATAAAAGCTCAGTGGATAAGGCGGGAATCGAACCCGCGTCTCATAGCATCATCGGGATCGGCAGCCGAAGCCGCAACCCCTGCGCCACGAGACCCAATACCTTATCCTACTAACCCAAAAAAAAAAAATCACTTGATGCTTGAAGGAGATGCTGTGGATTCAACGGTCTCAAGCGGTATCAACAAGTATAAAGCGAAAAACTATGTGCTTGATGAGTCTGCAACTTCAACTATCGGACTAACATTCCTCCCTTTCGTTGAACTGCAGGCTTCTTGGGAGGGCGCCGGTATTGACTAATAAAGTAGGGATCTTCAGAGGTTAAACAGTGAACGGATGGTTGGCTCCCACTGATCATTTTTGATTCATTGTTTAACTTCAGCTGATCTGTCAATAACGGAGTAGCAGCTCATTGGCAGTCAACCATGCTCATGCTCATGCTCATGTTCAAAAAAAATAAATTTTCGTCAATACTTAGGTATTTTGGAAACTAATGATTGCAAAACAACTGGACGGGTGCATAATGCATTTTTAAACACTTTTTTTCATTCAAATGTTAAAACCGTGGCTCGTAAATTTAATTCTACGTATGTAATCTTGAATTAATAAAAGATTAAGCAGATCATTCTCTGAATAAAAGTTTCCATAAAATCCACGAGAATTTTGATTTTATGAACTAAAAAATATGATAAAATGTGTCTTTTTATACTCTTAATTTTGAAATTGTTCATACCTAAAAAACATCATTTACCTAGAATCTGTAAATAAAATTCATCAAAAGTAACAACAATTCTCGTCAAGTTTGATGGAGACGCTTCATACCCCACCACAAGGCAAACGCCTCGGAGAATGCAACAGGCGTTCCACAGCTCCGCACATTTACATCTAGATGGCCATGGTAAAAGTAAAATCAGCACACAACGAACAACAGTATGGCGTCGTTTATCCGCGCCACATGGAGTGGAGAGAACACCGTTGAACCGCGACTGTTCGTCTCCTGACAATTCGTACGTCGGCGTATTTAGAGCAGGATCTTATCAAATTAGAAAAGTTTTACGTTAGCGATCCTTTCTATTGAGCACGTGTTGACAGTGTACTACTTTACCCGGAGCACGTGTTACACTTTCCCGCGAATCTCGTAATTGATAACACTCCGGATCCGGACTAGATGCTTACTTAGTCAGCTGGTTTTCTAGCTTGACGTCTGTAAACTCTGCTCGGGATGAGGTTTACGAGGTGTTTTTTTCGCTGCCGATTGTAAATGCGGCTTAGTTATAGTTATAGCAAAAAAAAAACGGATGGATGTAAGACCGGGGCAAACAAACGGTAAATAGTGGGCAATGGACGCCGCACACCGGCAAGCACGTGATGGCAACGTGCACAACACAGCTGATTTGCGAGGTTGGGTGGTTGGAGCATGTGGAAGGTGGTTAGTTTAGTGTCAATGTTTTCAATTGGATTAAATCGAAATGCGTCGTCACAGGAAAGGTCTTATCGTCGGTGCAATTGTCATTTCTTCGAGTGTTCGTTCCTACCTCATCACGCGTCAAACCCGGGAAGAGTCTTTGTGTTCCAGACGCGAGGGAATCAGGTTATTTGTCGTACATGCCGGTAGCCACAACCGGCATCATGATATTCAATGTAAACAAGCTGGCGGTGTTTGCTATTCCACACGCGTTATGAATCATGTGGTATTGCAAAGCTGACTTGAAGGAGTTCATCATTAGCATTTGCGATGATACCTGACGAGTTCTTTATGTTGTTTTTCGTTGTAGAACGGGTTGTTGAATCCGTAATGCTGACGATACAGCTGTTGGTTGGTAGGTCGAAGTGTACGCGAGAGGAGTTTTACTTTTACTGTGGAACTATGGCTTAAGATCCACAACCGGTTTCAACTCGCTTGCCGTAATCGCTGACCCGTTCATTCGATGAGCTCAAGCTGCGTGTCACGATCGTGGAATAGAATGGAAACTGGATGTTTGAAGAACACCTCCACGCGTATTTACAGGCGCTGCGTGGAGATCTTGGCAAGATTGGTTTACACAGCTACGATGAGTTGAATTATCTTTATATATTTTTTGTATTGTAAATGCGGGTTAACGAACTTGGCACGTGCTGGCTACCAACATGACCTGACCTTGTTTTGAATGTTGACCTTAAAATCTTGTTTAGTTCGCCACGACTGATCTAATTCCTAAAACTTTCCTCCCTAAAAATAACTCCGCCATCAATCAATTATCACCAATTATAATCGCGCGCCAGAAATAGCCTATCCAGTTTGATTTCCGATTAGCAAGTGATAACTTAGTCACAGAGTTCAGCCAACAACCCCCTGACGAGCACGAGCTCAACGCGACAGAGAGACACATAACAATAATGCAATAATTGTCGTCACCGGTCGCGATTGTCCCAGGGGCTTGTGGATGGACACTGCTAATAGATCCCAAGTGATTTGAGTTATCACTAGCCGGGCATGCAAGGGGAGCGTGTGCCTCCTTTAGATAACGCGTGCCGGGACGCGTCACTCAAAATTTGCGCGATTCACCTTCATTTTTTTATTGTAGATGGTGACAGATGACAGTTTGGCAGGGCGGTGATGATGATGTTATCTAGGCGGGATTTTATGGTCCTCAGAACGCTTCAAGTGCACCTCAGACATCGTCAATGTTTATTGTTCGTTTTTTTTTTCTTTTTTTTGGGTGAAAATTAGCTCAACTGATCAATGTCAACTTTGGGAATGATACAACAGCAATTGTAAATACTTGACGGAGGGGGTTTCTAGAGAAAGATTACTTCTTCGCTGAGGAAAGGCTAGCAAGGTTGGTCGCATACGATTTAATTCTGAGTGTTATAAGTCGATTACCCGATACCAAGATTCATTGAATTTCTGAACTTCTCTGAATCGCCATTGTGCGACCCATAAATGAACAATGCATGGCTTGTACTCACATAAATGTTGGTAGAGGACAACTTTGAGAAATATTTTCACCAACTTTGAATTTTGTTGTCGTGAGTTTCCCAAAAAACACTTATTTATAATTACTTTGACAACACATAATTTTAATCGGGAAATCAACCAAAATTTCAAATTATTTGGACAAGTAGCAAAAGAAAAGGATATTTTCACAAAAAAAAAAGCTTTTTCTACTGAATTTTAAGCAAAATTGAAATACTCCATTTAACATGTCTTTTAAAAAACTTTGATTTGGCTGAAACTTTTTTCATGCATTTCCTTTGTCAAAATAAGCCCTTTTGCAGCGTGAATTTTTCCATGTAGGGCTATATCATATAAAATGGACATGTTAACGTTTTAAAATCCGTATCTTATGAAGGGATTTTCTGATCGATTTGGTGTCTTGATTATAAAAAGGAAGTTTTCAGAACAAAACAGACAGACGGGAACAAATCCTGATTTTTAACGACTTTTTATCACTAATAGTTAAATTTCCAATATACGTTTTAATTTTTTTTTTCTAAAATTATAAATATTAAAATTCAACGAAATTTCTAAACTATTTTTAGGATGCAAAATTAAATTTGCAATCGAAAATGACTGGGCTTCAACTCGCACCGCATTTGCCCCAACCCAACCCAACAAGAGGTGTTTACTCAACTGCTAAAAATTGTGAGACATGTCACTTTATGGGAAATTGAATGTACTTTTCGAATCTGCAGTAAACCAGAGAGGTGTTTTTTCATTTAGAACAGAAAAAAATAATTTAAAGTGCACGTATTTTTTTGTAACATTGACGGGTTATCAATTAGAGTATATTAATGTTCTACAAAGTTGTAAGCTGACAAAAAACAACTTATTTATAGTTGTTGAATCGAATTTTAAAAAAAAGTTTTTTGGTAAAGTTCACCATTTTTACAAGTTTTTTCCGATAATTCGTGAAGACCCCCGTAACAAACCCCGTACATAAATCAAATTAATTTTAAACAAGTCTTATTTAATTTGTGTAAAATAATTCTGACCAATAAAATATGACAAAAATTACTGCCCAGAAAAATTGACCCCCTGCTCCACAAGCGGAAAACGGTTTTTTTGGGTTATTTTAAGCATCTGTGTAAATTTTGAGCGAAATTGAATGAGATTAACCCTCTGATACCCGAGGCTAATCTTGTCGAAAAAAATGTTTTTCAAACAAAAATGACTTTTTTAAATCACTAATAACTTTTCAGGATCGAGTTTTACAGCTTTGATATGTTCTACAAAGTTGTAGAGCATTTAATTTTCAATAATAATCTCACTTTTGGGAATATTTAGATGGAAGTAGCGCACCGTGCTGACCAAACCGTAAGAAATTTGAGTTTTCTATGCATTTTTTTCGATTTATTCCATACAAACTTCACCTCCGAGTATTAATGGGTAAATGATGTCAGTTTTTGCTCATATTTGTGCCCAGAGTCCTTAAATAGGTCAAGGAACAACATTCTGCTTGTGAAGCGAGGTTTTGAAAAAAGTCCCATATTCTGGGCACCCTACTGCACAGAAATTCGAGTTTTGCGACCCCATTTTAATCAAATTTGAATAGGTGATTGCCTATTAAAAAACATTTTTTTTAAATTTCAACATCGCTATCTTGGATTTAAACATTTGAAAATATTTTTTACGTGATTCTATTATCCGAAGTGATTTTTCCAAGGTCATCGGACAATCGAAACTAGACTGTATTTCAATTCAAATTTTAATATTAAAAAAAAACATTTGTTTGTCCCAGATATTTTTAAGCTTAAGGGAGGTATAGAATGAAACTTACCCAGTAAAAAATAGTGTAAATTTGGAAGGTTGAATTATACCTCTTTATGATGTAATTTTTCCTCAATTTAGACTAAAATATGACATTATATCAGAAAAGTATTATAATTACACATTTTCAGAGGTAAAATTACACATTTTTTCTGATATAAAAGATGTCCCAGATGTAACATTACCATGATTTTTTTTAATGCGTACGTAAAATGTTCCGTTCTACAAAAAATTAGGGTCAAGAGTTGAAAAAGTTGTCCTAAATTCAAAAGAAAAATTATTGTTTTTATACCAGATTTTCAAACACCATTAATATCTTTATAATGGAGTTTTTTTTTAAAGAAAAACTTATATACATTGAGAATCAGATATTTTTTGCGTTGTTTCTTACCATGTGCCCAGTTAATACACAGTAAAAAAAATCATGGTAATATTACATCTGGGAAGGGGTACATCTTTCAAGTCAGAAAAAATCGTAATTTTACCTAAGAAAATGTGTAATTTTACCACTTTTCTGGGTAATTGCATCATTTTCGATTTTTCCTTTTCGATCTGTCTAAAATGAAAAATTACATCATAAAAGAGGTAATATTTACCTTTCAAAATTACACCTTCCAAATTTACACATTTTTTTTACTGTGAAAAAAAAAAAACAGAAAAAGTATGAATTATTCTCGAAATTCCACAACATAAAAAATACTCAAGAAAGGACTTAAGGTTACTTACATATAAATCTGTAAAATTTCATTGTTCAAAAATGAGCTCACAATTGATTTTTTTTTATTGCAATATTCATTTTCAGCTAACCAACATTCATACGGTGATACAAAAGATTGCGTTTTTACAGTCGACTCTCTGGTTGTCAATATTTAAGGGACAATCGAGGAAGAGAAACATCGATTTATAGAACTACGAATAATTAATACTAGAAAAATAAAACTGAAAATAACGCAAACATATTGAAATGCGTAAAAGGACCCCAAAAATAAAATCAAAATCGTTAGCTTGGGAGGCATCATAGCAAGTTTGAAAAAAAATCATGGATTTTATTCAAAGTTATTTTGGTGTATCATTCGTGCCAATAACCTGTCCAACCTGAGAATATCGACTTTCATGGGTCAACAAAATTACTATTTTAAACCGGTCCTGCGCCGAAAAAGACGACACCCGTCACTAAATCGCGTTTAAACCGTCCCCACGCACTCACGGAGAAAAAAGAGTTCCCAAAATCGTGAACAAGCGTTCATGAAAATAGGAACCACGAACAAAATGTTCAAATATCATGGTACGTTTTTGAAAATCGTACCATGGGATTTGAACACTTTGTTCGTGGTTCCTATTTTCATGAACGCTTGTTCACGATTTTGGGAACTCTTTTTTCTCCGTGCTGTCACTGTCCTTGGTCACAGCCTACTTAACAGTTCGGAACCGGTTTCCACCGAGAGCCCAGCATCACTTCCTTTACCTGTACGGATCATACGGATTAAGTCATTGTACGTCGCGAGATGAGCCAAGCCCCGTCAGCACTCCCAGCACAGCTGTTAACTAAAGCGTGCCAATTTATATTCAATTTGCCGGTTAGTAGGTTACCTCATCCGTATCAACCGCCACTGCTGGGGTGCGGAGGTAAATTGAGCACAAGACCAGAAGCCGGTTGACATCGGTCAGCAATTAATCACTTCTAGCTAGACGGAACGATCTGGAAGCGTCACGCGTCTGTCACGCGTTCTTAACTATGCTGTTAAACGTACAACGATCTGGCGTTCACTAATGATACAATTGTGCTGGGACGCTTTCAATTGCAGTGTGGCGTTCATTGACGTACACTTTTAGTTAAACTGCTTGGGTGAAGTTTTGTTTGTGGTTTGTGGAATAGTCGGTCAAGATCTGCACTCTGTTTTGGGTGCACAGATGCTACCCTTCGATTAGTCCTAGATATTAGAGAAGGCGTTTAGTTTTTAACCGCCAATCGGCATGAACGGGACGCGTGAAGTACTTTTCCATCAGTTAACAAATTGTTGTGGAAAATTTTCCCCTCAAGTATTATTATACTTGTGCGAAGATAGGGATGAAGTTTGCCTTGCTCAAACTCGGTAGCAGTCGAGGTTCAATAAAAGCGTCCCCAGTTGTTTGTTCCACTCGAAACTGGAATCACGATACTCGGTAGATAAAATTTATGGTTCCAAATCACTGCCAAGTGCCACTAACGCAATGGTTCATTTATCGAAGCGACGGAACCGCCCCCGGTTGGAACCAGTTTGCGGTTCGAGGACACTTTGCCGCATGATAGATTCGTGGCAGTAGAAGATGCTGGTCTCGCACGGGTCGCAATTCAATTGAGGCAATTGAGCTCAATGATATCGCGGCGGGCATATTAATTGAATTGATGAATTTGATGACACGTCCTCTACACCCTATGGTGGTGTTGAACCAAACAAAGAAGCAAACGAGGCACTCGATGTATGGACGGATAAAGATGGCGCTTAACAGCTAAGCCGGTGGCGCTTGTACGTGACTTAAGTAGCTTTATATGAACTTCAGGTGTTGTTTACTACATCGAAAACATTTACAAGATAAATTCGCTATATTATTGAAAGTTGATTGCATCGAATAGTTGAATCTGATCCATTTCAGTATCATCCACGTCAACGCACACAAAGTAGTTATCACATTTCCAATTATTTTGGAAAATAGTACGTCAATCTGTAACGAAAAGCGCAAATATTTTCGACCAAAATCTGCACACAGTTCACTGAAATCGAGGGTCGCCAGTGACGTGAAGCTGCAAATTTCGCTAATATCAAAGCCAATCATATTATTCGCGCGCTCTCTCCCACATCATGAGAGTCCGCTTGCAGGATCAACAGTTCTGTTATCATCCCGGGGCGGTGTCGCTATATTTGCGATTTGCGATTTACTTTATCGATCGAGCGATCAACAAGTAAACATACATGTTTCGCGAGCACCTCTTTTGTCACCCTTTTGAGATAATAATTCCCAAAATAAACAGCTCTCTTCGAACATGCAGAAAGCAGGGGTTGTTGTCAAGTCACTTTGGAAAAGTACAGCTCGGCCGAAAAAAAATTATCGCCTCGAAGCCATTTCCAATTTTATTACTGAAACTTCGAACAACAGATAAACACTCGACGACGTCATTGATGTTCGGTGTTCAATTGCTTCCAGATTCGGACTCCCTAATGGGTGGCCTCGTGGTTCAATTGGTCGTTGGAAGGCATAAAATTGGCCGTTTTTTACTGGCGAAATCAGTGAGTGACAGCAGTTGAATGCATTGTGAGGTTGAAAGATCAAGTGGTTTGTGTCTAAATTTTTATGACGATGATCTGAATATTTTTCAATATCATCCATGAGTACTGAACCATTCTGTAAAACAACTAAATTTAAAATTTTAGAATTTGTTTTATCCACACCTACACCTAAAACTAAACTCAGGTGTTCGAGCTGGCAAAGTGGTGCTGCGAGTTCGTTGGAACTCATTTTTCATTTTCTCTTGCGTGACCTTTCTGGCGTCAAAAACTGCGCAGCAAATAGAGAAAAAGAGGCATCTTCCACCGCAACTAATAAGTTGTGGAGAACTAAAGAGGGCATGATAATAGCCTTGGCTGTATTTTTTAAGCTTAAACCTTTTCGCAATTTTGTTTATTTTCCCTGCAATTTTCCCTTCCTACGAACATATGGTCAATCGCACTATTATTACCAGTCTCTTCCAGAAATATTCCTCTTCAATTGACCCATACGGGTCGGGTCTGTTTGGGCAACAACTGGTGGCAGATCTAGCTTATCAGCTCAACGTATGACGCACTACATCCTGTGCGATGAGTGGTGGAAATAGAATCTCTACTAACGTCATGATTCGAAATCCGGACACTTAGTAGCATATCATTTTTGTTATAGCTGGCAAAAAATCATGTAATAAGCTGGAAATGTAGAAATATCATCAGGATGTAGTATAAACAGTCAGTTTCAAGAAAATGCATGCAAAATATGTCTTTTCTAACAATTTTTTATCAGAATTTTAAAATTAAAATGACTTGTTGTGCTTCGAATTCCGGACACTGATAAAAGCTGATTCGAAATCCGGACACTTTTGCTTCGAATTCCGGACACTCGATTTTACTTATGAATCGCACAAATTTGGACTGAAATGCTAGTGAATGGCATTCGTTAGGTCTCAAATAGGCTGTTAACATCAAAACAATCGATAGTTTATATAAAAATTTGCTATAATTTAAGGAAATCGAAACCATAAATTTCTGCTTTGCCTTCCCGGTGCTTCGAACGCCTATGAAATATTTCAAGTGAAATGTTTCGCATTTTTGGTAAACTTATAATTTTGTTGTATTTAATTGTTTTGGCATTAACTACAGTATTCAAACAAACTTTAAATGAAAGTTGATGTTGGAATTCATCAAATAACACAGTTTTGACATTCATAACGCAAACTTATTTCCAAATAATTGATAAAACAAGATGAAGTGTCCGGGTTTCGAAGCGTCCGGGAATTCGAATCATGACGTTATCATTGTTTGATTTAATCACGTAATCAAAATAGATTAGGCATCGCTGATTTCTTATTCCAGGTTGTTTATAGAATTTATTTTCCTTGAACTCCACATAAATCTGTGACTATTTTATAAATATACTGTCATCTTATGCAACTCTTGATTCTTGGATTCTATTTATAAATTGAGAGAATCACCTTTGTTTGCTAAACCAATAAAGATGATAAATTTTCAACCGACTGTTGTGCTAAGCCGCGAGTTGGTTTATTCAGCAACAATAAATTCTTATCAGCAATGTTTTCGTTAGTCAAGTGTCTCCTGATGGTGGTGATGCACTTGCGGCGTTGACAAATGCACGTGCAGTGTGAGTGTAAATATTTTTAGGTTTGTTTTTAACTGGCATCGAGTTATCTCCGAAATGTTATTTGGGTGTTTTCAGCTCAACAATAATTTTCTTTCTTAAGTTTTTTTTTTCAAAATAATATCATTAAATTTGTTTTTTTTTATTTTTTTAGATTTTTTCTACGGATTTTAACTGACTCTACCTTATATGTGGATAATGTTTGATAAATATTCAGTTCAAACTCTTTTTATCCGTATTGTTCTACTCCACGTGGGTCCACTTCTTTTTGGCGAAAATTGTGAAAACCCTCAATACCCTCGTTTTCCACTTTTTCTCATCGAAACCGACTACTTTATCGACTTAATTTTGCTGGGCGAGATAGGACGCCGTCTATTTTTAGACGATGACTTTTCCACTTTTGCACTTGAAAAAAAAAAAACCAGATGGCAGCACGATGTAACGCCACGTCTCTATTATTAATACTGAGATATCTCTGAAACCACAAATCGTTGACGTTGATCATTTTGAGAAAATCGGATAACGAATCGATTGAAACGGTCCATTTTCAAATTAAAAAAAATAATTCAAAGTTGCAACCTCACATCGTGTAGTCGTGTGACATTGATAAGCTAAAGATTTTTTTTTTGCAAAATGAAAAATACGAATAAAATACAAAAAGAATGATATGGAATCAAAGTACCGTAAAATAAGGTGAATTTGATAGTTTTGAGATTATTCCGCAAAATGAAGAGTACAAATTAAATGAGCAGTTCTCTACGAAATCGGTCTTTTTTCTTAAATTTTAATTTTTGTATTTTTTGATCCGACTGAAACTTTTTTGGTGCCTTCGGTATGCTCAAGAAGCCATGTTGCATCATTAGTTTATCCATATAATTTTCCATACAAATTTGGCAGCTGGCCATACAAAGATGATGTATGAAAATTCAAAAATCTGTATCTTTTGAAGGAATTTTTTAATCCATTTGGTGTCTTCGGCAAAGTTGTAGGCATGGATATGGACTACACTGGAAAAAATGATACACGGTAAAATTTTTTTGGTGATTTTTTATTTAACTTTTTGTTACTAAAACTTGATTTGCTAAAAAACATTATTTTATTTTATTTTTTGATATGTTTTAGAAGACTTGATGCCAACTTTTCAGAAATTTCCAGGTTGTGCAAAAAATCTTTGACAGAGTTATAATTTTTTGAATCAATACTGATTTTGCAAAAAATTGAAAAATTGGTCGCAAAAATTTTTCAACTTCATTTTTTGATGTAAAATCAAATTTGCAATCAAAAAGTACTTTAGTAAAATGTTTATAAAGTGCACCGTTTTCAAGTTAAATCCATTTTTAGGTGACTTTTTTGAAAATAGTCGCATTTTTTCATTTTTTTTAAATAAGTGCACATGTTTGCCCACTTTTGAAAAAAATATTTTTGAAAATCTGAGAAAATTCTCTATATTTTGCATTTTTGAACTTTGTTGATACGACCCTTAGTTGCTGAGATATTGCCATGCAAAGGTTTAAAAACAGGAAAATTTATGTTTTCTAAGTCCCACCCAAACAACACACCATTTTCTAATGTCGATATCTCAGCAACTAATGGTCCGATTTTCAATGTTAAAATATGAAACATTCGTGAAATTTTCCGATCCTTTCGAAAAAAATATTTTCAAAATTTTTAAACCAAGATTAACATTTTAAAGGGGCGTAATATTGAATGTTTGGCTCTTTTGAAATGTTAGTCTTGATCTAAAAATTCCTTCATAAGATACAGATTTTTGAATTTTCATGCATCATTTTTGTATGGCCAGCTGCCAAATTTGCATGGAAAATTATGTGGACAAACTAATGATGCAAAATGGCTTCTTTGGGCATACCGAAGGCACCAAAAAAGTTTCAGTCGGATTAAAAAATACAAAAAATCGAATGACCGAAATCTGAGAGAACTGCTCAAATACGTACGGAATGGTATGGGATCATACTGACCATAGTAGTTAAGTGTTCAAAGTACTTCTAGTAAAATGTTTAAAATAAATATTTTTTTATAATAAATATTATGTTTTTTTGAAACATAATTAAACAAAATCTCTAAAGTTATTTTCAGTAGAACAAATTTCATATGAAATGTGAAAACTTTTGATTCGTGCTTCGTATTCAGTTTAAAATGCAATATGAATCGATAATTTTAGAAACAAAACTAGTTTGAACAAATTTCAAGCAAAATTCTGACTTTTGAACAATTTTACCTGAAAAATTATATGTATTTTGTTAAAATGCTTAAACATAAACATTGTTTTTTTTTAAACTATATCATCAACCTTATTGATAGTACATTTGACGTAAAAATAAAATTAAAATTAATTTAAAAATAAAATCAGAATAAGGAAATCAAAATAAGAACAACTATTTTTTATACACTATTTAAAAAATAGAAAAAAGAAATAGTGCATGGACCTTGCGTGACCTATCCCAGTACATGTTTTAAAAATAATCCGAATACAGTCCAGACTCGATTATCCGAAGGCCTTGGAAAAATTTCACTTCGGATAATCGAAACTTCGGGTAATCTTATTTATTTATTTTCGATTGTCGAGACCCTTAACTACGCTAAAGTGATTTAAATTTTTTAAACCAAGGTGGCGGCCAATATGGCGGTGACGAAGTATTGAAAAAAAAAAATGCATTTTATTATTTAATAGGCAATCAACTAATCAAATTTGACTAAAATAGGGTCGCAGAACTCGAATTTGATGTTTAAAACAAGAAAAAGAAAAAAAAACGACAAAAAATCTGGAAGAGAGAATGGTAAATCTGTATTCTGACACTTGATTTATCTGGCAATACGAAGAATAGCTAAGAATTATTTTTATGTTTCAAATTTTAGTTTTTATTGATACAAAAATCTAAATTATCTTTTGATTTATAGGCGTTCAAAACTGGTTTTGATGGCAACCAAAAAAAAAAAAAAATATTGAAAAAAACTATTTCTATTGAATTTTGATCAAACTTTAAAATTTATCTTTACTTTATCTCAAGTTTATGTAAATTCTATAAAAAATAAACTTTGTTAAACAAACATTTAATTGTATTTTTATAATTTTTAATTTGACCTACTAAACACGAGAAAACTATAAATCATTAAAAAAAACTATCTTTTTTGCAAATAAGGACAACAAATCTATTTTTAGCCATGTATTTTTACCAACCAATCTTCCACAATGATACAGAACGTAAGACAATATTTTAATACATCATTCGAGTTATTTCAATAAATAGCAACCGCAGATCGATTTGCGATTCTCTTCTCTCACAGTTCGAAGCAAAAAAAGGTAAACAGAGAACCAACCAGTTGTTGCTCGCACAACAACCGGCCTACTCCGCGAACCATCTCTCTCTCTCACCGGCAAGCGGAAAAACCAAGCACCTTTCTCTCTCGCGCGCCAAACCGCGCGATTTTCCGCGCGCGCTCTCTTTTTTCCGATTCCTTCTCTCTTTGCAGCGTTTCGCAGCCCAACAACGCCGCGGTTGCTTGGATTTAAGTAGCCATGCCGCCGATGCTCCTCGGTTTAGTCAGTTTGCGAACGCGGCTTAGCTCGAATCGTTGGCAAACGGTTCTTACTTCCGTTTCTTTTTCCCTTTTGGTTTTCTTTTGCCCCTTTTTGGTGTGTATCCAATGAGCGGTCCGGCTCAGTCCTTGTCCAACCGTGGACGAAGAAGCACCAGAAGCCTTATCAGCTCATCTTGACCAATCGTACTGTAGTGAGGGGACTGTAGAAGTTTTTTTTTTCGTGATATTTTTTTAAATATTTTGTGCAGAAGTAAGTATTCGTGTGGTTTTGTTTAGTGTAACGAAGAAGTCAGTTATTGTTTGATCAATTATTGGAAATGCATATTCAACAGTGTACTCGTTATTTAATGTGTTGTCAATGTGAGGTTAACTGGCTTATTTTTTTCAAATATCAAGAGCTGTGCAAATTTCAGTCACATTTGTACTGGATAACTTCCCCGCAAACGACTCACGCCTTATCAGTCAAATAGTTTTGCAACAGCTGGAACCAGATGACGAGTTCATCCAATATTTGCGCACAGCACAGCCGTCGTGCTCAACCCAGCTAACGATAAATGCGATACGCCAAGTGTTTTCTTTTCCAAGATAAAACAACCCATAAAAGTCATCATTTAGCCGTCGAACAAATAGCGCACGTGTTTAGACGCCTCCATCGAAAGTAATTTTCTACAAAATTCATTAACATTTGCCTTCCTCTCCCTTTTCTACTCATCAGGATCCTTCCATCCCTGTGGGACGGTCAGGACAAAGGTTCGCATCCTGACCCCCGACCGGGACAAAAATGACAGTGATCTGTCCATTATCTAGCAACGTCTTCGTTGAAGCCGGTGTAGCCTACCATCGAGCCGCCACCAGGGACTCGGGGTTTGTCCTCTGAGAACAAGGAACTCTGAACCTTCCTAACAGTGCAGTGCCTGTGCAACAAACACACACATTCTCAAGCTGTGATATTTATAAGCGCGCGTACTTTCTGCTGTTTTCCAATAAAGTAAAATAAAATAAGCTAAGTGAGTAATCCCACTACAAGTGTGTGCTGAGTTGAAAGTGCCAACAAGAACGTGTGTGGTGTTCTCGAGAGTTAAGTGACTTCCATCCACGACGATCGTTCTAAGAAGAAGTGAGCAAGAAAACAAACCACAGCGATAAAACATGACGGGGTAAGTTTAACGCGAAAAAAATAAACGTAGATTTCTTCCTATAAATTTTAATTTATTTCGTTTCCACAACTCTGACGGTGTTGGTTGTGGTTTGATCGAAAAAAAAACATCAAAGTGTTGTGCTCTGGAGAGGAACCAAAATGTTACGAGATTTAATGGGGCTCATTTTTATTCAGCGGCGTTGAGTTGATTGGTAGACAACGCCGGTGTTATTTTTTATGTGAATTTATTTTGCGCACAAGCTCACAAAGTTGCGCAAAAGTGAAATGATAGCAGAAAAAACGGAAATTTAATTGTTATAGTGCTGGCTCTGCGGTGAGTCAACACGTTTGCAGACTTTTGAGGGGGGAAACCACAATGTTATGCTTGTCATTGTTATGTTTAATGCAATTTTATCCTCTTTGCTAAAAATAAAAATAAAATTTCCCCTTGAAAGTTATTTATAGTTTGGGAATCACTTGGTTAGTTCATTTGAAAAATCACAAATTGAATCAAAAACAATTCAATTTTAAAGATGAATTTTACTATCAATGTTCCACTAATTCAAAACCAAAGTTTATCATCTAACATTTTTTTCGAATTCACGCTCGATTTCAATTCAAATAGAGTTTGTACTGCAATTTGTTGAATAATCCTTAGTTTATAATTTTGTAAAGAATGCACTCGTGGATATTTCTTTTTTAAATTTTCCCATTTACCTGTAAAATCATGATTATGCTAAACACCTAAACCATCACTTTAAATTTAACAATATCCGAGATCGGAAATTTTTCTTTAGCTTTTTTCTTCAGACATAAAAGAAATACTTAGAAATCCATCCTCTGATTTTTTAACGTTTTAAGACATACTGAATCCTTGTAGCATTTAAGTGTTGTACAATTTCATTGTCTTGAAATAATTTAATAAAAAGTTTAGTTTTTTTACTAGTTCAGACGCTAAAATTAAACTCGTTTTAATGGGTTTTGACAGTCTTCAAATATGTCAATGAAAACAAAAAAGAAATAACAAGTAAAGTTCATTGAAAACATATTTTTTTAAGTTTTTGTTTTCAGTTGTTTAAGGATGGTCCCATACTGCCAATAATTGAAGATTAGGCTACTATGACAAATTAATTATTCCGAGAAAAAGGCGTTTTTCTGTTCGTCGTCAAGGCAATTTCAAAGGGGAATGTGATATTAGCAATTTGATTTTTCGCATCGGAAGCCAAAACTAAACAATATTTTAGATTTTAAATTCAAGTTTTGGAAGATGCGTTAGAACATATTCCACGTCACGCTAAAATTGGCTCAAAACAACAGACAACCTGATAAGCTTTACGCGAAACCAATTTAAGAATCAGTTATTTTTTAGAAAACTATGTTTTTTTTTTTAATTTTTTGTACTCTGGGAAAAACATTTGTTGTATTTATTTGCTATAATAATTTGACGTCCGTTTTTAGCTATTATAATGAACTTTTTTGCACTGCTATTTCTGGTGACGATAAGTAGGCCTTCACTTCAATATGGAACGACAGGAAAAGTTGGTGTTTTCAAAACAAAGTTGCAAAACAAATACCTTCAAAAGCATTCAATTATTGAGGAAAAACTGGTAGAAGATTACACTTTTCAACGAGCTTTTTCAAAACTTATGAAAACTCGTGAACATCAATAAACTTTATCATACTTTATTTGTAGGATTTCTAGCGAATTTTCACGATTTTGCAGAATGCAACTTTACATTTTCTGTATCAAATACACTTTTATTACATTTGTTAATTGTTCAAATATTTTAACTTTACTATTCTGCCCATGTTCACATAAATGTCCCATATGCAAAAACAGCAAGCTGAGAAAAACGCGATTGAAGTTTGTCCCATACATAAGGCTACGTGTTAATTTTTCGCGAAAAAACTGGATTTCCTCCTGATTTTTAGAACAAAGTACTGGATGTTATAGGCTTTTCTGAAAGATCACACGATTTTGAACAAAACTGTATCTATAACTCAAAATTGAAGAAAATGCATATGGGACATTTATGCGAACAGGGGCAGTATTGCAATAAACAAAAAAGTTTAATATTTCCAAATGTAAGCCGGCTTTGGAAATCAATGATGCACAGAGACTGTTTTTTTTTCTGCAAATTGTAAAATACAGTCATCAGGGGTGACATTGGATCTGGGGAGTGAGATTGGTTCATACTAATTTCAGCATTTTTGTATGACCCAATCTCACCCCCAGACCCAATGTCACCCCTTCATGTAACTAGAAAACTATTGGTCAGTTATTAAAATTTCAACCTTTTGGTAAATTCTGTTCACTCAAACCCCGATGGTTTGACACCAACTGTTGTCAAACGAACGGGGTCACTTTTTAGTTTGACACCCTTTTACACGGAGTTCACACACACTACCAAACGTTTGTTTTGATAGTGTGCGTGAGCGCCGTGTAAAAAATGACAGTTCGTCACTTTTTAGTTTGACTTTGACCTACCAACGGGGTACAAACTAAAAAAGTGTCAAACGAAAAAGTGACCAACCACCGGGGGTTGAGTGTATCTAGTAATACTTTCCGATGTTCCGAAGGCCTCGGAAAAAAATCACTTGGGATAACCGAACCACGAAAATTTGTTTTTAAATGTGTTTTTTTAATTGTCGAGCTTAAGTATTACCTCAAAACTATTAAAAAGTTGTTTATAATTTTTAAATCTAAGATGGCGGCCAAAATGCCGGTTATGAAAATGCATTTGGAAATTTTTAAGGCAATCAACCTTTCAAATGGTGTCGCAGAGTTCGAATTTGATGTTGAAAGTAAGAAAATAAAAACACAAACAATGTATGTGTCCCATACAAACCTTCGGATAATCGAACTTCGGATAATTGAGTCTGGACATTATTGTAAAACGTATAAATCTTGTTTTTCCTCTGACTGGAAAGGGGTTAAATGTTGGAGAATGAAACTTGTTTGAAAATTGGTGGATTATAAAAAAAGCTTTGCCTAAATGTAAATTGCAAACTTTCTAACCCTATTTTCCATTCTCCATCCCATGCAGGAAAGAAACCTCCGCCCTGGTGGACAAGGGCGCCCTGCCCAAAATAGTGGCCACTAACGAGAAGGGCGTCACGATGACCCTACCCAACGTCGAGGGTCAACCTAGCAAAAGTGAGCGCGGCAAGGCTCTGCGCCAGGTGATCGCCGCCTTCGTCGCCAACATCGGAACCATCAACACGGGCCTGATCTTTGGCTTCTCGGCCGTCGTCATCCCCAGCTGCAGGCCGCCGACTCACTGATCCCGGTGGACGAAAGCCAATCGTCGTGGGTTGGTAAGTGATGGACCCTTGCGATAATTTGTGGTAGAGAAGTGGAACTGTTTACGCGAGATCACGACCTATCTCAAGCGACAACAAAATTTCCTCTGCGCCATTAGCGTCGTGACAGAAAATGATTTTCCTCTTCCTTCTCTACGTCGCGACGTCGGTGGCGGCGTCGTCGTCGCGTGGTCTAAACAAAACATTGGGTTATTTTGAACCGCGTGTGTACAACAGCAGTGCCAACTAGATCACGCAGGGTGACGTGGTGGGATGCACTCTCCGCTCGCCAACTAAGGGGAGGGAGTCAAATTGCCAAACTTTAGGGTCGGCCGATCTACACGTGATGTGGAGTTTGTTGATCGAAATTCGATGCTAAAATTAGAAGTTTGCATGGCTCGCGTGTTTGGCGTGTGGCGACGCTCTTTGGAAGAGCAAAGTTCACGTTTCACAATGTTTAGCAAAGTCAGCTAAACGTGAGTTGAAACATAGAGAGAATCAGCAATTATTGACATTTACTACCAAATGTTTAATAACCCTTAATAACCATCAATAAACCATACACTAAAATACTTCTATTCAAAGCGTATCATGAAATCTTTCTCACAAAAAAAAAATATCTCTTTCCTCAATCTCCGACCGGGTTGACCCGAGTGAACTTGTTTCGCTTTGTTGGTAAACAAATTTTTCCGCCGCGAGCCAGAACCAAGCGGCGTTGCGAATGTGTACGACCGACAACACAGCAACCCAGCAAGCCATGTGTGGGACATTCGAGGGTAATTTAATCAAGAAAAACAGAGTGATTATAACGCGCCATCTTCGATATCTGAGGCTGGCTAAGTCATCGGTTTTATGATTTTTGATTCTCTTTTTTTTTTATTTTTTTTATTGATAATTTAAAAAATTTGAAAAAAAACATGAAAAATTTCAAATTTAAAACAATTTTTTTCAAAGTTTACGCTCGATTGATTCGGAATTAATCGTGTATTCAAATTAGAGACGCGTTCGCGCCCTTGATCAAATATCTAAATTTAAGCTCCTCTTATCCGAAAAAAAGAACCACCCAATTCGATCGATGCCCCCGTAAATCACGTTTTGTCGGTTGCCGCATCATCACGTAACTTTTTTTTTCTTTTCGACACACAAGCTGCCCAATGGCAACGACTTCCGCCGTCCTCGGCTGCTTGGATACTTTGGACTTGGGAGGATGATTTAAGTCGTCGTCTCGTGTTGGGTTGAGGGTTTGTTTTGGTAGTCTTTTTTTTGTTTTTAGTTTGTGGTATTGGTTGCCACGCCAGTTATTTTCCCCTTCGGTGATCGGTTGGCATGGCGACACCACGAAATGTGATCAACAGCTGTTTTGAAAAGTGAGGGAAAAATACTGGAACAGCTGAGATGATAGTTTCGTGTTGGGTGAGTTGCGCGAAGGGATTAATCGAAATTGTGGGACAAGGTTTGTTTGAATTAATTATGTAGTTTGAAATATATGTCAGATTGGTTATGATTTTGAAACCACAGATTTCATAACTTGTGTAGTCAATAGGTTGTTTCTTTCAAAGAATTCAAATTTTCAATTTTAATATTGGAATAAAAATTAGTCTTTGTTTCAGTAAAAGTTGTCATTTCAAATAATTATTCCTTTAGATTCTGCCGATTCTGTTCAATTATTCAGCAAAATTCAAAAAAGAAAGAAACTTGTTGTTTCAGCAGTGTATTCAAAAACGAGTTGCTATCTATATAAATTGGTGTCTTAAAATAGACTGTTTAATGGCATTGTGTACTGTTTATTGACAGGCAGACGGTTTCTAAGCCGGATAAATATCAAGATAGAAATGAAATGAAGGCATTTTGGCTTGTATGACATAACTTCAGAATTGTCACAAAGAAATTCTGCTTTTTATCTACCTTTTGCATAACTCAATTTGCAAGACAAACTGTCTCCCGCCGGTGTGTTCACACCTTTTGAGGTGTTGTTTATTTGCACTTCCCTAGTTTATCTAGTGCCCATCACCTCGCTCGCTGATAAGGGGAACTTCAAGCCAACGACCATGCATTGCGGCTTAAATTTTACTACAAAGTCCGCCAGCCGTAATGTACGTTGATTGTTTACGACTATTAATTTGATAATTGCAGTCTAGGTTCCTCTTCGCCTAATCCATCAAAGTTGGCGAGCAATCATTTTGGCCAAGGTGGCAGGTCGTAGTCACCTTTTCTCTTTATCTTTCTTGGCACAATAAACCTTTTTTTTCGCTCTGTTTTGTTTTTGTTGTGGGACGATAAGGATGATAAGTGAAATTGGAATATGAATATGAATTGCACGAAGCTTAGTCGTGTTACTTAACCAGGTACTTCCTGTTCGGTTTTATTAATTATGTAATTTTTTTTTAAGTAAGATTTCGCATACAGTCCGTACTTATCCGAAGTTCTGGCAACATTTTTAATCTAGTTGGTGAAAAAAAATCTTTTCCTACAAAAACGTCTTCTTTAAATCGGGAATAACATAGGGTTAGCTGGGATCGTTTTGCGATCTTCGACAAAGTAGTTTTTCCTAAAATTCTACATTCTATACTGGGCGTTGTTTAACTGGGCTGCTTTTTAACTGGGCGCTCGATAACTGGGCCGTAGCCCAGTTAAAAAGCAGACAAACGTCAAAAAACCAAAACAAACCGAAATCACCGAAGGGTTAATGGATGCAAAAATCATGGTCAACAAATAAAAAATCTTTTTTCAAACTTTTATGTAATTTCAAGTCACAATTAAAAAATATGAAAAGTAATCATTGTAAACAAATTTGAGTAACTTTTATTTTTATATTTCATCCAATAAATTTTATGCATCGGTAATCCCCTCGTTATTATTCGTGTAGCCCAGTTAGCGAACAACATTCAATGACTGGGCTACGTTCTCAGCCCAGTTTCCGAACAACTGCTGTAAATACAAAAATAAAATGTTCAAAAAATTTAACTGTTGTCAAAAAATGCTGAATTACATTTGGGTCATTCCATCTGAAGCGGAACAGCATTTGAAAACTACCCTCTCCGATCCTGCTCAAATTTGGCAGAGCTGTTGATACTATCAAGACATGCAAGAATCCCAAATTTCATCCAAATCGGACCACCCCCTCCATTTTTGTACCTCCCCAAAAAATCGACTTTTTGGCGATTTTTGACCAAACCTCCTAGTTTCAAACGGCGATAGCTAAGGAACCACAAATCGTAGAAGGTCGGTCTTAGACTCAATTTTGAAGGAAATTGGACGTAGAATCCATTTCCGTGATCAAAATTTTGATTAATTTATTTTGTCTACCTGTATTGCGCAATTGAAAACTTTAAACGGCCGTATCTCAAAACACCCCAACTTATTTTTTTTATTTGACCTCACCATCGTGTTCCCCGGCCAATTTTACATAAGAATCACTTATCGACAGAAATGAATATGTTTCGTTCCAGAGATATCGAATTTTAAAGTTGTGTGTTTTCGAGATTGCCTACATGAGCTTCATTCGCTGCATCTGCTAGAAGCACACAGGTGGGCTGATCAATAACTACTACCTGTCCATTTATTGAAATGATATTTCATCATAAATAATTTTTACCAAATTGGGCAAAAATTAACTGTATAACACTGTAGGAAACTGAAGTTTAATCGCGAATGTGTATCTGCTAAAAAAAAATGAAGTGAATTTCTGTGCTAACCCATAGGACAGAGCAATAACGACACACAGTAAAGGGCAGAATTGGATTCCGACGGAGCGAGCAGGAAAATGCAATTAATCTTGTTAGTAACACTGAACAATAAGCAAAATAGTGGCAAAATAGTGTCACTCAGCAAAAACCCCAAAACCTGCTTTATTATTATTATAATTATAGTTAATTATTGACACTTTACCATAATTTGGCAAATCTGATTTATGGTTCAAAAGATTGATCATATTAAATCAATTTTTATATTGTGAGCCAGCTCCATTTGATTAAAAGATGATTTTGGTCAAGTTACATTTAATAAAAAAAAACTTTATACGTGAGGACAGCAGTTGTATTGTGTTCGGAGGGTGTCGAAATCATCGCATCTAAATTTGGGGAATTAGCCGCTTTGCAGCAGATCAAACCTTGTGATTTTCTTACATTTTTCAGTTTTATACTTTCCAGAAATCCTTTTCCTACTCCTTGTGATGGTCCTTCACTAGAGTACAACGTATCATCAAATTTTATTAATGTTAGTTCATATTTTTTACTCAGTAATGTATCGTGCTCTTATTGTTCAGTGTTACTAACAAGATTAATTGCATTTTCCTGCTCGCTCCGTCGGAATCCAATTCTGCCCTTTACTGTATGAAATTCACTTCATTCATTTTTTTTTTTGAGCAGATAAACATTCGTGATTCAACTCCAGTTTCCTACAGTGTTATACAGTCAATTTTTGCCCAATTTGATAAAGATTATTTATGATGAAATATTATTTCAATAAATGGCCAGGTAGCAGTTATTGATCAGTCCGCCTGTGTGCTTCTAGCAGATGCGGCGAATGAAGCTGATGTAGGTAATCTCGAAAACACAAAACTTTAAAATTCGATATCTCTGGAACGAAACATATTCATTTCTGTCGATAAGTGATTCTTATGTAAAATTGGCCGGGGAACACGATGGTGAGGTCAAATTAAAAAATAAGTTGGGGTGTTTTGAGATACGGTTGTTTAAAGTTTTCAATTGCGCAATACAGGTAGAAACAATAAATTAATCAACATTTTGATCACGGAAATGGATTCTACGTCCAATTTCCTTCAAAATTGAGTCTAAGACCGACCCTCTAAGATTTGTGGTTCCTGAGTTATCGTCGTTTGAAACTAGGAGGTTTGCTCAAAAATCGCCAAAAAGTCGATTTTTTTCAGCCCTGCCAAATTTGAGCAGGATCGAAGAGGGTAATTTTCAAATGCTGTTCCGCTTCAGATGGAATGACCCATTTGTAAAATGTAAAAAAACTAAATGGATTCATAATGAGTTTTTTTTAATTCGCCCGTATTTCGATATTAAAAAAAACTTTTGCACTATGGCTCAAAAGTTGTAATTTGTAGTCCCCTATAACATATTATTTTTCCGAAAATTCCTTACCATAATATATGGAAATATGCTTATTGGACCTTATCAAAACAAAAAGTCCAAATGTGTTCAGGTGGGCAAAAAGCTAGAAATATAATTTTTGAACAACCATGCGTCTCCATAAAAACTATTTGATTCAGCAACGAGTCAATGGAGACGCACGATGACTCATTTTGTGCGGTAACTTTACAATCATAAGCTGATTCAACCAAATTTATTCGTTATTCATCCCTTCACACAGAAAAATAAGGCTAAATTTAAATCAACAAAACATTGTGTTGTTTTTAAAAACAAGACACTTAAAAGCAAGATTTCCCTAACAACAAAAGACTTTTGTGGAATTTAGATGACTTAAGGTTTTATTACTTTTTTTGTTGAGTCAGGCTGATCGCACAAAACATTTTTCTGTGTGTACAACTGCCACTCGAACGCAATCTTGCCTTTATTCCTCAAGTTCAGCACACTTGAAGCGTGTGCTTTCTTACGCTTACTTTATGGCACACAACAAAATTGTCAATAGACATCGATTTCCATAAAGCCGTTCGAGCGACATCGCGACAATCGGCTGACAATGCGCGCCGCGACAGTCCAAGGTGAAAACCGCGCCAAGTCCCGTTCGCGCTCTTCATTTTATTGCCGCCGCCAACAACCCGTTTTGCCAAACTAAGCAAACACAGCGAATGATGAGCAATTTGTTTTGCCCCAAGCAAATATTTAAACTGAATATTTCGCACCGATGAAAAGGCTCGATTTCACGCGTGAAAATTCGCTTCAAGAGAGCAACACGTGCTTTCTTATCGCAGCTGTTGTTGTTGGTGCTGTTGCCCATGGTTACGAATTTTCCAGTAGCTCTTCGGCGAACAACCGGCGCGACGACGTCGGCGGAAGCCATACAGAAGCGCTCCCAGCTGACCATCGTCCTGCCTGTTGAATCGCAGTAGGCCACCAACCAACATGACACTCGCCGTTTGATTGTTTTCTGCAAGTCCGTTGAACCACATCTCACATTGCTACGGGTGATGTGATGTCGGCCACGCGACACTTTCGTGGCCTGCCTGCCGCGATGATATTAAGGTCAGCCCATAATGGCACGGCGTGATGACAGCTAGGCCATTGAGCGAGATGATACTGCGCGGGGGTGTTGATAAACGGGAATAGAAGTGCTTTCACGAGCAAAAACAATAAAACACTCGCAGCCGCTTTTGGTCGCTATCTAATTATACTGTGCGATTAAATTTGTTTGGATTAGACAAATGGGTGTAAAGTTGATGATGAAGGGATATCAATCGAGGGAGGCCATTGTTGTTTGCCATAATTGGATCATAATGTCATGATAAAAATTTTAATATGCAGATTGTTTTAGAAGATTGTTGCAAAAGCCGAATAACTTAGTAACATAGAATCAAATTAAATCTTCGTCAGTGGGAGTAATTTAGAGCCAAAATTAGATTTTTTTTTATTTTCAAAAACCGATAAAAAGTTGATTTTCTTGACTAACTTTATGTCAAACTTTTATTTTTTCAGGATTTTTTTTTTTGAAAACAATACGAAATACGAACTTCGCGTTTTTTTACATTGAATATTACGCTCATTTAAAATGCTAGTCTTGATTTAATTTTTTTCGAAAAGATCGACAAATTTCACGAAGGTTTCATATTTTACCATTGTAAATCGGACCATTAGTTGCGGAGATATCGACATTAGAAAATGGTGGGTTGTTTGGGTGAGACTTAGAAAACTTCAATTTTCATGTTTCTTTTATTTAAGCCGCTGTATCTCAACAACCAAAGGTCCAATCTTCAATGACTCTTACACAATTTCATAGAAAATTTTCTGAACTTTTCAAAAAAATATGTTTGGGAATGGTCACTATTTAAAAAAAAACTAAAAACTGCAAATATTTCGCTAAAATCAAACTTTCGGTGTCTATATCTAGAAAACAGAGCCCTTTATCAAAATATCTGTTAAGTATTTTTGATTGGAAATTCAATTTTACATTAAAAAATACGTCAAATTTGTTTTTGCATGAAATTTTGATTTTTTCCAAAAATCACTATTTTTTCAAAAATTCATAACTCGGCGGCAGATTTTTTGACCATGTTTCTCTATGGCTCAAAAGTTGCGGGTTTTTGTCCCCTAAAACATATCAAAAATCTCGAAAATCTAAAAATACGTATTTTGAGAAATTGAGTTTTAGTGAAAAAAGTTGATAAAAAAATCCGCAATTTTTTTTTCGTGTATCTATTTTTTTCTCAATAGTCCTCAAAAATACCTACAACATTGCCGAAGACACCAAATTGATCAGAAAATTCACTCAAAAGTTACAGCTGTTTGAATATTTACGTACCATTTTTGTATGGACAGCAGCCAAAATTGTGTGGAGACTTGTACTGCCGTTCTACGCATAATTGTCCCATGTTCAAAAAAGTGCAACTGAGAAAAACGCGATTGAAATTTTTCTACCGATTTCTGTGTTTCTACGCATAATTGTCCCGTGGGTTCCTATTCGCCCTATGTGTCCCTAATCGCCCCAGTTAGCAGTTTATTACCCTAAATTGTGATTCTGTAGCTATACAACAGATTCTCGGATTAGTTTTCATAAAGCCGTAAGAGCCATTGGTAAACGAAGCCATTTTTGCCCCGGTAATCGACGTGCTTACGAAAAATCATTTTCAAAAATGCTTGAGACTTGTCATCTACACGTCCTTTAAGTGCCCTAAACTTAAAACAAATGAAATATTGTTTAAATTTTGAAAAAAAAACTAAAATTAGTGCCAGAGGTCACGATGGCTTTTACGGCTTTTTGAAAACTCACCCGAGAGATAAACAAGACATAATGGTTAGTAAAACTAATGATTCCGTGTAAGAAAATACTTGGTGGGACAATTAGGGGAAAGTGGGGCAAGTGTAATAAGCTAAGGAAATGCTAACCCCTTAAAAGTTAAAAAATCTGTCGGATTTTATTATAATCATCTTATTCTAGGTCTTGACTAAGACTTTGTCAGAACAAGTTTTTAAAAAATCCTGTTTTTAATGTAAAAAAATGATTTTAAAATTTTTGATTTTCCGTACGTTCTACTCTGGGTGCTGAATAGTGGTTCGCAAAACGGCCTCAATTTTGAACTGTCAAAGTGGAACCAATTTACTGTTCGCCAAAAGTAGAAAGTATTGTAATCAATCATTAAAAATTGTGTTTTTTTTGCAAAAATGAAAAATGTGTGGCTTTTGAGGACATGGAGTTGATGTCAAGAAATCTTAAGAAAGTTGAGACTTAAGGCGAGATCGTCATTTTTTTTATAATTCTGAATAGAAGATGTTTATGGAGTCGAAGCGGTTGTATCCATCCAGAAGCTGTCTTTATTGTTTGGTTCCGTATGAAAACCTACTGGTTTAGTGAAAATCTTCTCAGTTTAATGGATCAGCTTCGCTAGAATTAGCGATGTTTGTTTCGCTGGACTAGGAAGAGCTGCAGGATCCAAAATCAGCCAGGGAATTAATCTACGACACCACTGAATGAAACTCTCGCCGCAGTTTTTCATCACCCGTAAAAAGAAAAACCCCTTCTAACCGCTCGAAACTTGAAAAACACAGCAAAAAATGTAAAAAAAAACTAGACAAAATAAAACCTATACCACTGATTATAAAACAGCTCATTTGCCAGTAAGAAAAAAGTCATACTTTTGCTTGAACAGCCTCCTACTTTGTAGATGTAAACAAAGTGGGATCGTTCGAAAATCACGTTACGCATTCTCTCTGTTCATCACCCAGGTTCTACTCAACTAGTGAACAATGCATAAAAAATCATGTTAATTTGCTAACCATTGAACTGTTATCACTTAGATACATCAGATTGGAATGTATTTGAAAGGTTTCTTCCATTTTTAGATTAAATAATAATATTTTACTTAAATTTTTATCGTTTTTACGAAAAAAAAATATTACTTAGATGATAAATAGTAGCAATTGTTTATCAGTTTTTAAGTACTTTCGTAGTACTAAAATATGTTGTTGCGGCAATTCGTATTTTTTTCCATACTAAAAATCCATATGGTACACTTGCCCCACCTGAACAAGATTTTATAAAAGCTCTCAACAAAAATAACCAAAAGTTAAATCATACTTTGTAATAGGTGCATGTCATTGGTAGGGACAGTACTGATCTAGGAAAAATATCATTTTGATAAAATAAGCCTTAAAACGAACCCTAAGCCTTATTTTGTACTTTTCAAATATTATATGAAAACAAAGGTTTTGAAAAAAACTTCATTAAATCTTATGCCCCGTGGCGTTTACGTCGTTTTGGCGGTTATGTGGTAGTAGAACCAGCTAATTGCATAGCTAGCAAAAATTCCTCATACTGGAAATAATCAAAATTGTAAAAATTACGGCCGTACGAGCGATTGTTCCTCTTGCCCCATATGGTCGTCTTGCCCCACCTTCCCCTATGCGTAGAAGTTTAACGATGGGACAAACAGACTTGGTGTTGTTTTCAATGAGTTTCCGAACAAAGTACCAGATTTTATGTGTTTTTCATCAAACTAAACTTAAAAATGTCATAAAGTCAAAATCTTCCAAAACTGACATGGGACAATTATGCGTAGAACGGCTGTGTATGGGTGAACCAATGACGCAAAATAGCTTTTTTGGTCATAAGGAAGGTCCCCACAAAGTTTGAGCCAAATAAAAAAAAATACAAAAAAATGGTTGAAATCGGCCGATTTTGTAGAGAGTTGCTCTCTAATAGTGAAAAACAATTCTGGAGTTTTTTTTTGAAAAGGACCAATAAACCAAATTTTCAGTTTTTGCTTTTTTGGTGTTTTTTAATACCCCTGACTCAAGGCGGTTTCAAAAACACCCAAAAAGCAAAAACTGAAAATTTGGTTTATTGGACCTTTAAAAAAAACTCCAGAAACGAAAATAAGAATACTTGAAATAAATGAAGAAAACATGCAGGCCAAGTGCGAATGATTCTGATGATATCCCTTCAGTTGACGCTCAGGCGAGGAACATCCTGGAAGGAGCGTCACTGACTACGTCCGTAGTCCTGTTAGATCTTTCTTGATCAGGACAGTATAGCTCTGGTTCCTTGCAAGTGTCCTATTTTCTTACCTCCACGTTGGCTTGGTTTTCATGATGACCTAGCTGGTGGCCTGTGGAAACGGATCGTAAACCTTTGACCAGCGAGGGTCAGAGTCGAGACGGCTAGAAGAAAGGGGCGCGACAATGTGGGAAAGGGAAGTAATTTGTGATTGTAGACGGTATTGTTTTGATTCGCAGTATGTTGAGTCAACTGCTGTGGATGTACCTGAAACATCACACAACGGGGTTTCTCTTCTTTCCGTTTTTATCTATCATCTATATTCTGTTAATTTTGTTTCACTGATTCTCTAACGCAGCTTCTGTTTACTATCCTCCATTTTATTTCGATTTTACTTATTTGATTCTCTTATTTCTCAACGCTTTTCCACTCTATTTTACTAATTGATGCTGCTGCAACAAACTGTCTGCTTTCCCTTAATTTGGCAGCGATGTCAATTTTGTTTATCATGTGCCTTTTCTTTATTTATCTATTTCAATAATTTCTCATCTTCCCTGTAAATTGCCCATCATAACAATAATCTAAGCTTGTTTGTTATCTCTTTTCATTAACTATTGTTAATTTCTTTATCTTCTTCATAAATTACTATCTTTCTTTTACTATTGATTCTTTACATAGTATATTTCTTTCACTGTCCATTGTTTTGAAACTTCACCTTTTTCTTAAGCAAGTGAGGTTCGAGCCCTGACTCAATTTATGAAATGATTAAAGGATTAACGCAAATATTACTATTGTACCTTTGAAAAACTTTTATAAAATGCTTAGGACCAAAATATTGTAACAAAACACCGCGACAAAAGAAATAGCAACAGATAAACAGACTCAACAAGAGGGAAGATTTCAGGAGAAAACAATACACAGTAAATAACAATAAGTTTTTGAATTCAAACTAAAAATATAACAGTGTTTGCTTTAATGAAAGTTGATAGGCACACTTTAAATGGTTAGGCGCTTATACTTACATCAAACCCTACTTAATGTACCACCCCCGGCCGAGTTAAAATGCGTAACCGGAAAAGAAGGTGTGCATGCCTGGCACGAACACTCAAAGCGTGTTCTAGCGTGTTGCTCGTACTGACTCAGAGCAAGGGTGAGATGTAGGTGTAAGGGCAGTGCGTGTTCGTCGGGAACCTTGTGCATAAGATCGGTCAAGGCCCGTTCTTACACTGAAAATTGCGAATTGCGAATTGAAATAAATGAAGAAAACATAAAGCAAGAGAAATAAAACTTTTCGTAGGGAAAAGAAGTTCAAAAATAAAATAAAAATTACAATCTTTGAAAACAAATTGGGCAGTAGAGGATTACAACAGTACTTGACAGGCCAACAACAGATTGTTTAAGGCAAACAGATTGGCTGATGCAATCGAGCCAGGAGCATATCTCTTGCGATTTTCAAAAAAAAATCAAACAACAACCAACTCCTTTGATTCTCAATGGGGACGCACAGTTTTTTTTTTTCAAATTATATGGAGACGCATGATATTTTTTCAAAGTTGATGATTAAAAATTTTATTTACTACAACGTTTTTCTCTCCCTCTCTCCTTCCAGCATCCCTCTCAGCAATCGGCACCCCAATCGGATGTCTCCTCTCCGGCTACATGATGGACACAATCGGGCGCAAAAAGGCGCTCCTTCTAACGGAAATTCCACTCATCATCGGATGGATCGTGATCGCTTGCGCCACCAACGTCGACATGATATACGCGGGCCGCGTGCTGACCGGATTCGGTTCCGGAATGGTCGGCGCTCCGGCTCGGGTGTACACCTCGGAGGTGACCCAGCCTCACCTGCGGGGGATGTTGTGTGCACTCGCTTCGACCGGAATCAGTTTGGGAGTGTTGCTGCAGTATACGCTCGGGGCGTTCACCAGTTGGAAGACCTTGTCGGCGATTTCGGCATCTGTGCCGGTGGTGGCGTTCGTGCTGATGCTGTTCATGCCGGAAACGCCGAATTTTTTGGTGACCAAGAACAAACCCGACCAGGCGATGAAAAGTTTGGCGAAGCTGCGCGGATCGACGTACAATCTGGAACGTGAGGTGACTCAGCTGCAGACATTCGCCCAGAAGAGTAATCAGAAAAAGAAGCTCACGACGAAGGAAACCATTCAAGCGCTGCTCCATCCGTCCTGTCTGAAGCCGTTTGGCATCCTGTCGCTTTACTTTATGATGTACCAGTTTAGCGGGGTCAACACGATCACATTTTATGCCGTTGAGATTTTCCGGGATTCGGGCACGACCATGGACAAAAACACGTGCACGATAATGCTCGGTTTGGTGCGATTCATCTTTACCATCATTGCGGCAATTCTGCTGCGGAGGTGCGGCCGTCGACCGCTCACGTTCATCTCGGGAATCGGCTGTGGCGTCACCATGATCGGTCTCGGCACGTATCTGTACTTCAAGAAGAGCTGGGAGGAGGCCGACCCGCCGATTGAACCCACCGCCACGTGGTTCCCCGTCGCCTGTATCTTCATCTTCACCATCACCTGCACGCTTGGCTTCCTCGTCGTTCCGTGGGTGATGATTGGTGAGCTCTACCCGATGAAGGTTCGCGGCATCGTTGGCGGCTTCACCACCTGCATGGCACACACCTGCGTCTTCATCGTGGTCAAGACGTACCCAGTCCTGGCGCACCTCCTCGAACGTCACGGTGCCTTCATCCTGTACGGCTGCATTTCGTTCGTCGGAACGGTCTTCTTCTATCTGTGCCTGCCGGAAACCAAGGGCAAAACGCTGCAAGAGATCGAAGACTACTTCTCGGGCCGCACCAAGACGCTCAAAAAGTCCAAACAGCTGGAAGCGACGACGGCGGCCAATGGCAACTCGAAACCGCAGCTGCTCGCCCCAGAAAAGAACAAGCTGCTTCCTTAAGCGCAGTGTGTGCCATACAAGTATTTTCTGTTTGGTTTCTTGGAAAGTGATACTCTTTTTCCTTCGTCCCGTGATTTCAGTCCTCTGCGCGCAGTCCAGTCCAGCGAAAGGCGAGGTTTAATTTAAGCGTGCTTAAACTTTAGACAGTCTATATTAGATTACTTTTTAGGAGCTCTTTTCTCAGCATAGTATTACAACTCTATTAGTTACTATCATTATCTTCTCACCTCTGAAACTGTTTTTGCTTGTTTCGTTATTATAAAACGCTCAATTGGAGAGGA